>NC_136625.1:41891077-42491077 GCF_933228915.1 Telmatherina bonti | reverse complement strand
CCTAGGGGCCCGATCGTCTACTTTGAGCTAGGGCTACGAAATTCGGCACACATGTGTATCAACCCAAGAAAAGCAAATAACTTCATTGTGCAGCCGTTACCATGGCAACAGGGTGTCCGCCATCTTGGAAAAAAACCTTCTCGCCATGAAACACGGTTTGCTTATATCTCTGCAGAAATGCATCCGATCGGAACCAAAATTCCAATTATTCATATTTGGTAGGTTCTTAACACATTATAGAATGTATTGTGGGGGGGACACTTTTTGGGGGGGCCCCTAGGGGCCCGATTGTCTACTTTCATCACGGGCTACGAAATTCGGCACACATGTGTATCATCCCAAGACAAGCTAAAAAGTCAATGAAACACATGTTGCCATGGTAACGGGCTGTCCGCCATCTTGGCATTTACACACATTCTTTTCTCAATATGTGAATTGTATTTCTCTATTAAAATGAACTGGCTGTGCGGGTCCTTCACATTTAGCATTAGGAGAACCAGGACTCGGTGGAGGGTTCGGCATGAAGCGAGGACCCGATGGATGCCGCTTGCGGCTTTAATTAGGGTCCGAGCCATACGAAGTATGGCAGGGCCCTATTGTTATTGTAATGTTTATTATTATTTTAAGCACAACTCACTCAATTTTGACCCCCTTAGGCACTGTGAAAAGTTGCGAAACTTGGCACACACCTCACGTCCGGTGAAAATTTCGATAATTTGGCGTTTGTATGCACGCCAATGCAAAAATGCCTCGACGGCGCCCCCTAGAAACGCCAAAAATGGCCTCTAGAATGGGGCAAAAAATTTTTAGTTTAACGTAGGGCTACGAAATTCGGTACACATGTCTACCACCATAAAACGACCAAAAAAGTCAATCGTAGACCTGTTGTCATGGCAACGGGTTGTCCGCCATCTTGGCGTTTGCAGCCATTTTTTTGCCCGTTTTTGTCAATTTGGGCGCGTCGCATTTGAACGAACTAGTCTGAGGGGATTCATGCTATTGGCTCCACATTCGCCATGGAGCTTTGTGACAAGATGGGGACCAAAAGTTATTCAAATCTTTTTGATAGGAGAAAGCGTGTTACCGTGGCAACCCATGGAAAAAAGCGTTCTCGCCATGAAACACGGTTCACTCATATCTTCGCAGAAATACATCCGATCGGAACCAAAATTGAAATAATTCATGTTTGGTAGGTCCTTAACGTATTGTAATATGTATTGTGGGGGGGGGCGCATTTTGGGGGGGGCCCCTAGGGGCCCGATAGTCTACTTTGACCTATGGCTACGAAATTCAGTACACATGTATAAGTAACCAAGACGAGCAAAAAACTCTATTGAGAACCTGTTACCATGGCAACGGGGTGTCCGCCATCTTGCCGTTTATGCCCTTTTTATCACTTTAAGCACATCATATTTGAACGAACTAGTCTGAGGCGATTCAGGCTATTGGCTCCACATTCGCCATCGAGCTTTGTGACAAGATGGGGACCAAAAGTTATTCAAATCTTTCTGATAGGAGAAAGCGTGTTACCGTGGCAACCCATGGAAAAAAGCGTTCTCGCCATGAAACACGGTTTGCTTATATCTCTGCAGAAATGAATCCGATCGGAACCAAAATTCCAATAATTCATATTTGGTAGGTCCTTAACGCATTGTAATATGTATTGTGGGGGGGGGCACATTTTGGGGGGGGGCCCTAGAGGCCCGATTGTCTACTTTGAGCTAGGGCTACGAAATTCGGCACACATGTGTATCAACCCTAGACAAGCAAAAAACTATATTAAGCACCTGTTACCATGGCACTGGAGTGTCCGCCATCTTGGAAAAAAACCTTCTCGCCATGAAACACGGTTTGCTTATATCTTTGCACAAATTCATGCGATGTGCACCAAAACTTTAACTATTCATATTTGGTAGGTCCTTAACACATTATAGAATGTATTGTGGGGGGGCACTTTTTGGTAGTGGCCCTCAGGGGCCCCATCGTCTACTTTCACCTATGGCTACGAAATTCGGCACACGTGTAACAACCCAAGGCGAGTAAAAAAGTGCATTGACCACCTGTTACCATGGCAACGGGGTGTCCGCCATCTTGGCATTTACGCCCATTTAGCACTGTATGTGCATTGTTTTTTAACAAACTAGTTTTGGATTCGTGCCTTTTACTTAACATCCACCCGGAAGCTTTGTGGCGAGTTCGGGTGGATGGTTCGGCATGAGGCGAGGGCCCGATGGATGCCGCTTGCGGCTTTAATTAGGGTCCGAGCCATACGAAGTATGGCAAGGCCCTATTGTTATTGTAATGTTTATTATTTTAAGCACAACTCGCTCAATTTTGACCCCCTTAGACCCCGTGAAAAGTTGCGAAACTTGGCACACACCTCACGTCCGGTGAAAATTTTGATAATTTGGCGTTTGTATGCACGCCAATGCAAAAATGCCTCGACAGCGCCCCCTAGAAACGCCAAAAATGGCCTCTAGAATGGGGAAAAAAAAATTTAGTTTGACGTAGGACGACGAAATTCGGTACACATGTCTATCACATCAAGACAAGTAAAAAAGTCATTGAAACGCCTGTTGTCATGGCAACGGGCTTTCCGCCATCTTGGCGTTTGCGGCCATTTTTTTGCCCGTTTTTGTCAATTTGGGCGCATCGCATTTGAACGAACTAGTCTGAGGCGATTCATGCTATTGGCTCCACATTCGCCATGGAGCTTCGTGACGAGATGGGGACCAAAAGTTATTCAAATCTTTTTGATAGGTGAAAGCGTGTTACCGTGGCAACCCATGGAAAAAAGCGATCTCGCCATGAAACACGGTTCACTCATATCTTCGCAGAAATACATCCGATCGGAACCAAAATTAAAATAATTCATATTTGGTAGGTCCTTCACGCATTGTAATATATATTGTGGGGGGGGCGCATTTTGGGGGGGCCCCTAGGGGCCCGATCGTCTACTTTGAGCTAGGGCTACGAAATTCGGTACACATGTATAAGTAACCAAGACGAGCAAAAAACTCTATTGAGAACCTGTTACCATGGCAACGGGGTGGCCGCCATCTTGGCGTTTATGCCCTTTTTATCACTTTAAGCGCATCGTATTTGAACGAACTAGTCTGAGGGGATTCATGCTATTGGCTCCACATTCCCCATGGAGCTTTGTGACAAGATGGGGACCAAAAGTTATTCAAATCTTTTTGATAGGTGAAAGCGTGTTACCGTGGCAACCCATGGAAAAATGCGTTCTCGCCATGAAACACGGTTTGCTTATATCTCTGCAGAAATTCATCCGATCGGAACCAAAATTCCAATTATTCATATTTGGTAGGTCCTTAACGCATTGTAATATGTATTGTGGGGGGGGCACATTTTGGGGGGGGCCCCTAGGGGCCCGATCGTCTACTTTGAGCTAGGGCTACGAAATTCGGCACACATGTGTATCAACCCGAGACAAGCATAAAACTCAATTAAGAGCCTGTTACCATGGCACTGGAGTGTCCGCCATCTTGGAAAAAAGCCTTCTCGCCATGAAACACGGTTTGCTTATATCTTTGCACAAATTCATGCGATGTGCACCAAAATTTTAACTATTCATATTTGGTAGGTCCTTAACACATTATAGAATGTATTGTGGGGGGGGCACTTTTTGGGGGGGCCCTCAGGGGCCCGATTGTCTACTTTCATCTTAGGCTACGAAATTCGGCACACATGTGTAACAACCCAAGGCGAGTAAAAAAGTGCATTGACCACCTGTTACCATGGCAACATGGTGTCCACCATCTTGGCGTTTATGCCTATTTATTACTGAATGTGCATTATTTTTTAACAAACTAGTTTTGGATTCATGCCTTTTACTTCACATCTACCCGGAAGCTTTGTGGTGAGTTCGGGTGGAGGGTTCGGCATGAGGCGAGGACCCGATGGATGCCGCTTGCGGCTTTAATTATTATTATTATTATTCTTCTCAGCACAACTCACTCAATTTTGACCCCCTTAGACCCCGTGAAAAGTTGCGAAACTTGGCACACACCTCAGTCCCGGCGAAAATAGCGATATTCTGGGGTCCGCGTGCATGCCAATGTAAAAATGCCTCGACGGCGCCCCCTAGAAACGCCAAAAATGGCCTCTAGAATGGGGGAAAAAAATTTTAGTTTGACGTAGGACGACGAAATTCGGTACACATGTCTATCACATGAAGACAAGTAAAAACGTCATTGAAACGCCTGTTGTCATGGCAACGGGCTTTCCGCCATCTTGGCGTTTGCGGCCATTTTTTTGCCCGTTTTTGTCAATTTGGGCGCATCGCATTTGAACGAACTAGTCTGAGGCGATTCATGCTATTGGCTCCACATTCGCCATGGAGCTTCGTGACAAGATGGGGACCAAAAGTTATTCAAATCTTTTTGATAGGCGAAAGCGTGTTACCGTGGCAACCCATGGAAAAAAGCGATCTCGCCATGAAACACGGTTCACTCATATCTTCGCAGAAATACATCCGATCGGAACCAAAATTAAAATAATTCATGTTTGGTAGGTCCTTCACGCATTGTAATATGTATTGTGGGGGGGGGCGCATTTTGGGGGGGCCCCTAGGGGCCCGATAGTGTACTTTGAGCTAGGGCTACGAAATTCGGTACACATGTATAAGTAACCAAGACGAGCAAAAAACTCTATTGAGAACCTGTTACCATGGCAACGGGGTGTCCGCCATCTTGGCGTTTATGCCCTTTTTATCACTTTAAGCGCATCGTATTTGAACGAACTAGTCTGAGGGGATTCATGCTATTGGCTCCACATTCGCCATGGAGCTTCGTGACAAGATGGGGACCAAAAGTTATTCAAATCTTTCTGATAGGAGAAAGCGTGTTACCGTGGCAACCCATGGAAAACAGCGTTCTCGCCATGAAACACGGTTTGCTTATATTTCTGCAGAAATACATCCGATCGGAACCAAAATTCCAATAATTCATATTTGGTAGGTCCTTAACGCATTGTAATATGTATTGTGGGGGGGGCACATTTTGGGGGCGGCCCCTAGGGGCCCGATCGTCTACTTTGAGCTAGGGCTACGAAATTTGGCACACATGTGTATCAGCCCGAGACAAGCATAAAACTCAATTAAGCACCTGTTACCATGGCACTGGAGTGTCCGCCATCTTGGAAAAAAGCCTTCTCGCCATGAAACACGGTTTGCTTATATCTTTGCACAAATTCATGCGATGTGCACCAAAACTTTAACTATTCATATTTGGTAGGTCCTTGACACATTACAGAATGTATTGTGGGGGGGGGCAGTTTTTTGGGGGGGGCCCTCAGGGGCCCGATCGTCTTCTTTCACCTATGGCTATGAAATTCGACACACATGTGTAACAACGCAAGGCGAGTAAAAAAGTGCATTGACCACCTGTTACCATGGCAACGGGGTGTCCGCCATCTTGGCGTTTACGCCCATTTAGCACTGTATGTGCATTGTTTTTGGACAAACTACTTTTGGATTCGTGCCTTTTACTGCACATCCACCCGGAAGCTTTGTGGCGAGTTCGGGTGGAGGGTTCGGCATGAGGCGAGGACCCGATGGATGCCGCTTGCGGCTTTAATTATTATTATTCTCCTCGTTCTCAGCACAACTCGGCCATTTTTGACCCCCTTAGGTCCCGTGAAAAGTTGCGAAACTTGGCACACACCTCAGTCCCGGCGAAAACAGCGATATTCTTGGGTCCGCGTGCACGCCAATGCAAAAATGCCTCGACGGCGCCCCCTAGAAACGCCAAAAATGGCCTCTAGAATGGGGTCAGAAAAATTTAGTTTGACGTAGGACGACGAAATTCGGTACACATGTCTATCACATCAAGACAAGTAAAAAAGTCATTGAAACGCCTGTTGTCATGGCAACGGGCTTTCCGCCATCTTGGCGTTTGCGGCCATTTTTTGGCCCGTTTTTGTCAATTTGGGCGCATCGCATTTGAACGAACTAGTCTGAGGCGATTCATGCTATTGGCTCCACATTTGCCATGGAGCTTCGTGACAAGATGGGTACCAAAAGTTATTCAAATCTTTTTGATAGGAGAAAGCGTGTTACCGTGGCAACCCATGGAAAAAAGCGTTCTCGCCATGAAACACGGTTCACTCATATCTTCGCAGAAATACATCCGATCGGAACCACAATTCTGATAATTGATATTTGGTAGGTCCTTCACGCATTGTAATATGTATTGTGGGGGGGGCACCTCTTGGGGGGGGGGCCCTAGGGGCCCGATCGTCTACTTTGACCTAGGGCAACGAAATTCGGCACGCATGTGTATCAACCCTAGACAAGCAAAAAACTCAATTAACAACCTGTTACCATGGTAACGGAGTGTCCGCCATCTTGGAAAAAAACCTTCTCGCCATTAAACACGGTTTGCTTATATCTTCGCACAAATTCATGCGATGTGCACCAAAACTGTAAATATTAATATTTGGTAGGTCCTTAACACATTATAGAATGTATTGTGAGGGGGGGCACTTTTTCGGGGTGGCCCCTAGGGGCCCGATTGTCTACTTAGACCTAGGGCTACGAAATTCGGTACACATGTGTAACAACCCAAGGCGAGTAAAAAAGTGCATTGACCACCTGTTACCATGGCAACAGGGTGTCCGCTATCTTGGCGTTCATGCCCATTTATTACTGTATGTGCATTGTTTTTTAACAAACTAGTTTTGGATTCATGCCTTTTACTTCACATCCACCCGGAAGCTTTGTGGCGAGTTCGGGTGGAGGTTTCGGCATGAGGCGAGGACCCGATGGATGCCGCTTGCGGCTTTAATTATTATTATTATTATTCTCCTAAGCACAACTCACTCAATTTTGACCCCCTTAGACCCCGTGAAAAGTTGCGAAACTTGGCACACACCTCAGTCCCGGCGAAAATAGCGATATTCTGGGGTCCGCGTGCACGCCAATGTGAAAATGCCTCGACGGCGCCCCCTAGAAACGCCAAAAATGGCCTCTAGAATGGGGGAAAAAAATTTTAGTTTGACGTAGGACGACGAAATTCGGTACACATGTCTATCACATCCAGACAAGTAAAAAAGTCATTGAAACGCCTGTTGTCATGGCAACGGGCTTTCCGCCATCTTGGCGTTTGCGGCCATTTTTTTGCCCGTTTTTGTCAATTAGGGCGCATCGCATTTGAACGAACTAGTCTGAGGGGATTCATGCTATTGGCTCCACATTCGCCATGGAGCTTCGTGACAAGATGGGGACCAAAAGTTATTCAAATCTTTCTGATAGGAGAAAGCGTGTTACCGTGGCAACCCATGGAAAAAAGCGTTCTCGCCATGAAACACGGTTTGCTTATATCTTCGCAGAAATGCATCCGATCGGAACCAAAATTCCAATAATTCATATTTGGTAGGTCCTTCACGCATTGTAATATGTATTGTGGGGGGGGGCGCGTTTTGGGGGGGCCCCTAGGGGCCCGATAGTCTACTTTGACCTATGGCTACGAAATTCGGTACACATGTATAAGTAACCAAGACGAGCAAAAAACTCTATTGAGAACCTGTTACCATGGCAACGGGGTGGCCGCCATCTTGGCGTTTATGCTCTTTTTATCAATTTGGGCGCATCGCATTTGAACGAACTAGTCTGAGGGGATTCATGCTATTGGCTCCACATTCGCCATGGAGCTTCGTGACAAGATGGGGACCAAAAGTTATTCAAATCTTTCTGATAGGAGAAAGCGTGTTACCGTGGCAACCCATGGAAAAAAGCGTTCTCGCCATGAAACACGGTTTGCTTATATCTTCGCAGAAATGCATCCGATCGGAACCAAAATTCCAATAATTCATATTTGGTAGGTCCTTCACGCATTGTAATATGTATTGTGGGGGGGGGCGCATTTTGGGGGGGCCCCTAGGGGCCCGATCGTCTACTTTGACCTATGGCTACGAAATCCGGTACACATGTATAAGTAACCAAGACGAGCAAAAAACTCTATTGAGAACCTGTTACCATGGCAACGGGGTGGCCGCCATCTTGGCGTTTATGCTCTTTTTATCAATTTGGGCGCATCGCATTTGAACGAACTAGTCTGAGGGGATTCATGCTATTGGCTCCACGATCGCCATGGAGCTTCGTGACAAGATGGGGACCAAAAGTTATTCAAATCTTTTTGATAGGTGAAAGCGTGTTACCGTGGCAACCCATGGAAAAATGCGTTCTCGCCATGAAACACGGTTTGCTTATATCTCTGCAGAAATGCATCCGATCGGAACCAAAATTCCAATAATTCATATTTGGTAGGTCCTTAACGCATTGATATATGTATTGTGGGGGGGGCACATTTTGGGGGGGGGCCCTAGGGGCCCGATCGTCTACTTTGAGCTAGGGCTACGAAATTCGGCACACATGTGTATCAACCCTAGACAAGCAAAAAACTATATTAAACACCTGTTACCATGGCACTGGAGTGTCCACCATCTTGGAAAAAAACCTTCTCGCCATGAAACACGGTTTGCTTATATCTTTGCACAAATTCATGCGATGTGCACCAAAACTGTAAATATTAATATTTGGTAGGTCCTTAACACATTATAGAATGTATTGTGGGGGGGACACTTTTTGGGGGGGCCCCCAGGGGCCCGATTGTCTACTTTCATCTTAGGCTACGAAATTCGGCACACATGTGTAACAACCCAAGGCGAGTAAAAAAGTGCATTGACCACCTGTTACCATGGCAACATGGTGTCCGCCATCTTGGCGTTTATGCCTATTTATTACTGAATGTGCATTATTTTTTAACAAACTACTTTTGGATTCATGCCTTTTACTTCACATCTACCCGGAAGCTTTGTGGTGAGTTCGGGTGGAGGGTTCGGCATGAGGCGAGGACCCGATGGATGCCGCTTGCGGCTTTAATTATTATTATTATTATTCTCCTCAGCACAACTCGGCCATTTTTGACCCACTTGGCCTCCGTGAAAAGTTGCGAAACTTGGCACACACCTCAAGCCCGGCGAAAATAGCGATATTCCATAGTCCGTGTCCACGCCAATTCAAAAACGGCTCGACGGCGCCCCCTAGAAACGCCATAATATGGCCCTTAGAATGGGGTCTGCAAAGTTTAGTTTGACGTAGGACGACGAAATTCGGTACGCATGTCTATCACCTCAGGACGACTAAAAAAGTCAATCGTAGACCTCTTGTCATGGCAACGGGCTGTCCGCCATCTTGGCGTTTGCGGCCATTTTTTTGCCCGTTTTTGTAAATTTGGGCGCATCGCATTTGAACGAACTAGTCTGAGGGGATTCATGCTATTGGCTCCACGTTCGCCATGGAGCTTCGTGACAAGATGGAGACCAAAAGTTATTCAAATCTTTTTGATAGGAGAAAGCGTGTTACCGGGGCAACCCATGGAAAAAAGCGTTCTCGCCATGAAACACGGTTCACTCATATCTTCGCAGAAATACGTCCGATCGGAACCAAAATTAAAATAATTCATGTTTGGTAGGTCCTTCATGCTTTGTAATATGTATTGTGGGGGGGGCGCATTTTGGGGGGGGGGCCCTAGGGGCCCGATAGTCTACTTTGACCTATGGCTACGAAATTCGGTACACATGTATAAGTAAACAACACGAGCAAAAAACTCTATTGAGAACCTGTTACCATGGCAACGGGGTGTCCGCCATCTTGGCGTTTATGCCCTTTTTATCACTTTAAGCGCATCGTATTTGAACGAACTAGTCTGAGGCGATTGATGCTATTGGCTCCACATTCGCCATGGAGCTTCGTGACAAGATGGAGACCAAAAGTTATTCAAATCTTTCTGATAGGAGAAAGCGTGTTACCGTGGCAACCCATGGAAAACAGCGTTCTCGCCATGAAACACGGTTCACTCATATCCCTGCAGAAATACATCCGATCGGAACCAAAATTCCAATGATTTATATTTGGTAGGTCCTTCACGCATTGTAATATGTATTGTGGAGGGGGCACATCTTGGGGGGGGCCCCTAGGGGCCCGATCGTCTACTTTGACCTAGGGCAACGAAATTCGGCACACATGTGTATCAACCCTAGACAAGCAAAAAACTCAATTAACAACCTGTTACCATGGTAACGGAGTGTCCGCCATCTTGGAAAAAACCCTTCTCGCCATTAAACACGGTTTGCTTATATCTTCGCACAAATTCATGCGATCCATCCATCCATCCATCCATCTTCTGCCGCTTATCCGGGGTCGGGTCGCGGGGGCAGCAGCCTAAGCAGGGAAGCCCAGACTTCCCTCTCCCCAGCCACATTTGCCAACTCTGCGGGGGGGATCCCGAGGCGTTCCCAGGCCAGCCGAGAGATGTAATCCCTCCAGCGTGTCCTGGGTCTTCCCCGGGGTCTCCTCCCCGAGGGACGTGCCTGGAACACCTCACCAGGGAGGCGTCCAGGAGGCATCCTGACCAGATGCCCGAGCCACCTCAACTGGTTCCTCTCGATGCGAAGGAGCAGCGGCTCTACTCTGAGCCCCTCCCGGATGACCGAGCTCCTCACCCTATCTCTAAGGGAGAGCCCAGCCACCCTGCGGAGGAAACTCATTTCAGCCGCCTGTATACGAGATCTCGTTCTTTCGGTCACGACCCACAGCTCATGACCATAGGTGAGGGTAGGAACGTAGATCGACTGGTAAATCGAGAGCTTCGCCTTCTGGCTCAGCTCCTTCTTCACCACCACAGACCGGCGCAGAGCCCGCATTACTGCAGACGCCGCACCGATCCGTCTGTCGATCTCACGCTCCATCCTTCCCTCACTCGTGAACAAGACCCCGAGATATTTAAACTCCTCCACTTGAGGCAGGACCTCACTCCCGACCCGGAGAGGGAAATCCACCCTATTCCGGCTGAGGACCATGGTCTCAGATTTTGAGGTGCTGATTCTCATCCCAGCCGCTTCACACTCGGCCGCGAATCGCTCAAGCGAGAGCTGGAGATCACGACCAGATGAAGCCAACAGGACCACGTCATCCGCAAAAAGAAGGGACCCAATCCTGAGGCCACCAAGTCGGATCCCCTCAACACCTCGGCTGCGCCTAGAAATTCTGTCCATATAAGTTATGAACAGAATCGGTGATAAAGGGCAGCCTTGGCGGAGTCCAACCCTCACCGGAAACGAATCCGACTTACTACCGGCAATGCGGACCAAGCTCTGACACCTGTCGTACAGGGACCGGACAGCTCGTACAAGGGGGTCCGGTACCCCATACTCCCGGAGTACCCCCCACAGGAGCCCCCGGGGGACACGGTCGAACGCCTTCTCCAGGTCCACAAAGCACATGTAGACTGGTTGGGCAAACTCCCATGCCCGCCCCAGGACCCCAGAGAGGGTATAGAGCTGGTCCACTGTTCCGCGACCAGGACGAAAACCACACTGCTCCTCCTCAATCCGGGATTCCACTATCCGGCGGACCCTCCTCTCCAGGACCCCTGAATAGACCTTACCAGGGAGGCTGAGGAGTGTGATTCCCCTGTAATTGGAACACACCCTCCGGTCCCCCTTCTTAAAAAGGGGGACCACCACCCCAGTCTGCCAATCCAGCGGTACTGCCCCCGATGTCCACGCGATGCTGCAGAGGCGTGTCAGCCAGGACAGCCCCACAGCATCCAGAGCCTTAAGGAACTCCGGGCGGATCTCATCCACCCCCGGGGCCTTGCCGCCGAGGAGCTTTTTGACCACCTCAGCGACTTCAGCCCCAGAGATAGGAGAGTCCACCCCTGAGTCCATCAGCTCTGCTCCCTCATGGGAAGCCGTGTTGGTAGGATTGAGGAGGTCTTCGAAGTATTCCCTCCACCGACCCACAACGTCCCGAGTTGAGGTCAGCAGCTCCCCATCTCCACTGTACACAGTATTGACGGAGCACTGCTTCCCCCCCCTGAGCCGCCGGATGGTGGACCAGAATCTCCTCGAAGCCGTCCGGAAGTCTTTCTCCATGGCCTCGCCGAACTCCTCCCATGCCCGAGTTTTTGCCTCGGCAACGGCCGAAGCCGCATGCCGCTTAGCCCGTCGGTACCCATCAGCTGCCTCCAGAGTCCCACAGGCCAAGAAGGCCCGATAGGACTCCTCCTTCAGCTTGACAGCATCCCTCACTGCTGGTGTCCACCAACGAGTCCTGGGATTACCGCCACGACAGGCACCAACGACCTTACAGCCACAGCTCCGGCCGGCCGCCTCAGCAATAGAGGCATGGAACACAGCCCATTCGGACTCAATGTCCCCCGCCTCACCCGGGACATGTTCGAAGCTCTGCTGAAGGTGGGAGTTGAAGCTCGCCCTGACAGGGGACTCAGCCAGACGTTCCCAGCAGACCCTCACAACACGTTTGGGCCTGCCAGCTCTGACCGGCTTCCTCCCCCACCATCTGAGCCAACTCACCACCAGGTGGTGATCAGTTGACAGCTCCGCCCCCCTCTTCACCCGAGTGTCCAAGGCATGTGGCCGCAGGTCCGACGATACGACTACAAAGTCGATCATTGAACTGCGGCCCAGGGAATCCTGATGCCAGGTGTACATATGGACACTCTTATGCTGGAACATGGTGTTCGTTATAGACAATCCATGACGAGCACAGAAGTCCAATAACAAAACACCATTTGGGTTCAGAGGGGGGGGGACCATGCCTCCCAATCACTCCCCTCCAGGTCTCACTGTCATTGCCCACGTGAGCATTGAAGTCCCCCAGCAGAACAATGGAGTCCCCAGAAGGAGCACCCTCCAGCACTCCCTCCAAGGACCCCAGAAAGGGTGGGTACTCTGAACTGCTGTTCGGCGCATAAGCACAGACAACAGTCAGGACCCGTCCCCCCACCCGGAGGCGGAGGGAAACTACCCTTTCATCCACCGGGGTAAACCCCAATGTGCAGGCACCAAGCTGGGGGCTGATGAGAATGCCCACACCTGCTCGGCGCCTCTCACCATGAGCAACTCCAGAGTGGAAGAAGGTCCAGCCCCTCTCGAGGGTACTGGTTCCAGAGCCCAAGCCATGCGTCGAGGTGAGTCCAACTATATCTAGTCAGAACCGCTCAACCTCGCGCACAAGCTCCGGCTCCTTCCCCACCAGAGAGGTGACGTTCCACGTCCCTAGAGCCAGCTTCTGCAGCCGGGGATCGGACCGCCAGGGTCCCCGCCCCTTGCTGCCGCCCAGCTCACATTGCACCCGACCCCTACGGCTCCTCCCGCAGATGGTGAGCCCACGGGAGGTGGGGCCCATGTAACCCTTTCGGGCTGAGCCCGACCGGGCCCCATGGGCGAAGGCCCGGCCACCAGACGCTCGCTCTCGTACCCCGCCTCCAGGCCTGGCTCCAGAGGGGGGTCCCGGTAACCCGCGTCCGGGCAAGGGAACATTTATGCCCAGGTTTGTCATCGTCATAGGGGTCTATGAGCCGTGCTTGGTCTGGTCCCTCCCCTAGACACCTGTTTGCCATGGGTGACCCTACCAGGGGCATAAAGCCCCCGACAACATAGCTGCTAGGATCTTCGGGACGCACAAACCCCTCCACCACGATAAGGTGACGGCTCAGGGAGAGGAAATTCATGCGATGTGCACCAAAACTGTAAATATTAATAATTGGTAGGTCCTTAACACATTATAGAATGTATTGTGGGGGTGGCACTTTTTCGGGGTGGCCCCTAGGGGCCCGATCGTCTACTTTGACCTATGGCTACGAAATTCGGTACACATGTGTAACATCCCAAGACAAGCTAAAAAGTCAATGAAACACACGTTGCCATGGTAACGGGCTGTCTGCCATCTTGGCGTTTACACACATTCTTTTCCCAATATGTGAATTGTATTTCTCTATTAAAATGAACTGGCTCTGCGGGTCCTTTACATGTAGCGTTAGGAGAACCAGGACTCGGGTGGAGGGTTCGGCATGAGGCGAGGACCCGATGGATGCCGCTTGTTAGGGTCCGAGCCATACGAAGTATGGCAAGGCCCTATTGTTATTGTAATGTTTATTATTATTATTATTTTTATTCTCCTCAGCACAACTCGGCCATTTTTGACCCACTTGGCCTCCGTGAAAAGTTGCGAAACTTGGCACACACCTCAAGCATGGTCCGTGTCCACGGCAATTCAAAAACGGCTCGACAGCGCCCCCTAGAAACGCCATAATATGGACCGTAGAACGGGGTCTGCAAAGTTTAGTTTGACGTAGGATGACGAAATTCGGTACGCATGTCTATCACCTCAGGACGACTAAAAAAGTCAATCGTAGACCTGTTGTCATGGCAACGGGCTGTCCACCATCTTGGCGTTTGCGGCCATTTTTTGGCCCGTGTTTGTCAATTTGGGCGCATCGTATTTGAACGAACTAGTCTGAGGCGATTCATGCTATTGGCTCCACATTCGCCATGGAGCTTCGTGACAAGATGGGGACCAAAAGTTATTCAAATCTTTTTGATAGGAAAAAGCGTGTTACCGTGGCAACCCATGGAAAAAAGCGTTCTCGCCATGAAACACGGTTCACTCATATCTTCGCAGAAATACGTCCGATCGGAACCAAAATTAAAATAATTCATGTTTGGTAGGTCCTTCACGCATTGTAATATGTATTGTGGGGAGGGCGCATTTCGGGGGGGGCCCTTAGGGGCCCGATAGTCTACTTTGACCTATGGCTACGAAATTCGGTACACATGTATAAGTAACCAAGACGAGCAAAAAACTCTATTGAGAACCTGTTATCATGGCAACGGGGTGTCCACCATCTTGGCGTTTATGCCCTTTTTATCACTTTAAGCGCATCGTATTTGAACGAACTAGTCTGAGGGGATTCATGCTATTGGCTCCACATTCCCCATGGAGCTTCCTGACAAGATGGGGACCAAAAGTTATTCAAATCTTTCTGATAGGAGAAAGCGTGTTACCGTGGCAACCCATGGAAAAAAGCGTTCTCGCCATGAAACACGGTTTGCTTATATCTCTGCTAAAATGCATCCGATCGGAACCAAAATTCCAATAATTCATATTTGGCAGGTCCTTAACGCATTGTAATATGTATTGTGGGGGGGGGCACATTTTGGGGGGGGCCCCTAGGGGCCCGATCGTCTACTTTGAGCTAGGGCTACGAAATTCGGCACACATGTGTATCAACCCGAGACAAGCAAAAAACTTCATTGTGCAGCCGTTACCATGGCAACAGGGTGTCCGCCATCTTGGCGTTCATGCCCTTTTAATCACTTTAAGCGCATCGTATTTGAACGAACTAGTCTGAGGGGATTCATGCGATTGGCTCCATACTCAGCAGGAAGCTTCGTTACAAGATGGGGAGCAAAAGTTAGTGAGATCTTTTCAATAGGAGAAAGCATGTTACCGTGGCAACCCATGGAAAAAAGCGTTCTCGCCATGAAACACGGTTCACTCATATCTTCGCAGAAATACATCCGATCGGAACCAAAATTAAAATAATTCATATTTGGTAGGTCCTTCACGCTTTGTAATATGTATTGTGGGGGGGGGGGGGGGGGCACATTTTGGGGGGGCCCCTAGGGGCCCGATAGTCTACTTTGAGCTAGGGCTACGAAATTCGGTACACATGTATAAGTAACCAAGACGAGCAAAAAACTCTATTGAGAACCTGTTACCATGGCAACGGGGTGTCCGCCATCTTGGCGTTTATGCCCTTTTTATCACTTTAAGCGCATCGTATTTGAACGAACTAGTCTGAGGGGATTCATGCTATTGGCTCCACATTCGCCATGGAGCTTCGTGACAAGATGGGGACCAAAAGTTATTCAAATCTTTCTGATAGGAGAAAGCGTGTTACCGTGGCAACCCATAGAAAACAGCGTTCTCGCCATGAAACACGGTTTGCTTATATCTCTGCAGAAATGCATCCGATCGGAACCAAAATTCTGATAATTGATATTTCGAGGGTCCTTAACGCACTGTAATATGTATTGTGGGGGGGCACATTTTGGGGGGGGCCCCTAGGGGCCCGATCGTCTACTTTGAGCTAGGGCTACGAAATTCGGCACACATGTGTATCAACCCGAGACAAGAAAAAAACTTCATTGTGCAGCCAATTACCATGGCAACAGGGTGTCCGCCATCTTGGAAAAAAACCTTCTCGCCATTAAACACGGTTTGCTTATATCTTCGCACAAATTCATGCGATGTGCACCAAAACTGTAATTATTAATATTTGGTAGGTCCTTAACACATTATAGAATGTATTGTGGGGGGCCACTTTTTGGGGGGGGCCACTAGGGGCCCGATCATCTACTTTCACCTATGGCTACGAAATTCAGCACACATGTGTAACAACCCAAGGCGAGTAAAAAAGTGCATTGACCACCTGTTACCATGGCAACGGGGTGTCCGCCATTCTGGCGTTTATGCCCATTTATTACTGTATGTGCAATTTTTTTGAACAAACTAGTTTTGGATTCATGCCTTTTACTTCACATCCTCCCGGAAGCTTTGTGGCGAGTTCGGGTGGAGGGTTCGGCATGAGGCGAGGACCCGATGGATGCCGCTTGCGGCTTTAATTAGGGTCCGAGCCATACGAAGTATGGCAGGGCCCTATTGTTATTGTAATGTTTATTATTATTCTCCTAATTATTATTATTATTTTTGTCAGCACAACTCGGCCATTTTTGACCCCCTTAGGCCCCGTGAAAAGTTGCGAAACTTGGCACACACCTCAGTCCCTGCGAAAATAGCGATATTCTGGGGTCCGCGTGCACGCCAATGCAAAAATGCCTCGACGGCGCCCCCTAGAAACGCCAAAAATGGCCTCCAGAATGGGGTAAAAAAAATTTAGTTTGACGTAGGACGACGAAATTCGGTACATATGTCTATCACATCAAGACAAGTAAAAAAGTCATTGAAACGCCTGTTGTCATGGCAACGGGCTGTCCGCCATCTTGGCGTTTGCGGCCATTTTTTGGCCCGTTTTTGTCAATTTGGGCGCATCGCATTTGAACGAACTAGTCTGAGGCGATTCATGCTATTGGCTCCACATTCGCCATGGAGCTTCATGACAAGATGGGGATCAAAAGTTATTCAAATCTTTCTGATAGGAGAAAGCGTGTTACCGTGGCAACCCATGGAAAAAAGCGTTCTCGCCATGAAACACGGTTCACTCCTATCTTCGCAGAAATACGTCCGATCGGAACCAAAATTCTGATAATTCATATTTGGTAGGTCCTTAACGCATTGTAATATGTATTGTGGGGGGGGGGGCACATTTTGGGGGGGGGCCCTAGGGGCCCGATAGTCTACTTTGACCTAGGGCTACGAAATTCGGTAACCATGTATAAGTAACCAACACGAGCAAAAAACTCAATTAACAACCTGTTACCATGGCAACGGGGTGTCCGCCATCTTGGCGTTTATGCCCTTTTTATCACTTTAAGCGCATCATATTTGAACGAACTAGTCTGAGGGGATTCATGCTATTGGCTCCACATTCGCCATGGAGCTTCGTGACAAGATGGGGACCAAAAGTTATTCAAATCTTTTTGATAGGAGAAAGCGTGTTACCGTGGCAACCCATGGAAAAAAGCGTTCTCGCCATGAAACACGGTTCACTCATATCTTCGCAGAAATGCATCCGATCGGAACCAAAATTCTGATAATTCATGTTTGGTAGGTCCTTCACGCATTGTAATATGTATTGTGGGGGGGGGCGCATTTTGGGGGGGGCCCCTAGGGGCCCGATAATCTACTTTGACCTATGGCTACGAAATTCGGTACACATGTATAAGTAACCAAGACGAGCAAAAAACTCTATTGAGAACCTGTTACCATGGCAACGGGGTGTCCGCCATCTTGAAAAAAATACTCCTCGCCAAGAAACACGGTTCACTCATATCTTCGCAGAAATACATCCGATCGGAACCAAAATTCTGATAATTCATGTTTGGTGGGTCCTTCACGCATTGTAATATGTATTGTGGGGGGGGCGCATTTTTGGGGGGGCCCTCAGGGGCCCGATCGTCGACTTTCACCTATGGCTACGAAATTCGGCACACATGTCTAACAACCAAAGGTGAGTAAAAAAGTGCATTGACCACCTGTTACCATGGCAATGGGGTGTCCGCCATCTTGGCGTTTACGCCCATTTAGCACTGTATGTGCATTGTTTTTGAACAAACTAGTTTTGGATTCGTGCCTTTTACTTCACATCCACCTGGAAGCTTTGTGGCGAGTTCGGGTGGAGGGTTCGGCATGAGGCGAGGACCCGATGGATGCCGCTTGCGGCTTTAATTATTATTATTCTCCTCGTTCTCAGCACAACTCAGCCATTTTTGACCCCCTTAGGCCCCGTGAAAAGTTGCGAAACTTGGCACACACCTCAGTCCCGGCGAAAATAGCGATGTTCTGGGGTCCGCGTGCACGCCAATGCAAAAATGCCTCGACGGCGCCCCCTAGAAACGCCAAAGATGGAAAATAAAATGGGGTGTCAAAAGTCTACTTTCACGTAGGACAACGAAATTCAGTACACATGTCTACCACCTCAAGACGACCAAAAAAGTCAATCGTAGACCTGGCGTCGGGAACGGGGTCCTTAATGTATTGTAATATGTATTGTGGAGGTGGGCAGATTTTGGGGGGGGGGGGCCTTGGGGGCCCGATAGTCTACTTTGACCTAGGGCTACGAAATTCGGCACACGTGTACCAAACCTAGACAAGCAAAAAACTCAATTAACAACCTGTTACCATGGCAACGGAGTGTCCGCCATCTTGAAAATATCCTCCTTGCCATGAAACACGGTTTACTCATATATTCGCTATTAAAACTATTCATATTTACTATTCATAAATATATGAATAGTAAATATAATAGTAAACATGAATAGTAAATATTTATATTTACTATTCATGTTAATAATACTAAAACTATTCATATTTGGTAGGTCCTTCACATATTTTAAGGCACATTTTGGGGGGGGCCCTTTGGGGCCCGATCGTTTACTTTGACCTAGGGCTACCAAATTTGGTACACATGTATAAGTAACCAAAACAAGCAAAAAACTCAATTAACCACCTGTTACCATGGCAACGGGGTGTCCTCCATCTTGGCGTTTACGCCTATTTCGCACTGTATGTGCATTGTTTTTTAACAAACTAGTTCTGGATTCATGCTTTTTACTTCACATCCACCCGGAAGCTTTGTGGCGAGAAAAAACTCAATTAAACACAACGGGGTGTCCGCCATCTTGCCATTTATGCACTTTTTATCACTTGAAGCACATCGTATTTGAACGAAGTAGTCTGAGGAGCTTCATGCGACTCGTGTCTACTTTTACGTAGGAAAATGAAATTCCGCACAAATAAGAACCCACATGGAGTATAAAAGTCCATTACGCACCTGTTGGAATGGCAACAGGGTGTCCGCCATCCTGCCGTCTAAAGCTTACCCCCCCCCCCCACTTATTGCACACTGTATCTAAACAATTTTGAGGGAATTTATGCGACTGACTCCAAATTTGGAAGAAAGCTTCGTGACAAGATCAAAAGTTGTTCTAATCTTTCTAATAGGAGAAACTGTGTTACCGTGGCAACCAATGAAACAAAGCCTTCTCTCCATGCAAAACAGTTTACTCATATCTCTGCAGAAATACATGTGATCTGCACCAATATTTACAGCATTTATATTTGTTAGGCCCATGACACATTACACTATGCACTGTGGGGGCTGCTTATAGGGGGGGTCATGTGGGTCCCTAAATCTCCACTTTGATGGGGGAAAATGAAATTTGCCACACGTATAACACAAGTACAGCAAAAATAGTCCATAAAGCCCGTTACCATGGCAATGGGCTGTCCGCCATCTTGGATTTCGTGTCCATTTGTTTACTGAATGCATATTGTATTTAAAGAAACTAGTCTGATTGGGATTCCTGCAGATGACAGCAGGGAGCTTTGTCACAAGATGGGGATCAAAAGTTGTTCCAATCTTTCCAATAGGAGTGGCAACCCACAGAAAAAGAGTCCTCTCTCATAAATCAAAATTCACCCATATATACACTAAAATTGGCAGCAATTTTTTTTTCATTTTTTTTGCTTCCTACCACATTATACTCTGCCTAAATAGGCACGATATGGTCGGCGGGGGGCCACAGTGCTAACCAAAATGCCAGTATGTAATCAAAAAGGTTAGCTGGCTACAATAACACAACCATTATTACTAAGCAAATCATGTTAGCAAGTATGTCTTCTGAATGTCTTCCATTTTGTTTTATGAAGTCTTTCAGCATAAAACATGCATTTTGTGAATACAAAATAATTTTACATAAATTCATGGAAAATGCTTTGCAGCAATAAATATGACCTCCTTTGTCAGCTGTACATTCTTCCTTGGGGTTCACAGTGCTCCTGCACCTACCTTTATTTCTGCACACTTCACACTCACCATGACTCTCTGATAAAATGCTGTGTATTTCAAGTCTTTACAATTGAGTGCAAATGCTCAGAAAACAACTGTGTGCCCTAACCAATGGCAAATATTTTCTATGACTAAATATTTACTTCAGACTTTTGTTAGAAAATAAATAGCAAAAAATTGCTTAATTATAATCTGTTTTCACCATAACATTCATGTGTTTATAGTAAACCAGTTCACCGATTAGAACAGATAAATCAGATCTATAAAATATTTTTTTCTCATTTGCATTTTTTTTGTACCATGACCGACAAACACTCCAAAGACATGCTGTATAACTTGAAAGGAATTTATTCATATGGCAACAAATTAGAACTCAAGTTCATTAAAAAATGCTATGTATAGACTATTATC
The DNA here is from genome assembly GCF_933228915.1 of Telmatherina bonti. Classification (NCBI taxonomy): domain Eukaryota; kingdom Metazoa; phylum Chordata; class Actinopteri; order Atheriniformes; family Telmatherinidae; genus Telmatherina; species Telmatherina bonti. The sequence goes on along the minus strand of NC_136625.1, from coordinate 42,470,306 downwards.
TAAACTCCACTGTTGCTACAATTCTACAGTTTATTTTTACCACTATACACAGGATATGTAATGGGTTAAAAAAATAAGAAAGGGAAAAATTAGGGAAAATAATACAAAAGACTGTCTTCCAATTCATCTTGGTGAACAACTTGTTGCCAACTGCTACAAGCCAAAGTCTCCTAGGGAAATGACAAAAAAAAATGTATGAGTTTGTGCATATGTAAATGTACATATGCCCCGCACGCATACACACACATGCATATTGCAAGCATCAATCACATGAAAAGATACATAACTGCATCAGGCAATGTTTTATTCTAGACATCACTTCTCTACTCAATATAGTAACACTATAAAATACAGTTTTGGATTATTATAACACAAGCAATACTAATGCTACAGACTGGTCAAGGTCTAGCAAGGATACAGCGACTGTGCCTCTGTAATAACCGTAAATACACAATGCAACTATAAAATATGAAGCCTCAGGTTACAGCTTTTTTCATGCTCTTCACAGGCCTAATGAGGATCAGGACCACCAACAGAGCTCAGTGTAACTTTGTTCATCATTGGCTTCTGTTAACTAAAGATAAACTGCTAATATAAACCAGATCTAAAAACACTCAAGAATATTTTTTTTTAAAACCAAGTCTTACTGAAGTGTGTCACGAGTCTGATTGTGTGAAAAAAGTAATTGTATAGGATAATGAATACTTACATTTACTTGTGTACCTACCTTGGCTGCAGTTACCTGTTCACTTAATTATCTCTGTAATTACACTTAAACACAACAGTTACATACAACTACAATTATCCAATTTAATAAAACCTATAGAAAAAGAGGCACGATCCTAACATCATCTAACAACCTAACCACACAGCGCAACAAAGCCTGTATCGACAACTTTGCAACTTGGGTCACTACACTACACTAACAACTTAAAAGCCATTTATTTTCTATTCAACCACCAACAAATCTAACTATTTTAACACTTTCACTACTTCCTAGACAGGGAGCACAGAATACCTTGGAACATGGACTAACAGTTGTACACAATGTAATGGATACCAAGAGAGGACTAAATTAACTTATTATTATTAACCTTAACGCAAATGATTTCAAACAGGGAACTCAGGTGAAGAGCAGCACAGCAACTACATGTTAAATATATTGACAGTTGAGAAAACATTTCTTAAGTTAAAAGCATGTGGGCTGCCTTACTTAAAGGAACATATGATGCCCTCATGATCACTAAAATATGTAGGCACCACTACCGCTTCTACTCTATAATTACTATTTTTAACATAAACATGGTCAATTAAGGTGCCTTTCTCTGTTGTGGCTGTCGACACATGTTGTTCATATCCTCTGTCTTTCATTTTCTGACAAATTGTTGAGGACTTCAAAATGTCCTCATTGAAATCACCAAAAACAACTATTGTTCCACTATGTGACTCTAATACATTTAGCAATGCTTCAAAATGTCTGAAAAAGAGAGAAACAGGATATGATGGTGGCCTGTAAATGACAGCTATTAAGATGTTGTATGTGGCACATTTTACGGCTAAACACTCTACATTTAAACCTGCTACTGTGACACTTTCAAACCCTACGTTACTGTCACAGTACATACCAACACCACCATGCTGTTGGCCTTTAAGTGAAGTTAACACTGGATTATTGCTAGAGTAGGCTAGACTACGTGGAGCATTACTAAACCTATATCCAGTGATTTCTACAGAATCTAAGCTAACATCAGCAGGTATCCATGTCTCTGTCACAGCAATACAGTTAGGCTGCAAATGCTGTGTACAGTGGGCCAAATCTGAGACGTGGCGATTTAAACTCTGCACATTCATTAAAAATACTCTAAAACCATCATGTACTACTGTGTGGCTTTCAGTTATAAATGGTGGCATATTATTGATGGCCTCTTTAATGCTGTCATTACAATAAACAACTTTTTCTTTAAACTTCTGAATAATCAAACCAGACAAGCTTCTAACTCTACTTAATGCCACATATGCCTGTCCTGGTGCAAAGATCTTAGCTAAAGAGACGACAGCACTATCTACTGTAAGGCCCTGTACTTTGTGTACAGTACAGGCCCAGGCTAACTTTAATGGAAACAGTTGTCTCATGCCTTTTTTATTGGCTCTCTCTTCCTGAGGTTCAATTGGTACTGAACCTACTAACTCTGCTGATGGGTAAACGGTTTCTTTCCTCTTATTTTTACCTATCTTGTCATCATCAAATTTAACATAAACTCTGAGAGGAAACTCATTTTTACCAGGTTGCTCTATATAAATCACTGTGCCACATACACCATTCACTAAACCGTCATTTACGTCTATGTTTTGTGACAACATGACTCGAGCATTTTTACCTAAATATAACTCTTTTGGTAAACAGGTTCTCTTAGCTCTAACATGATAATCTGACTTTAACTCTAATTTACCTGTTTTTTTATTGTAACCAAAGTCCTGAGCACATATAATTATGTAGTCAGGACATATGCTTCTTAACTGCTTCTCATTATATTCATCTACCTGGGAATTTGTTGCAAAAATGTGTAAGGCTGTGCTCTCTTCACCTGTTTCACACCGTTTCAATACGTTTATATCACGCGCTAACATCCGTGTACCTTTTTCATGTGTTCGCATCCTATTTAATAATTGCGCAAACTCTTCATCTTTTTGCCGAACGATTGTTGTTAACTCCACTAGCTGAAATAAACTAGACCACAAGTTCATATTTACATCCTGCACATACAACGCTTTCCCCTTTACCGGGGGCAACTGATAAAAATCTCCGACCGCGATGATGCTGGCGTTACCGAAAGGGTTATAGTCACCAGTTTGTTTGATTTGCCTTAATCTGCCATGGATATAAGCCAATAGATTATGATTGACCATGGAGATTTCATCAATTATGACTATCTGCAAATCAGCATATTTAACACGCAAAGAGTTCAGCTTTTCCTCACTCAAAGGTGTGTAAGGAAGGCTGACGTCTTTGCCAATGCCAAATGTACTGTGGATAGTCGCTGCGTTTAAATTATAAGCAGCTATTCCTGTAGGAGCCGTTAATAAAACAGAAATATTATCTGGCTTCTGACAAGTTGGTGACAATAACCTCGTAGCCTCATACTGAATCGCTCTAACTAGGTAGCTCTTTCCGACTCCAGCTCCTCCAGATATAAACACGTGGAGGGGTTCTGGGTTTCTACCATTTACTTTGTCTAAACACCAGTTGCGGATTTTATAGAAGACCGAGAGCTGCTTCTCATTCAGAGATCTAATTAATTCTAGGCCCTCACTTCTACTCATTAGGTTATTAGTTTTTTCTAATTGACACGCCTGATCATTCCTAAGAGATAAATCTGGAATGTTGTCAACGAGTTCCTGACCTACTTCCTCTACATGTTCCCCCGCTGCCTGTTCTTTTTCTCTAATTTCTTCTTTACATTCTAAACGCTCTACTTCCTGTTCAGGGCACAGATTTGCCCAAGCATCTACTGGGCCTTCCTCATTTTCAAGTTTATTCTGTAACTCTTCTAATTCGTCTGAATCTTCTACCTCGAATTTGTTCCTATTCTCATCGACGACAGATTTAACTGTGTGTTCTGATCCATCACTAAAGATCACGGAACCATTTTCATAAAACTGTTCAAACGTCGCGCAGTCAGCAGCTTTTAGATCGTCGTCTACGCGGTACGGAAGAAACAACTGTAACTGACTTTTGTAATATAATTCGGGGTTTTTTGTTTTTGAAAAGCGCGCATAACGAACTACAGCGGGTTTTGTTCGTGTTCGTTTTAGAATAAACCCTAACCCCCTTTGCAACTGTATCGCATCCTTTGACTTTTCATTTCCTCTCATAACACGATATTCAGATACTAACGTCACAATGCACATATCATTAAAAGTGCTATTATTAGGCCTACTTTTATAACGATCTACGACACTAACCATCCACACGTCGTCTCCAGATAGTCCACTTTCTTGGATTAAACTAATCGGTTTGCTCATTTTAACTATTTTGTCCCCTGTTGGTATAAACTCTACTTTACGCGAATTCTCCTTTAAATGCATCCCGGTTAATCTATAAACTGCCTCCTGAGCAGACACGTCGCGACTGTTTAGATAAACGCTGCCAATTGTTTTCAGTGCATCTTGTGCATTGACGTTTGCATCTTTCGTGGCTTCTTTATGAGCTTTACTAAGCAAAAGTCCTACTTCTTTTTCTGACTTACTAATGTAAGAAATAATGTAAACTATAACGGCGTATGCATCGGTTACACATTAGATATCTAAATTTGCATTCCAGCATTTTAAAAGAGACTTGTTATATGGATTAATCCATGCCTCTTTAATGTCTCGTTTATATACAATTTTGGTTTTACACATATTCAGTCGTTTGTAACAAATTTCAAATATTTGCTGATTAATATTTAGATGCTGGAACAACTCATCTAGACTATTAAAAGTCTCCTCTTTTACCGCTTTTTTCACTGCCTCCAGAGTTTTTACTGCCAAATCCTTGTCAACCTTAAGCAGGTTATAGTAGTACTCATTACCACATGTGCAACGTTTTACTTCATGTTTTTTTATCAGAATCTGAATCAGAATCACTCATTTTCTTTTCTTTTTGTTTCTTACATTTATCACATGGATTTGGATTTAAATTAACATTCACAACAAATGTCCTACCTGACACTGGTCTGGGGAAATTAAAGCGACATTCAGTGCCAGCTTTCTTACAACTTTTTGAGTGTCTCTTTGAATGTTGCTGCACAGATGTGACCTTCTCCAATAATGTCTCATCCTGTGCTGGTAGCTCGCATGTTACATACTTATCAATAAAAGCTACCACTTCTTCATCGGTGTTCGTATCAATTTTAGGCGCATTTTCAATCCAGAAAAGACAGTGCACATGAGGACTCCCGCGGCATTGAAACTCTACCCGATAAAAGTAATCAATCATTTTTCCTATTGGATTTGAAGGAGACATAAGGACCTCCTTCAGAAAACAATGCCAGCGGAAATCAAACATTCTGGCGGCAGTGACAGGATTACGGCGCAGCAGATCGCATCTATCAGTCCACTCCAAGTCTTCTAATGTTTGTGTTCGACCTTCCTGTTTTAAAATAGTTTTAAGAAGGTTTTGCCATCTCAGATCCGCGGAAGAGAATGAACAAAACCACGTGGGAATCCCAAGTTGCCGAACACAGGCCATCAGGTCTTTCTGTACTCCCTGCCAAAACGCTGGAGTCCCTCTAATAGGCTTAAGAAACCGGAAACCATCATCCACCTCCAACAACTGCTTTAAAGACTCCTTATTCTCTACGTTCACCTCACCTCCTTTTCCTTTTCTTAATGCTATGCTAACTTTGGAAACAACCTGCTCTACCTCAGACATGTACTGAGCAAAGAAAATATACTCTATATTCTGCGCAAACCTTCTATCCGCATGTAAAATTCGGTTATTAAAGTAACGAGACAATGTCAAATCGTAAGCACGACTTTCATAGAACATATTACAACCTCTAGGAAACAACACTGGAAAACACTTAGCTTCATTTTCTTTATCTGTCAACAACTTAACTGGATTATTACCCTCAGTTGGTGCAACATTAACTATACTGTCAAAATACTGATCTAGAACTTCCTGACCAATATCTACCGGCATGAGACACGTGTCTGAAAACATGCAATGTTGCTGCCGATCATGCAGCAACTCCTCATTGTCAGCATCATCCGCAGCACTCTCAACTACTTCCTTCTTTTCCTTCTCTTCATCCTCAAGATGATCTAAGCTACACAACTCATTAACCCATTCCTCATTAAAATCTATGTCTTTATAAAACTTATTTAATGTCTTTAAAACCCGTAAAGCTTGCCGAATGTGCATCGTATCTACAAACTCATACTCATAATGGCCTTTATAAGTTAACTTACGTTTTAATTTCACTGCCAATAAAGAGCCCTCCATATTTGAGCGGGGCAACAAATTTGATGTCTGAACTACGTTTGATGGAACGCAGGTTACTGGTCCATGAACTCCATTTTGACCACCTTTGGGCAATGCGAGCATTTTCATGAATGGAATATTTAAAGCAATCAAATGTTGTTCTAACCTATTCAAACAAGATAATTCTGGGGGAACTGGATCTACTGCCAACCTATTTGTTACACTTTCAGCATGCATTTGGCCAAGTGAAAGTTTACGATGACAAGTGTAACAAATCCAAAGATGTCCTCTACTAGAACTCATTATCTGACAGGGCTGAACACAATTCTCACTACATACATGTAAATAGTCAGTTCTAATACACCTACCTGCTAAAGAGGCTATCACTGCAGTCTTGTTATAAGAAGCCTTCCTACAACTCAACACCTGATGAGGAAACAACAGCCTGAAACGGACACAACAGACATACTCTGGACCATGTTCAACTTTGTTTAAAAACCTCTCTGTGAAGAACTCAATATCCTGTGTTTTATCTTTTATTTCTTGCCTCTTTAATTTCACTACTCTTTTAACCCTTTCTCTGTGACGCGCATCCTTTGCATATTTTATTTTGCTTTGGTCCTTCACGATTTGTCGGTGACACGCATCCTTTGCATATTTTATTTTGCTTTGGTCCTTCACGATTTGTCGGTGACGCGCATCCTTTGCATATTTTATTTTGCTCCGGTCCTTCACGATTTGTCGGTGACGCGCATCCTTTGCATATTTTATTTTGCTTTGGTCCTTCACGATTTGTCGGTGACGCACATCCTTTGCATATTTTATTTTGGTTTGGTCCTTCACGATTTGTCGATGACGCGCATCCTTTGCATATTTTATTTTGCTTTGGTCCTTCACGATTTGTCGGTGACGCGCATCCTTTGCATATTTTATTTTGCTTTGGTCCTTCACGATTTGTCGGTGACGCGCATCCTTTGCATATTTTATTTTGCTTTGGTCCTTCACGATTTGTCGGTGACGCGCATCCTTTGCATATTTTATTTTGCTCCGGTCCTTCACGATTTGTCGGTGACGCGCATCCTTTGCATATTTTATTTTGCTTTGGTCCTTCACGATTTGTCGGTGACGCGCATCCTTTGCATATTTTATTTTGCTTTGGTCCTTCACGATTTGTCGGTGACGCACATCCTTTGCATATTTTATTTTGCTTTGGTCCTTCACGATTTGTCGATGACGCGCATCCTTTGCATATTTTATTTTGCTTTGGTCCTTCACGATTTGTCGGTGACGCACATCCTTTGCATATTTTATTTTGCTCCGGTCCTTCACGATTTGTTGGTGACGTGCATCATTTGCAAATTTTATTTTGCTCCGGTCCTTCACGTTTTGCCGGTGACGCGCATCTTTAGCATACCTTATTTTGCGTTGGTCTTTCACGTTTTGTTGGTGACACGTATCAAGTGCATATTTTATTTTCTTTTTAGCCGTGATTTGAGTTCTTCTCATTACCTTCTTGTATTTAGACAAATAAAAACTTCTGCCGTGCTCTACTTTCTTTTTGGAAGCGGATATATCACGTTCAGGTGAAACATCTCTACTTAAACCTTTGCCTGACAATCTAGTACGATACGCTTCTGAACAATCTACTTTACAGTACTCATAACAACTTTCTAGTTCGGGTTCTTTAACGCAAACTACAGTCTCATAATGACTCCCCAGGCAGTTTTCCAAATAAATGGATTTTTCTGACACACTGCTACTGCATCCGTACTTTAACCAACGATCATCGTTGAAGACATTAATACCCAATAAATCTGCTGTCGCTTGGATTTCTAATTCTGTGGCCCAGGTGCTAACATATTTCATTTTTGATTTGTCTATGTAATCTGCCACAGAGGAATAACCTTCTCTCAAGCTGCTTTCATATTTAAAGTCATTTTTTATTAAATGTTTAACAACCGCTCTCCTAATTTTGATGTGATGCTTTTGTGTGCCACTCACTGCCTGAGAAACGGCCCTAAAGTAGCAGCTACCGTCAGCAACTATGTCTATTTTGGCACGGAACGCCTAACACGCCGACACGACTAGACGCAGCACTATTTACACTTTCATACTCTATTTTTAATTTGGTACACAAGCTTTGGCAAGTACTTTCACAGAGAGGGTTAAACATAAGCTGTTCATGTTCTTCACTGACTACTTCCACATCTGAACTAACCTGCTGACTTAAGAAAACCTGTTCCTCAACAGCAAACTCTTCATCTGAAACATGATGACGTTTCTTTGCCACATGTTCAGACGGGCTGGAAAGGTCTGTTTCATCCCAATCTGCTGATACCTGACGTTTTACACCTCGCTTGTCATCATCAGAATCACAACCAAATATGCTACTCGGCACATCATCACACTCCCTGCTAACATCAACACCATTGATCTCAAAAGGCTTGCTACGGCCACCTAACGTCACTGCCAAATGACTGAAGTGATCAAACACTTCCCTAATGGAACCAAAGTACAAAACAACACTGGTACCATTGACGTCCAACAGGCCAGTAGCACTACGGGAATGAGAGTCTATCACGGCATACCTACCACCAGCAGAAATGACAGCACATGTATTTGAACACAAGGTCAAAAGACATGTCTGGTACTGAGATAGCATCCTTTCCAGCCCATTTTCTAAAGTCACATATGCTCCACACTCAATAAACTCTCCCTCAGTCACAGTGACATCCCCACTCAGAGTATCGGGGAACTCAAACTTAAAGTTCTGCCAGTACAAAACCCTCTGTCTCGGCAACTCTGGGACCATCAAAAAGTTTTCCCCTGTAGGGATTATACCACGGTCCTTTAGATCAGTATAGAGGTCATCTCCTAACCACAGAGCTAAATCTAAATCTTGTGTCCTCCAATTCATCACACTAGACACCATATGTCTGGCTAAACTGACCAACGCCCCCCCCCCATACAATACAGAAATATGAACATAGACACATATTAATAATTTAAAAAGACCTTAAAACACAAAATAACATTTCTTACCTTCTTCGACTCCACAGTAGCCTTGGAGTCAGACGACATCCCTCGGCTGGATGTCGTCTCGGTCTGGGGATTAAAAAAAAAACAACAAAAAAACAACTTTATTTTACTACATCGTCACAGGAAAAAGATTCAATACAAAAATTTTTATTGCCAAATCTCCTTACCCTTCGCTTGTCCGGGCGAGTCCTCTTGGACTGGTGTTTCACGCGCCGCCTCTGTCCAAAACAAACAGATTTGCACACCGTGAATTTGATATGGACACAACACATTTTGCATGATACAAGTCTTTTGTTAATCAATGACTCTTTCAGTATAAAACATTTTATAGCAACCCATAAACACGTTTGTATTTATGCACTTTACCTTTGGTGGTGAAACACCAGCGAAGACAGCAGGAGACGTCAGATTCGATGGTGAAACCTTCTCCATCTCCTCCAACATCTCACTGCTGAACAGCACAGGATTCAGGGGGATGCCAGCAAGCTAGAAATACAAAAACAGAAACATAAGCAGTGACTTTTACTGCTTTTCCAATTGGAGCAAACCTTTCTTCAAACGTCTTTCTGTACAATTATCACACTGACCTCCCGCTGAACTGCACTGCATTCTCCACTGAAAAAAAAGGAAAAAAAAGAAAAAAAAAGAAAATGACAAAAATAAACAGGGATAATTTTTGTCTGTGGAACTGTGACAACAATAAAAACCTTAGAGCTGTGACATTTCCTGCCATATTATTATTACCTTGCCGCCCGGACGAACAGCAATCCACTCCTCGGGGCCTGGACTCCGACGGACACGCACCTCTCCCTTCACAACCACACGGGGAGTGAAGCGAGGAGGTGGTGACGGACGACACACCGGGGGGGCTGGTGGCACGGTCTCCAGTTGCTTCAATAAAAAATGAAGACATAATAATTATAAACAATATAGCTTTTTACATACTTGGTCAGCAGCCAAAATCACATCCAGCTGAATGTTTGTAAGGTAAAAAGTGTTTTAAATAAAAAAGGGCAAACCAGGTAAGCGACGTCGAACAGAGCACAGCTCTTTATGCTTGCAAAACAACACAATTACATACATCTATATACCACGATGCAGAAGATAAAATACAATCACGACACATGTCTGATGTCTTCTTTGATAAACATGCAACAGCACAAGTACATATTTTAACGTACCCATGCGGGTTGCCACGCGGTGAAACTCCTGACGGTAGAGCTCTTGCAGGGATTCCTCGACAGTCAGCCTCGGGGGAAAGTCCAGCACACACACCTGTAGAGAAACAACTCATCAACATCTCTCGTTTTCTGATCTTTTCTTGAACAGTCAGAAGGTTATCAATTTACACATTTTTCTGTCAACTTTTATCGGATGAAATTCTGTTCACACTACTGAGTTTAAACATACTGCAAAAACACTTTAGTCATTTAGGAAAACAGACTTCTCAAAGACTGCTCTTACATATGCAGTATCAAAACATTACAAACAAAAATATGCATTTTACATAAGTGTTTGAGCTGTATTCAGAGAAAACAGCTTTTACATGTAAAATACAAGTGAGAAGCTAATCATGCCTGCCACAAAGACTGTAATTTCAGGGTGTGCTTACCTTAGGCCAGCGACTGCAGACGGCGGCCAGGTACCTCTCAAAGTCTGCAGCCACGTGACCGATGGTGTGCTTGGAAGTCAAGTCATTGCTCGGAGCTAAAACGCACACCAAGTCGGGTGTCAGAGGGACTACTGCGTTAATCACCTCTGTCCTCAACTCTCGGGCGCCAGCTCCGGGCGTTGACATGAACCCCCACGCCAGACGCTCCCCGTCGACCTGCACGATGCCATCTAAAATAAAATTAAAAAAGGTTTCTACTGTAATTGTTTTTATCTGTAAAACATTTTTATAAAACACATCAATACAGCACAAATGAATACTTTATTGAACATACAAAATAGTGACGTAAATACCTGCAAGGCTTCGAAGATGGGAGTCACCAATGGCTAAGACCACCTGAATGAGAAGATTTTTGTATTTATATCAATATGTACTGTTCACTTGGGTAACTATTATGTTAGTCTATTTCAAACACAACATTACCTTCTTGCCGTGGGACTCCTGCGGGAGGACCAGGTTGTGCTGCCGCCCGGTGAACACCGACGTCTCCCACTTCTCCACCTGATGTCGGTGCCCAGTTCCGTGCGCTACAGACATACAGAGAAAATAGATCAATAACAGAATAACAACTAACTAAAAATACATAAAATGCTTGGATAAGAACTTTATTAGGCAGGCAATTGTTGTGCAGGGGTAGCCATACAGTAAAAACTATTAAAATATACAAAAATAAAAAATATATGAATATAAAGTATAAAAATATATGAAATATGAATACAGGGAGATAAGGTGCAAATAAGAGATACATACGCGCACAGTGGACCTCGGGAGGCTGAGGAGAGGCCTCGATCGTCAGTCTGTTGGCTGCCCTCCTCATGGCTGCCTGGCATCTCCGGAAGTTCTTCTTTCTCGGCATCTCTGCAAAAAAAAAAAAAAAAAAAGAAAGAAAAACCACAACACACACTCACAAACACCCCCAACAGAGAGACAGGCGCTCACACAAACAGTCTTACACAAAAGCTGTACAAAAAGAGAAAATAGGTTAGACAAAATACAAAAAAATAAGCATACAGAAAAAAACAGAATGATACTGGTATAACACAAACATTTGCAAGCCATCATCAATTGCAATGAAGACAACATATTTCTGCTTCTACCAAATAAAATTCCACAAGACTAAACAGAAGGTAAATCACCAACAATTATGGAAGAGTGACACATTCATAATCAATTTTTATTGCCTCTATGGAGTTATGTGTTGGATAACATGCAGTCATCCAACCATTAACTTGTGTGTTCCACCCTCATAGATTTAAGTGTAACTACTATCAGGCAAAAATATTTTACTAGAAAATTTAGGTTTAAAAGTTGATTTGAACATGATGATAAATCTAAAAACAAAAACAGAAATAAAACATGACAAAATGTTCAAAAGGAGTGGGGAGAAGCATAAGCTTATAATGTAACCTGTCCCAGTGATAAAGAAATATAACAAAAACAGCAGTAGCAGAAACACAACAGCAGCAACCATCCATCAGTGATACCTGTACAATGATATCCTCACTATCTCATAATCTATAAGACTACAAGAATCAACTACAGTGATGAAGAAACAACAACTGGTCAAGCCAGCCTACACTTTGCACGTTCACTTTCAACTTTATGGTAAAGCCAACATCTACCAACGATTACTTTGGATTTCAAAATAAAGCATTTCACAAATGAAGCACAAAAACAATGAAATACTTTTGTGTACTTTACCTGTAATGCATTCAGAAAGTTCCTTACACACAGAAATAAAATGCATTATCAGCTAACTTTGAAGTATGATATAATTCATTTCTTGAATAGTTAGTACACCAAACCTGTACTGTAAGTACTTCATAGTTTCTGTACAAGTAATATATGAGGTACTGGGTCCAACTGCATGGGTTTGGCGGACTAACTATTAAGGAAATTAATTTTAATCCACTTCAACGTCATCCAAAAAGGTATTTCATTTTACGTGTTTGACACTTTATAAATGAATAACAGGAAAAGTACACAGTAAAAGTAGTTCATAGTTTCTGTGCAAGTAGTATATGAGGTACTGAGTCCAACTGTATGGGTTTGGTGGACTTGAAATGATAATAATGAAACCTGCCCCCAGTGATAAAAAAAAATAGAACAACAAAATACAACAACAGCAGCAGCAGTAGCAGCAACACAAAAACAACCACCCAGTATATCAGTGATACCTGTACAATAATATTCTCAATATCTCATAATCTATAAGAAAACAACAATCAACTACAGTAATGGAGCAATCCAGCAAGACCAACAACAATAGCAACAATTATATCAATAATAACAGAACTACTCAGTTTATATAATACGTCTGTATTCTATACTATTTCTGCCTTGCTCAGTTATCATTTCTGGACATTTGATAAGTGTGGTTTTGTAATTGTTACCCCACACCTCCACACAGTACTGTAACTACAGTAATATCAGTTAACAAAACAGAGTGTAAAGCGACTGGTAATCCAGAATCAGCCTAATACTCATGACTGCCTCTTTCATGTCATATTTAACACTACTGTTACCAGCAAAATATCTGGATATTTCGTTTTCTTTGTCCCACTCTTTCTAAGTTGATTTAATATTCCTCAAATGTTTTTTTAATATCATTTTTAGTCTTATTTAGCTTTTTTCTGCAATACAATTTCTTAGTATATTAATTATTATTCTTATATCAATTAATATATCAATTAAATTGTTAACTTTTAAATTTATTTTCAGATTCTTCAGAACTTAATCTAAAAACATCCCAACTTTATAGCATCGTCTCACTAAATCTTCAGTAAAATAAAGCCATTTTCACAGAAAAACTAAATAAAATGCTCTGCAAATTTAGAGCTAGGAGAAGAAATAATCAACTACAGTAATGGAGCAATGCAGCAAGACCAACAACAATAGAAACAATTATATCAATAATAACAGAACTACTCAGTTTATATAATACGTCTGTATTCTATACTATTTCTGCCTTGCTCAATTATCATTTCTGGACATTTGATAAGTGTGGTTTTGTAATTGTTACCCCACACCTCCACACAGTACTGTAACTACAGTAATATCAGTTAACAAAACAGAGTGTAAAGCGACTTAATAAAGCGAACTTAATCTAAAAACATCCCAACTTTATAGCATCGTCTCACTAAATCTTCAGTAAAATAAAGCCATTTTCACAGAAAAACTAAATAAAAGCCTCAGCAAATTTAGAGCAAGGAGCAGAAATATCTCCGTTCATGTGCAGTGAAACTTATGCCTAATCATCTCCTAAGCTAAATTAGCTTAGCTTAGATATCCATGTAAGAGAGGCATTTAGTTAATAAAAACACCGTTCGCTGTTAAGACATTTTTTTGAGCTCACGTTAAAAAAAACAAAACAATACAAACAAAAAAAAACAAAAATCCAAAAACATCGAACTATAATTTCAATGCAGAGGGATAAACAGGTTTTATTATTATTATTTACTTTTTTTTTCTCTTACCTACTATTGCTGTTTCTATTTCTTCCTCTATTGCTGTTCTGAGCTACTGTGACAACAGAATTTCCCTTGTGGATGAATAAAGTCTGTCTAAGTCTAAGTCTACAGGCTACACGAAGCTAAGCTCCACTTAAGCTAAGCTAAGCTAAGCTAAGCTAAGTAAGCTAACACGGTGGAAAAACATCTAATTGATCAATATAAAAATGATAAACTTACCAGTCGAAGACACGAAGGCTTTATAAGAAGTTCTCCCGGTTGAAAAGCTCGAAAATCTCTGGATGAAGTGACAATAATCCACCAATATTCAGACAGGCTCTCAACGAGACGTGCGGTCAGGTCAGAAGCTCGATCTGAAAGACCGGAGAAGCTTCTGGAAGCTTCTAGAAAACAAGATGTCCGACCGGACACATCAAAGGAGCAGACGTGCACCTGCAGTTTGCAGCGCAGCAGCAGCTCTGACGAACGTTTTTTTTTTTTTTTTCAATAAACTTTATTGAACAAAGCCAGTTTTACAAAACGAATTTTCTATTGAATATCAACAACATTTAGGAGTTATTCGCTGAATCGTGGTTTTTGTGTTTATAATGACTGTGGGGATGCTGCTAGTTTTATGAATGACAGCCCTGTTGTGTCAATAAACAAATAAATAACACAAAAAGTCTCTCTTCCATATAAGGAAAACAGGAGAGTGAAGGCTTTTTTTTTTTTTTTTTAATACACAAAAGCCTGCATGATTTTGTGACGCAGCATTGAAGCACTTTTCCGCAGCTCCACGGTAAAATTATCCGGATGTGAGAAAGCTGAGATGAGAAAAAGGTGGATTGGAACACAAAGATGAGGATGACAGCTGGAAAAAGCGCTTCTTGTGGATGTGCCAGTGAAAGACAAACCACCGTGGTACAAGACAGAGAACACCTCGTTGTCATCTTGAAGATGGAGGGGATTAAGGTGATGACACCTTGGACATGGATGAATAAAGGAAAATAAATATATAAAATGGAAAAAAATACAGTATATTTTGTATTCAGTGACCCATAAATGTTCACATGTACATACATACATACACACACACACACACATTCTATACATATACACATTCTATACATATATATATATATATATATATATATATATATATATATATATATATATATATATATATATATACATATATGTGTGTGTGTGTGTGTGTGTGTGTATATATTTTATTATTTTTTAGGTGGGGCTTTGTCAAATCTATCTATTGTTGAAGACAAACAATAATTATAGCAATAAAAAAAAAATCTACTTTAAAAGTTATGTATTTCACAAATACTTTATTATATCCTAAAATGACAACAATGACAAATACCAGAAATTCATAATTTAGCTCAAAGGAAAATTTTGTTTTATAATGACAGGATTGTATTTAACATCTTATTTAATACAAATATTTTTGTTAAAAAAAAAGACATTAATTAGCTCATAATATATTTTGAAATATAAACAGTGGTAAAACAAATCTACACATAAATATTTGTCACAAGCCTTAATAAGACAATAGGCATGAGAAGTGCTTTTGGTGGCGGCTACAGAAAGTAAACACCAGCATACCTTTCCTTAAAAAATCTAACCTCACTCAAACTTTTGACAGGACTTTTGCAACAATCTACATTCAGTAATAATTCTTTGACTACTAAATAATGAACACTAGAACCTGATGAATGAACTGATTTCATATTTGGTTTTCTCCAAGAACAACAAAAGATCAAATAAAACTGGTAGAACAATTTAGTTTTCCTCTCCTTATTTAAGGCAAATCTCTCAATAATCCTCCTATTAAAGTCTGAATGTCCCCCACAAGCTTATTCTCCATGAAGAGCATGGCATGGCGTTGAGGCGATCCTGTGTCATGGAGTTTCTCACAGTAGAGTAGAAAAGCATTTCTCAGATTCAGCAGTTGTTATGGTGTTGACATAATGATCTGGAGAAGGCTGTGACTCATCTGAAGGTTGTTCTTTATGAGAAACTGCTACAGAGGCACTGCTGCACCACAACCTTTAACTTCACCGTTCTTGTAGAAGAGGGATAGTTCTGCCTTGGCCTTGTCCAACATGGGACATGCCTCAACAGTCGTGTTTAGCTGCTTCTCAGCGTGCACCAGGATGGTCTCACAGACCTGAAGCAAACATCAAAAGTTTTCAATTATAAGAAAGTTAGACCTTAGCAATTCTATTTATCAGGGGTGTCAATAATTCTGTACCAGATCTTCAGTATTGTTCTAGCATCATGTGACCAAAGTAAGAATATAAACTACATGGATTTGACTGAAAATATGACTGACCTCTGTAGCCAGCCTCTGTTGTTCTCCTGGTCCCAGCATCCTGTCTCTTCACCGGCTGTCCAGCAGTGCTGTCCTCACAGAGAGACGGGACTGACATCCTGGTCCAAACAACATAATAACATAATGAAGGTTTTTATGCACTAAAAACATTCATGAAACACCATAATAATCTAAATCTGCCGATCACTTGACCTGTTTAGGTCACAGTCTGGATTAAGAAAAGGTTTATCATAAAACATAAAAGAATCTTTCTTTAAATACCAAAAGAATAAAATGCGATGTGCTTCATAAGAATAATTTGCTGTGATGTCAAGTCAATAAACTTATGGCTTTTACAGTCTTAAATGAGTGACTGCTCTATTTAACAATAACTTTCTGAGTAAACAATAAATTATAATTTATATAAATATAAATATTTACCTGATGTTGAGCATGTTGTATTTGAACCTCTGAAAAAGAGTTTTAATCCAGACAGGGTTGATGTTTAATTTCTGAAACTGGTTGAACAGCATATCCACATGAGTCAAGGTTTGGTGGACCAGTACATTTTTTTTCCCCACTGGATAGACATTGTTTATGTCCATAAAAATACATTGGATCGGCATCAAAGTTAACTGCATTTCTATTTTCTAGGTCCTTAACCTCGTCCACAATGGAGGGGGGGGGCGGGGTGTCTTCGGCATGAGGCGAGGACCCGATGGATGCCGCTTGCGGCTTTAATTATTATTATTAGGGTCCGAGCCATATGAAGTATGGCAGGGCCCTATTGTTATTGTAATGTTTATTAGGGTCCGAGCCATACGAAGTATGGCAAGGCCCTATTGTTATTGTAATGTTTATTAGGGTCCGAGCCATACGAAGTATGGCAAGGCCCTATTGTTATTGTAATGTTTATTATTATTCTCCTCGTTCTCAGCACAACTCGGCCATTTTTGACCCACTCAGCCCCCGTGAAAAGTTGCGAAACTTGGCACACACCTCAGTCCTGGCAAAAATAGTGATATTCTGGGGTCCGCGTGCACGCCAATGTAAAAATGCCTCGACGGCGCCCCCTAGAAACGCCAAAAATGGCCTCTAGAATGGGGAAAAAAATTTTTAGTTTGACGTAGGACGACGAAATTTGGTACACATGTCTATCACATCAAGACAAGTAAAAAAGTCATTGAAACGCCTGTTGTCATGGCAATGGGCTGTCCGCCATCTTGGCGTTTGCGGCCATTTTTTTGCCCGTTTTTGGCAATTTGGGCGCATCGCATTTGAACGAACTAGTCTGAGGCGATTCATGCTATTGGCTCCACATTCGCCATGGAGCTTCGTGACAAGATGGGGACCAAAAGTTATTCAAATCTTTCTGATAGGAGAATGCGTGTTACCGTGGCAACCCATGGAAAAAAGCGTTCTCGCCATGAAACACGGTTCACTCATATCTTCGCAGAAATACATCCGATCGGATGTATTTCAGAAATACATCCGATCGGATGTATACATATATATATATATATATATATATATATATATATATATATATATATATATATATATATATATATATATGTGTATAGAATGTGTGTGTGTGTGTGTGTGTGTGTGTATGTATGTACATGTGAACATTTATGGGTCACTGAATACAAAATATACTGTATTTTTTTCCATTTTATATATTTATTTTCCTTTATTCATCCATGTCCAAGGTGTCATCACCTTAATCCCCTCTGTCTTCAAGATGACAACGAGGTGTTCTCTGTCTTGTACCACGGTGGTTTGACTTTCACTGGCACATCCACAAGAAGCGCTTTTTCCAGCTGTCATCCTCATCTTTGTGTTCCAATCCACCTTTTTCTCATCTCAGCTTTCTTACATCCGGATAATTTGACCGTGGAGCTGCGGAGAAGTGCTTCAATGCTGCGTCACAAAATCATGCAGGCTTTTGTGTATAAAAAAAAAAAAAAAAAGCCTTCACTCTCCTGTTTTCCTTATATGGAAGAGAGACTTTTTGTGTTATTTATTTGTTTATTGACACAACAGGGCTGTCATTCATAAAACTAGCAGCATCCCCACAGTCATTATAAACACAAAAACCACGATTCAGCGAATAACTCCTAAATGTTGTTGATATTCAATGGAAAATTCGTTTTGTAAAACTGGCTTTGTTCAATAAAGTTTATTGAAAAAAAAAAAAACGTTTGTCAGAGCTGCTGCTGCGCTGCAAACTGCAGGTGCACGTCTGCTCCTTTGATGTGTCCGGTCGGACATCTTGTTTTCTAGAAGCTTCCAGAAGCTTCTCCGGTCTTTCAGATCGAGCTTCTGACCTGACCGCACGTCTCGTTGAGAGCCTGTCTGAATATTGGTGGATTATTGTCACTTCATCCAGAGATTTTCGAGCTTTTCAACCGGGAGAACTTCTTATAAAGCCTTCGTGTCTTCGACTGGTAAGTTTATCATTTTTATTTTGATCAATTAGATGTTTTTCCACCGTGTTGGCTCACTTAGCTTAGCTTAGCTTAGCTTCGCTTAGCTTAAGTGGAGCTTAGCTTCGTGTAGCCTGTAACCTGTTTATCCCTCTGCATTGAAATTATAGTTCGATGTTTTTGGGTTTTTTTTTGTTTGTATTGTTTTGTTTTTTTTAACGTGAGCTCAAAAAAATATGTCTTAACAGCGAACCGTGTTTTTATTAACTAAATGCCTCTCTTACATGGATATCTAAGCTAAGCTAATTTAGCTTAGGAGATGATTAGGCATAAGTTTCACTGCACATGAATGGAGGTATTTGTGCTCCTAGCTCTAAATTTGCTGAGCATTTTATTTAGTTTTTCTGTGAAAATGGCTTTATTTTACTGAAGATTTAGTGAGACGATGCTATAAAGTTGGGATGTTTTTAGATTAAGTTCTGAAGAATCTGAAAATAAATTTAAAAGTTAACAATTTAATTGATATATTAATTGATATATAAGAATAATAATTAATATACTAAGAAATTGTATTACAGAAAAAAGCTAAATAAGACTAAAAATGATATGAAAAACATTTGAGGAATATTAAATCAACTTAGAAAGAGTGGGACAAAGAAAATGACATATCCAGATATTTTGCTGGTAACAGTAGTGTTAAATATGACATGAAAGAGGCAGTCATGAGTATTAGGCTGATTCTGGATTACCAGTCGCTTCACACTCTGTTTTGTTAACTGATATTACTGTAGTTACAGTACTGTGTGGAGGTGTGGGGTAACAATGACAAAACCACACTTATCAAATGTCCAGAAATGATAACTGAGCAAGGCAGAAATAGTATAGAATACAGACGTATTATATAAACTGAGTAGTTCTGTTATTATTGATATAATTGTTGCTATTGTTGTTGGTCTTGCTGCATTGCTCCATTACTGTAGTTGATTGTTGTATTCTTATAGATTATGAGATATTGATGATATTGTACAGGTATCACTGATATACTGGGTGGTTGTTTTTGTGTTGCTGCTACTGCTGCTGCTGTTGTTGTATTTTGTTGTGCTATTTTTTTATCACTGGGGGCAGGTTTCATTATTATCATTTCAAGTCCGCTAAACCCATACAGTTGGACTCAGTACCTCATATACTACTTGCACAGAAACTATGAAGTACTTCTACTGTGTACTTTTCCTGTTATTCATTTATATAGTGTCAAACACGTAAAATGAAAGACCTTTTTGGATGACTTTGAAGTGGATTAAAATTAATTTCCTTAATAGTTAGTCCGCCAAACCCATACAGTACCTCATATACTACTTGTGCAGAAACTATGAAGTACTTACAGTACAGGTTTGGTGTACTAACTATTCAAGAAATGAATTATATCATACTTCAAAGTTAGCTGATAATGCATTTTATTTCCATGTGTAAGGAACTTTCTGAATGCATTACAGGTAAAGTACACAAAAGTATTTAATTGTTTTTGTGCTTTATTTGTGAGATGCTTTATTTTGAAATCCAAAGTAATCGTTGGTAGAAGTTGGCTTTACCATAAAGTTGAAAGTGAACGTGCACTTAAAATAAAGTGTAGGCTGGCTTGACCAGTTGTTTCTTCATCACTGTAGTTGATTCTTGTATTCTTATAGATTATGAGATAGTGAGGATATCATTGTACAGGTATCACTGATGGATGGTTGCTGCTGTTGTGTTTCTGCTACTGCTGTTTTTGTTATATTTCTTTATAACTGGGACAGGTTTCATTATAAGCTTATGCTTCTCCCCACTCCTTTTGAACATTTTGTCATGTTTTATTTCTGTTTTTGTTTTTAGATTTATCATCATGTTCAAATCAACTTTTAAACCTAAATTTTCTAGTAAAATATTTTTGCCTGATAGTAGTTACACTTAAATCTATGAGGGTGGAACACACAAGTTAATGGTTGGATGACTGCATGTTATCCAACACATAACTCCATAGAGGCAATAAAAATTGATTATGAATGTGTCACTCTTCCATAATTGTTGGTGATTTACCTTCTGTTTAGTCTTGTGGAGTTTTATTATTTGGTAGAAGCAGAAATATGTTGTCTTCATTGCAATTGATGATGGCTTGCAAATGTTTGTGTTATACCAGTATCATTCTGTTTTTTTCTATATGCTTATTTTTTTGTATTTTGTCTAACCTATTTTGTCTCTTTATACAGCATTTGTGTAAGACTGTTTGTGTGAGCGCCTGTCTCTCTGTTGGGGGTGTTTGTGTGTGTGCAGGTGAGTGTGTGTTGTGGGTTTTTTTTTTTTTTTTTTGCAGAGATGCCGAGAAAGAAGAACTTCCGGAGATGCCAGGCAGCCATGAGGAGGGCAGCCAACAGACTGACGATCGAGGCCTCTCCTCAGCCTCCCGAGGTCCACTGTGCGCGTATGTATCTCTTATTTGCACCTTATCTGCCTGTATTCATATTTCATATATTTTTATACTTTATATTCATATATTTTTTTATCTTTGTATATTTTAATAGTTTTTACTGTATGGCTACCCCTGCACAACAATTGCCTGCCTAATAAAGTTCTTATCCAAGCATTTTATGTATTTTCAGTTAGTTGTTATTCTGTTATTGATCTATTTTCTCTGTATGTCTGTAGCGCACGGAACTGGGCACCGACATCAGGTGGAGAAGTGGGAGACGTCGGTGTTCACCGGGCGGCAGCACAAACTGGTCCTCCCGCAAGAGTCCCACGGCAAGAAGGTAATGTTGTGTTTGAAATAGACTAACATAATAGTTACCCAAGTGAACAGTACATGTTGAAATAAATACAAAAATCTTCTCATTCAGGTGGTCTTAGCCATTGGTGATTCCCATCTTCGAAGCCTTGCAGGTATTTACATCACTATTTTGTATGTTCAATAAAGTATTCATTTGTGCTGTATTGATGTGTTTTATAAAAATGTTTTACAGATTAAAAACAATTACAGTAGAAACCTTCTTTAATTTTATTTTAGATGGCATCGTGCAGGTCGACGGGGAGCGTCTGGCGTGGGGGTTCATGTCAACGCCCGGAGCTGGCGCCCGAGAGTTGAGGACAGAGGTGATTAACGCAGTAGTCCCTCTGACACCCGACTTGGTGTGCGTTTTAGCTCCGAGCAATGACTTGACTTCCAAGCACACCATCGGTCACGTGGCTGCAGACTTTGAGAGGTACCTGGCCGCCGTCTGCAGTCGCTGGCCTAAGGTAAGCACACCCTGAAATTACAGTCTTTGTGGCAGGCATGATTAGCTTCTCACTTGTATTTTACATGTAAAAGCTGTTTTCTCTGAATACAGCTCAAACACTTATGTAAAATGCATATTTTTGTTTTTAATGTTTTGATACTGCATATGTAAGAGCAGTCTTTCAGAAGTCTGTTTTCCAAAATGACTAAAAGTGTTTTTGCAGTATGTTTAAACTCAGTAGTGTGAACAGAATTTCATCCGATAAAAGTTGACAGAAAAATGTGTAAATTGATAGCCTTCTGACTGTTCAAGAAAAGATTAGAAAACGAGAGATGTTGATGAGTTGTTTCTCTACAGGTGTGTGTGCTGGACTTTCCCCCGAGGCTGACTGTCGAGGAATCCCTGCAAGAGCTCTACCGTCAGGAGTTTCACCGCGTGGCAACCCGCATGGGTACGTTAAAATATGTACTTGTGCTGTTGCATGTTTATCAAAGAAGACATCAGACATGTGTCGTGATTGTATTTTCCTTCAGCATCGTGGTATATAGATGTATGTAATTGTGTTGTTTTGCAAGCATAAAGAGCTGTGCTATGTGTTTTTCTTTGAAAGCTGTGAAGTACTACCACCTCGTGGATTACTTCCCCCGGCATTGCCTCAGCATGTGGAGTTGTGACGGTGTAAGTAAATCTTTTGTCTTGATGAAGTTTGATGCACTCATGCTCAAGTCAGTGGCTGGGATGGAATCCAGGACCTTCTGATCCAGAGATGACAAACTGTTTGAATAGAGCTGTGTGTATTTAGTGAGAGATGTTGTGGAGAAACTTAACATTTCATTCATGTCGTTGTACTAGGTGCACCTGAGTGATGACGTCGGGATGGTGCGCTTTGCAGAGTTGCTGTTCGACGTCGCTTACCTGGTTTGCCCTTTTTCATTTAAAACACTTTTTACCTTACAAACATTCAGCTGGATGTGATTTTGGCTGCTGACCAAGTATGTAAAAAGCTATATTGTTCATAATTATTATGTCTTCATTTTTTACTGAAGCAACTGGAGACCGTGCCACCAGCCCCCCCGGTGTGTCGTCCGTCACCACCTCCTCGCTTCACTCCCCGTGTGGTTGTGAAGGGAGAGGTGCGTGTCCGTCGGAGTCCAGGCCCCGAGGAGTGGATTGCTGTTCGTCCGGGCGGCAAGGTAATAATATGGCAGGAAATGTCACAGCTCTAAGGTTTTTATTGTTGTCACAGTTCCAGACAAAAATTATCCTTGTTTATTTTTTAATTTTCTTTTTTTTTCTTTTTTTCCTTTTTTTCAGTCCTCTGGAGAATGCAGTGCAGTTCAGCGGGAGGTCAGTGTGATAATTGTACAGAAAGACGTTTGAAGAAATGTTTGCTCTAATTGGAAAAGCAGTAAAAGTCACTGCTTATGTTTCTGTTTTTGTATTTCTAGCTTGCTGGCATCCCCCTGAATCCTGTGCTGTTCAGCAGTGAGATGTTGGAGGAGATGGAGAAGGTTTCACCATCGAATTTGACGTCTCCTGCTGTCTTCGCTGGTGTTTCACCACCAAAGGTAAAGTGCATAAAGACAAACGTGTTTATGGGTTGCTATAAAATGTTTTATTCTGAAAGAGTCATTGATTAACGATAGAGTTCTATAATGCTAAATGTGTTCAGTGTCCATATCAAATTCACGGTGTGCAAATCTGCTTGTGTTTTGGACAGAGGCGGCGTGTGAAACACCAGTCCAAGAGGACTCGCCCGGACAAGCGAAGGGTAAGGAGATTTGGCAATGAAAATTTTTGTATTGAATCTTTTTCCTGTGACGATGTAGTAAAAGTTTTTTTTGTTTTGTTTTTTTGTGTTTTTTTTCCCCCCAGACCGAGACGACATCCAGCCGAGGGATGTCGTCTGACTCCAAGGCCACTGTGGAGTCGAAGAAGGTAAGAAATGTTATTTTGTGTTATAAGGTCTCTTTTTTTTTTTTTTAAATGATAAATATGTGTATATGTGCATATATATGTATTGTATGCGGGGGGAAAAAAACCCATTTGTCATGTATTTTATTTATTTATATTTTGGGTATATGCGAAGTAAAATACACTTGTTTTGGTTTCTCTTTAGACCGACACTTCATCCAGCCGGGGGTCGTCGTCGGAGTCCGAGACCACTGTGGAGGTGAAGACGGTAAGAAATATTTTTCTTAAAGACTAGCATCAAATATTTTTATTATTACACATGACAGTGTTTTGAGCCCATTGCTTGTTGATTTCCTTGCTTAGGTTGAGACATCACAGAGCCAGGGTGTGTTGTCTTCTACTGATGAAGATGAGGAAGCTACTGTGGAGGTAAGTGAGGTGAGTATGGCTAATGCTGATGTTGTTCGGGGTTCATTTCACCAGGGGCACGGTCAGTTTAGGAATCCAGGAGTTCAGTGCATGGCGATAGCTTTGGTCAGTTTAGCCAGACATATGGTGTCTAGTGTGTTGAATTGGAGGACAGAAGATTTAGATTTAGCTCTGTGGTTAGGAGATGACCTCTATACTGATCTAAAGGACCGTGGTATAATCCCTTCAGGAGAAAACTTTTTGATGGTCCCAGAGTTGCCGAGACAGAGAGTTTTGTACTGGCAGAACTTTAAGTTTGAGTTCCCCGATACTCTGAGTGGGGATGTCACTGTGACTGAGGGAGAGTTTATCGAGTGTGGAGCATATGTGACTTTAGAAAACGGGCTGGAAAGGATGTTATCTCAGTACCAGACATGTCTTTTGACCTTGTGTTCAAATACATGTGCTGTCATATCTGCTGGTGGTAGGTATGCCGTGGTAGACTCTCATTCCCGTAGTGCTACTGGCCTGTTGGACGTCAATGGTACCAGTGTTGTTTTGTACTTTGGTTCCATTAGGGAAGTGTTTGATCACTTCAGTCGTTTGGCAGTGATGTTAGGTGGTCGTAGCAAGCCTTTTGAGATAAATGGTGTTGATGTGACCAGGGAGTGTGTTGACGATGTGCCGAGTAGCTTATTTGGTTGTGATTCTGATGATGACAGTCAGCGAGGAGTAAAACGTCAGGTATCAGCAGATTGGGATGAAACAGACCTTTCCAGCCCATCTGAACATGTAGCAAAGAAACGTCGTCATGTTTCAGATGAAGAGTTTGATGTTGAGGAACAGGTTTTCTTAAGTCAGCAGGTTAGTTCAGATGTAGAGTTAGTCAGTGAAGAAGATGGACAGCTTATGTTTAACCCTCTCTGTGAAAGTACTTGCCAAAGATTGTGTACCAAATTAAAAATAGAGTTTGAAAGTGTAAATAGTTCTGCGTCTAGTCGTGTCGGCGTGTTAGGCGTTCCGTGCCAAAATACAGACATAGTTGCTGACGGTAGCTGCTACTTTAGGGCCGTTTCTCAGGCAGTGAGTGGCACACAAAAGCATCACATCAAAATTAGGAGAGCGGTTGTGAAACATTTATTAAAAAATGACTTCAAATATAAAACTAGTCTAAGAGAAGGTTATTCCTCTGTGGCAGATTACATAGACAAATCAAAAATGAAATACGTTAGCACCTGGGCCACAGAATTAGAAATCCAAGCGACAGCAGATTTATTGGGCATTAATATCTTCACCTTTTTAGATGGTCGTTGGTTAAAGTATGGATGCAGTAGCAGTGTGTCAGAAAAATCCATTTATTTGGAAAACTGCCTGGGTAATCATTATGAAACTGTAGTTTGCGTTAAAGAACCTGAACTAGAAAGTTGTTATGGGTACTGTAAAGTAGATTGTTCAGAAGCGTATTGTACTAGATTGTCAGGCAAGGGTTTAAGTAGAGATGCTTCATTCAAAAGTGACACAACTGCTTCCAAAAAGGATGTAGAGTGCGACAGAAGTTTGTATATGTCTAAATATAAGGATGTAATGAGAAGAACCCAAATTAGGAATATAAAGAAAACAAAATATGCTCTAGATGCACATCACCGACAAAACGTGAATTACCAAAGCAAAATAAAATATGCGAAGGATGCGCGTTACCGGCAAACCATTAAAGACAGAAGCAAAATAAAATATGCCAAGGATTCGCGTCACCGACAAATCGTGAAGGACCAGAGCAAAATAAAATATGCCAAGGATTCGCGTCACCGACAAATCGTGAAGGACCAGAGCAAAATAAAATATGCCAAGGATTCGCGTCACCGACAAATCGTGAAGGACCAGAGCAAAATAAAATATGCCAAGGATTCGCGTCACCGACAAATCGTGAAGGACCAGAGCAAAATAAAATATGCCAAGGATTCGTGTCACCGACAAATCGTGAAGGACCAAAGCAAAATGAAATATGCAAAGGATGCGCGTCACCGACAAATCGTGAAGGACCAGACCAAAATTAAATATTCAAAGGATGCGCGTCACAGAGAAATGGTTAAAAAAGTAGTGAAATTAAAGAGGCAAGAAATAAAAGATAAAACACAGGATATTGAGTTCTTCACAGAGAGGTTTTTAAACAAAGTTGAACATGGTCCTGAGTATGTCTGTTGTGTCTGTTTCAGGCTGTTGTTTCCTCATCAGGTGTTGAGTTGTAGGAAGGCTTCTTATAACAAGACTGAGATGATAGCTTCTTTAGCAGATAGGTGTATTAGATTCGACTATTTACATGTATGTAGTGAGAATTGTGTTCAGCCCTGTCAGATAATGAGTTCTAGTAGAGGACATCTTTGGATTTGTTACACTTGTCATCGTAAACTTTCACTTGGCCAAATGCCTGCTGAAAGTGTAACAAATAGGTTGGCAGTAGATCCAGTTCCCCCAGAATTATCTTGTTTGAATAGGTTAGAACAACATTTGATTGCTTTAAATATTCCGTTCATGAAAATGCTCGCGTTGCCCAAAGGCGGCCAAAATGGAGTTCATGGACCAGTAACCTGCGTTCCATCAAACGTAGTTCAAACATCTAACATGTTGCCCCGCTCAAATATGGAGGGCTCTTTATAGGCAGTGAAATTAAAACGTAAGTTAACTTATAAAGGCCATTATGAGTACGAGTTTGTAGATACGATGCACATTCGGCAAGCTCTAAGGGTTTTAAAGCAGTCAAATAAGTTTTATAAAGACATAGATTTTAATGAGGAATGGGTGAATGAGTTGTGTAGCTTAGACCATCTTGAGGATGAAGAAAAGGAAAAGAAGGAAGTAGTTGAAAATACTGCAGATGGTGCTGACAATGAGGACATGCTGCATGATCGGCAGCAACATTGCATGTTTTCAGACACGTGTCTCATGCCGGTAGATATTGGTCAGGAAGTTCTCGATCAGTATTTTGACAGTATAGTTAATGTTGCACCAGCTGAGGGTAATAATCCAGTTAAGTTGTTGACAGATAAAGAAAATGAAGCAAAGTGTTTTCCAGTGTTGTTTCCTAGAGGTTGTAATATGTTCTATGAAAGTCGTGCTTACGATCTGACATTGTCTCGTTACTTTAATAACCGAATTTTACATGCGGATAGAAGGTTTGCGCAGAATATTGAGTATATTTTCTTTGCTCAGTACATGTCTGAAGTAGAGCAGGTTGTTTCTAAGGTTAGCATAGCATTAAGAAAAGGAAAAGGAGGTGAGGTAAATGTTGAAAATGAGGAGTCTTTAAAGCAGTTGTTGGAGGTAGATGATGGTTTCCGGTTTCTTAAGCCTATTAGAGGGACTCCAGCGTTTTGGCAGGGAGTACAGAAAGACCTGATGGCCTGTGTTCGGCAACTTGGGATTCCTACATGGTTTTGTTCATTCTCTTCCGCGGACCTGAGATGGCAAAACCTTCTTAAAACTATTTTGAAACAGGAAGGTCGAACACAAACATTAGAAGACTTGGAGTGGACTGATAGATGCGATCTGTTGCGACGTAATCCTGTCACTGCCGCCAGAATGTTTGATTTCCGCTGGCATTGTTTTCTGAAGGAGGTCCTTATGTCTCCTTCAAATCCAATAGGAAAAATCATTGATTACTTTTATCGGGTAGAGTTTCAATGCCGCGGGAGTCCTCATGTGCACTGTCTTTTCTGGATTGAAAATGCACCTAAAATTGATACAAACACAGATGAAGAAGTGGTAGCTTTTATTGATAAGTATGTAACATGCGAGCTACCAGCACAGGATGAGACATTATTGGAGAAGGTCACATCTGTGCAGCAACATTCAAAGAGACACTCAAAGAGCTGTAAGAAAGCTGGCACTGAATGTCGCTTTAATTTCCCCAGACCAGTGTCAGGTAGGACATTTGTTGTGAATGTTAATTTAAATCCAAATCCATGCGATAAGTGTAAGAAACGAAAAGAAAAGAAAATGAGTGATTCTGATTCCGATTCTGATAAAAAACATGAAGTAAAATGGTGCACATGTGGAAATGAGTACTACTATAACCTGCTTAAGGTTGACAAGGATTTGGCAGTAAAAACTCTGGAGGCAGTGAAAAAAGCGGTAAAAGAGGAGGCTTTTAATAGTCTAGATGAGTTGTTCCAGCATCTAAATATTAATCAGCAAATATTTTAAATTTGTTACAAACGACTAAATATGTGTAAAACCAAAATTGTATATAAACGAGACATTAAAGAGGCATGGATTAATCCATATAACAAGTCTCTTTTAAAATGCTGGAATGCAAATTTAGATATCTAATGTGTAACCGATGCATACGCCGTTATAGTTTACATTATTTCTTACATTAGTAAGTCAGAAAAAGAAGTAGGACTTTTGCTTAGTAAAGCTCATAAAGAAGCCACGAAAGATGCAAACGTCAGTGCTCAAGATGCACTGAAAACGATTGGCAACGTTTATCTCAACAGTCGCGACGTGTCTGCTCAGGAGGCAGTTTATAGATTAACCGGGATGCATTTAAAGGAGAATTCGCGTAAGGTAGAGTTTATACCAACAGGGGACAAAATAGTTAAAATGAGCAAACCGATTAGCTTAATCCAAGAAAGTGGACTATCTGGAGACGACGTGTGGATGGTTAGTGTCGTAGATCGCTATAAAAGTCGGCCTAATAATAGCACTTTTAATGATGTGTGCATTGCGACGTTCGTGTCTGAATATCGTGTTATGAGAGGAAATGAAAAGTCAAAGGATGCGATACAGTTGCAAAGGGGGTTAGGGTTTATTCTTAAACGAACACGAACAAAACCCGCTGTAGTTCGTTATGCGCGCTTTTCAAAAACTAAAACCCCCGAACTATATTATAAAAGTCAGTTACAGTTGTTTCTTCCATACCGCGTAGACGACGATCTAAAAGCTGCAGACTGCGCGACATTTGAACAGTTTTATGAAAATGGTTCCGTGATCTTTAGTGATGGATCAGAACACACAGTTAAATCTGTCGTCGATGAGAATAGGAATAAATTTGAGGTAAAAGATTCAGACGAATTAGAAGAATTGCAGAAGAAACTTGAAAATGAGGAAGGCCCGGCAGATGCTTGGGCAAATCTGTGTCCTGAACAGGAATTAGAACGTTTAGAATGTAAAGAAGAAATTAGAGAAAAAGAACAGGCAGCGGGGGAACATGTAGAGGAAGTAGGTCAGGAACTCGTAGACAACATTCCAGATTTAGCTCTTAGGAACGATCCGTCGTGTCAGTTAGAAAAAAATAATAACCTAATGAGTAGAAGTGAGGGCCTAGAATTAATTAGATCTCTGAATGAGAACACGTGTTTATATCTGGAGGAGCTGGAGTCGGAAAGAGTTATCTGGTTAGAGCGATTCAATATGAGGCCATGAGGTTATTGTCACCAACTTGTCAGAAGCCAGATAATATTTGTGTTTTATTAACGGCTCCTACAGGAATAGCTGCTTATCATTTAAATGCAGCGACTATCCACAGTACATTTGGCATTGGCAAAGACGTCAGCCTTCCATACACACCTTTGAGTGAGGAAAAGCTGAACTCTTTGCGTGTTAAATATGCTGATTTGCAGATAGTCATAATAGATGAAATCTCCATGGTCAATCATAATCTATTGGCTTATATCCATGGCAGATTAAGGCAAATCAAACAAACTGGTGACTATAACCCTTTCGGTAACGTTAGCATTATTGCGGTCGGAGATTTCTATCAGTTGCCCCCGGTAAAGGGAAAGCGTTGTATGTGCAGGATGTAAATATGAATTTGTGGTCTAGTTTATTTCAGCTCGTCGAGTTAACAACAATCGTTCGGCAAAAAGATGAAGAGTTTGCGCAATTATTAAATAGGATGCGGACGCATAAAAAAGGTACACCGATGTTAGCGCGTGATATAAACATCTTGAAACGTTGTGAAACAGGTGAAGAGAGCACAGCCTTACACATTTTTGCTACAAATTCCCAGGTAGATGAATATAATGAGAAGCAGTTAAGAAGCATATGTCCTGACTACATAATTATATGTGCTCAGGACTTTGGTTACAATAAAAAAACAGGTAAATTAGAGTTAAAGTCAGATTATCATGTTAGAGCTAAGAAAACCTGTTTACCAAAGGAGTTGTATTTAGGTAAAAACTTTCGAGTCATGTTGTCTCAAAACATAGACGTAAATGACGGTTTAGTAAATGGTGTATGTGGCACAGTGATTTATATAGAGCAACCTGGTAAAAATGAGTTTCCTCTCAGAGTTTATGTTAAATTTGATGATGACAAGATAGGTAAAAACAAGAGGAAAGAAACCGTTTACCCATCAGCAGAGTTAGTAGGTTCAGTACCAATTGAACCTCAGGAAGAGAGAGCCAATAAAAAAGGCATGAGACGACAGTTTCCATTAAAGTTAGCCTGGGCCTGTACTGTACACAAAGTACAGGGCCTTACAGTAGATAGTGCTGTCGTCTCTTTAGCTAAGATCTTTGCACCAGGACAGGCATATGTGCCATTAAGTAGAGTTAGAAGCTTGTCTGGTTTGATTATTCAGAAGTTTAAAGAAAAAGTTGTTTATTGTAATAACAACATTAAAGAGGCCATTGATAGTATGCCACCATTTATAACAGAGAGCCACGCAGTAGTACATGATGGTTTTAGAGTATTTCTAATGAATGTGCAGAGTTTAAATCGCCACGTCTCAGATTTGGCCAAGTGTACACAGCATTTGCAGCCTAACTGTATTGCTGTGACAGAGACATGGATACCTGCTGATGTTAGTTTAGATTCTGTAGAAATCACTGGATATAGGTTTAGTAATGCTCCACGTAGTTTAGCCTACTCTAGCAATAATCCAGTGTTAATTTCACTTCAAGGCCAACAGCGTGGTGGTGTTGGTATGTACTGTGACAGTAATGTAGAATTTGAAAGTGTCACAGTTTCAGGGTTAAATGTAGAGTGTTTAGCTGTAAAATGTGTCACACACAACATTTTAATAGCTGTCATTTACAGGCCACCATCATATCCTGTGTCTCTCTTTTTCAGACATTTTGAAGCATTGTTAAATTTGTTGGAATCCCACAGTGGAACTATTGTTGTTTTGGGTGATTTTAATGAGGACATTTTGAAGTCCTCAACAATTTGTAAGAAAATGACAGACAGAGGATATGAGCAACATGTATCAACAGCTACAACAGAGAAAGGCACCTTAATCGACCATGTTTATGTTAAAAGTAGTAATTATAGAGTAGAAGCTTTAGTGGTGCCTTCATATTTCAGCGATCATGAGGGCATCATATGTTCCTTTAAGTAAGGCAGCCCAAATGCTTAAAATGTAATGTTTTTTTTTTAACTACAGATTTCATCAACATGTAGTTGCAGTGCTGCTCTTCACCTGAGTTTCCTGTTTTAAACAATTTGCACGTAATAAGTGAATTTTGTCTCCTCTTGGTATCCTTTACAGCATGTACAACTGTTAGTCCATGTTTACATGTATTCTGTGCTCCCTGTCTAGAGATAGGAGTGAATATGTCAAAATAGTGATTAGATTTGTTGGTGGTTGTATTGTAAAGAAATAGTTAAAGGGGCTTGAAAAGTTGTTAAATGTCATGACCTAATGGACAAAGTTGTCTTTGTAGGCTTTGTGGCTTATACCCTCAGTGTGGTTAAGTAGTTAGACGTTGTTTGGATCGTGCCTCTTTTTCTGTATGTTGCATTAAATTAGATCATTTTAGTTGTATTTAACTGCTGTGTTAAAGTTTAATTACAGGGATAAATAAGTGAACAGGTAACCTCAGCCAAGGTAGGTATACAAGTAAATGTAAGTACTCACTATCGTGTACATAGTTACTGTTTTTACACAATTACACTCATGGCACCTAAGAAAAAATCTTAGGTGTTTTTGTTTCTATCTGGTTTGTATTTATCATATGTAGTTTTTTCTTCTTTTCGTCATTATCTGAGATTATTAGGAGTTTTTGTAGCAGTTTTTTTTTTCAGTTAACAGAAGCCAATGATGAACAGTTACGCTGAGCTCTGTTGGACTGAAGTCCTGATTGTGATTGGGCCGATGAAGAGCATGAAAAAAGCGGAAACCTGAGGCTTCATAAATTAACATTCAATAGTTGCAGTGTGTATTTACTGTTATTACAGAGGTGCGGTAGCTGTGTTCCTGTTAGGCTTTGACCTGTTGCAACAATAGTATTGTTTGTAATATATATTCCAAAACCCTATTTTCTTAAGTATTACTAAATTTAGCAGAGTAGTAATGTGTAGACAAAAATGTTGTCTGATATGATTGTTGATGCTTGTAATTTGTGTGTGTGTGCATACATGCACACAGGGTAATGTATATATACATGGGCACACAATCATACCTTTTTTGTCATTTCCCTAGGAGACGGACTTTGGCGAGTAGACGGATGTAGCAGCTGGCAACAAGTTGTTCAAAGAAAGACAAATTGGTCTTTTGTATTATTTTTCCCCACTTTCTTTCCTTTTTTTCCATCCCATTACATATTGTGTGCATGATGCAAAAAATAAACTGTAGAATTATTTACAACAAAAGATTAAGATTTTAGATAATGGTTTTTAAACAGCATTCTTAAAGAGAACTTATTTTGTTGCAATATAAATAAATTACTTTGAAGCTATACAGCATGTCTGTCGGGCGTCTGTATGTCATGGTGCAAAAGAAATGATGCAAATGAGAAATAAAGAAATTTATAGATAATTTATAATATATCTGTTCTAATCAGTGAACCAGATTCCTATTAGTACATGAATGTTGTGGTAAAAATGTATTGATCCAATTAGTAGTAAATTACTTTTAAACAAAGGTTTGAAACAAATACTTGAAAATAATCAATTTATTATTGGATGGGACACAAAGTCGTGAGATTTCTGAGCCATTGCACTCAAATTTAATTCAGAGTTAAATCATAGTGAGTGTCAAGTGTGCAGGATAGAGATAAGTGAAAGTTCTTTTAACCCCAAGCAAGTGTGTACAACAGACTAAGAAGGCCATACTATTTATTGCTGCAATAGAATTTCCAGAAATTTATCTAAAATTTTGTATTTAGAAAAATTATGTTTCATACTGAGTGGTTTGTTAGAAATTAAAAGCAGAACACATCATTGCAACCTGCTAAACTTGCTACCATCATATCCTGTGTCTCTTTTTTTCAGGCATTTTGAAGCATTGTTAAATGTATTAGTGGAACAATAGTTGTTTTGGGTGATTTTAATGAGGATATTTTAAAGTCCTCACCAATTTGTCAGAAAATGAAAGACGGAGGATATGAGCAACATGTATAGACAGCCACAACAGAGAGGCTCCCTAATTGATCATGTTTATGTTAAAAATAGTAGTTTTAGAGTAGAAGCAGTAGTGGTGCCTACTTATTTTAGTGATCATGAGGGTATTATATGTTCATTTAAGTAAGGCAGCCCAAAAGCTTGTAACTTAAAAAATGTTTTCTCAACTGTAGGTATATTTAACATGTAGTAGCTGTGCTGTTCTTCACCTGAGTTCACTGTTTTAAATTAGTCGTGTGAGTTTATTTTGTCCACTCTTGGTATCCTTGACACTGTGTGCAACTGTTAGTCCATGTTCACAGGTATTCTGTGCTCCTTGTCTAGAAGAAGTAGCAAAAATGTCAAGTTAGTAAGTAGATTTGTTCATGGTTGTATTAAAAAGAAATAGTTGAAAGGGTTTGAAAAGTTGTTAAATGTAGTGACCAAATAGGAAAGTTGCCAACAGGCTTTGTAGGTTATACACTCAGTGTGGTTAGGTAGTTGGGTGTTGTATTAGGATCGTGCCTCTTTTTCGATATAGATGGTATGAAATTCGATCACTTTAGTTCTATGTAACTGCTATGTTTAAGTGTAATTACAGGTATAATCAAGTGAACAGATAACCTCAGCAAAGGTAGGTAGACAAGTAAATGTAAATACACGCTATTCACACAATTATACTTCCTCACATACCTCAGTTAGTCATTGTGAAAAAAAATTAAATGTTTTGTTTATGTCTGATTTGTAGTTATGATAGTCATAAGTCAGTTTTTTTTGTATCTCTTTGCGTTATCTGAGGTCATTAGAAGTTTATTTTTTTGTTAACAGAAGCCAATGATGAACAGTTACACTGAGCTCTGTTGGACTCAAGTCCTGACAGGTACATATGCACACACTCATACCTTTTTTGTCATTTTCCTAGGAGACGGACTGTGGCTGGTAGCCAGATGAAGCAGTTGGCAACGAGTTCTTGACCGATACAAATTGGAAGGAAGTCTTTTGTATTATTTTTTCATAATTTTTTCCTTATCTTTTTTTTTTGTTCTTTTTTCTTTTTGCGTTACATATTCCATATGAAGTGACAAAAATAAACTGCAGAATTGTAGCAGCAAGAGCAGCACCTAAGAGTTTTGATAATAGTCTATAGGCTATATAACATTATTTGTGACTACTTGAGTTCTTATTTGTTGCAATATAAATAAAGTTCTTAGAAGTTAGACAGCATGTCTGTGGAGTGTTTGTGTCATGGTGCAAAAGAAAATGCAAATGAGAAAGGAAAGTGTATAGACATGTTTTATCTATTCTAATCAGGATGAACTGGTTTACTCTTAGTACATGAATGTTATAAAAATAAGTTGTAATAAACCAGTATGTTCCAATTTACTTTTTAAGAAAAGTTTAAAGCAAATAGTTATTGCTGTACTTTGAAAATGAATGTATTATTGGATGGTGCACACACAGTTGATTTCTGAGCCATTGCACTCAATTTTAAAAACTTTAAAACACAGCATTCTATCTGTGAATCATAGTGTCAGTCAAGTGTGCAGGAATCGATGCAGATGAAAGAGTGCTGTGGACCCCAAGGAAGAGCATACAGCTGACTAAAAAGGCCATAATATGTATTGCTGCAATGCATTTTCCACGAATGATGTAAAATGACTTTGTATTACAAAATGCATGTTTTATGCTGAATGTTACACTAAAATGGTAAAATTCTGAGCACATCATAATATGGTAATAAAATTGCAGAGTGTGAAGTGTGCAGGGATAGAGCTACGTAAAAACTTGCAGTGAACCTCAAAGAAGAGTGTCCAGCTGAGTTAGAAGGCCATATTTTTTGCAGCAATGCATTTTCTATAAATTTATGTAACAGGATTTTGTATTTACAAAATGCACATTTTACGCTAAATGGCATGTTGAAACTAATAGTAAATATTCAGAAGATATTATTACAGTATGGCAATGAACTTGGTAAAATGGCTTGCTTAGTATTGTTCTTGTGGCTGGCTGGCCTTTAATGGGCATTTTCGTAAGAATCAGGTCAAAGCACCATGCCCCTCACCAACCCTGTCATGTACCTATTTAGCTTATCTTGGCAGGGTGTGATGTGTTCAGGACCTAATACGAGTGTTGTCAATGTCAAATTTGGTGCAGATCCCATGTATTTCTATGGAATTATGAGTAACTG
Organism: Telmatherina bonti; assembly: GCF_933228915.1. Lineage (NCBI taxonomy): Eukaryota > Metazoa > Chordata > Actinopteri > Atheriniformes > Telmatherinidae > Telmatherina > Telmatherina bonti. Next base: position 42,434,347 of record NC_136625.1, on the reverse strand, counting down.
TTTAATGGTGAGAAGGCTTTTTTCCATGAGTTTCCACGTTAGCGAAACACTTCCCGAAAGAAAGATTTGAACAGCATTTGGTCCCGAAGCTTCCTGCTTAATTTAGAGTCAATCATATGAAATGTGGATGAACACCAAGATGACAGTCACCCCATTGCCATAGCAACAGGTGTGCAAGAGACTTCTTGTGGTTTCTCCCCCCCCCCCCCCCCCCCCCCCCTAAAAAAAAAAAAAAAGTGAGTCCCTATTACATAGTGTTATATGTTTAGGACCTAACATATATGGCAGCTGTCAAAGCTTACAGTTTTGATGCAGATCGCATGTATTTCTGCCAATATAAAAGTAAACTGTTTCATGGAGAGAAGGCTTTTTTTTTCATGCATTGCCACAGTAACAGGCTTTCTTCCAATTACAAAAATTGGAACAACTTTTTATCCCCATCTTGTCACAAAGTTTAATGCCAAATTTGGAGTCAGTCGTATAATTCCCCTCAGACAATTTGGATCAATGCGCTTAATGTGACAAAATAGCCATAAACATGGTAACAGGTCCTTAATTGACACTTTTTGCTCGTCTTCCGGGGGAGGGAGGGGAATTTAGTTGCCCTTCAACAAAGTAGACATTTATGACCCTCAGGACCCCCCCCAAAGCAGCCCCCCCTCAATACAGGTTTCAATGTGTTAATGACCTACCAAACATGAATTATTTTAATTTTGGTTCGGATCGGCTGTATTTCTGCGAAGATATGAGTAAACCGTGATTCATGGCGAGAAGGCTTTTGTCCATGCGTTGCCACGGTAACACACTTTCTCCTACAGGAAATATTTCACTAACCTTTGGTCCCCATCTTGTCACGAAACTTCCTTCCGCATTTAGAGCCAATCGCATGAATCCCCTCAGACTGGTTCGTTCAAATACAGTGCGCTTAAAGTGATAAAATGGGCAAAAACGCCAAGATGTCGGACACCCCGTTGCCATGGTAACAAGAACTTAATTGAGTTTTTTGCTTGTCTAGGGTTGATACACATATGTGCCGAATTTTGTAGCCCTGGGTCAAAGTAGACCATCGGGCCCCTGGGCCCCCCCCCCCCCCCCCCCCCCCCAAAATGTGCCCCCCCCCCCCAAACTACATATTACAATGCGTTAAAGACCTACCAAATATGAATTCTCTGAATTTAGGTTCCGATCGGATGTAATTCTGCGAAGATATGAGTGAACCGTGTTTCATGGCGAGATGGATTTTTTCAAAGATGGCGGACACACTGTTGCCATGGTAATGGGTGCTTAGTTAAGTTTTTTGCTTGTCTAGGGTTGATACACATGTGTGCCGAATTTTGTAGCCCTAGGTGAAAGTAGACGATCGGGCCCCTAGGGGCCCCCCCAAAATGTGCCACCCCCACAATACATTCTATAATGTGTTAAGGACCTACCAAATATTAATATTTACAGTTTTGGTGCACATCGCATGAATTTGTGCGAAGATATAAGCAAACTGTGTTTAATGGCGAGAAGGTTTTTTTCAAGATGGCGGACACTCCGTTGCCATGGTAACAGGTTGTTAATTGAGTTTTTTGCTTGTCTAGGGTTGATACACATGTGTGCCGAATTTTGTAGCCCTGGCTCAAAGTAGACGATCGGGCCCCTTGGGGCCCCCCCCAAAATGTGACCCCCCCCCCCCACAATACATATTACAATGCGTGAAGGACCTTCGAAATATGACTTATTAGAATTTTCGTTCCGATCGGACGTATTTCTGCGAAGATATGAGTGAACCGTGTTTCATGGCGAGAACGCTTTTTCCCATGGGTTGCCACGGTAACACGCTTTCTCCTATCAAAAAGATTTGAATAACTTTTTGTCCCCATCTTGTCACGAAGCTCCATGGCGAATGTGGAGCCAATATCATGAATCGCCTCAGACTAGTTCGTTCAAATGCGATGCGCCCAAATTGACAAAAACGGGCCAAAAAATGGCCGCAAACGCCAAGATGGCGGAAAGCCCATTGCCATGACAACAGGCGTTTCAATGACTTTTTTACTTGTCTTGATGTGATAGACATGTGTACCAAATTTTGTTGTCCTACGTCAAACTAAATTTTTTTTTCCCCATTCTAGAGGCCATGTTTGGCGTTTCTAGGGGGCGCCGTCGAGGCATTTTTGCATTGGCGTGTACGCGGACCCCAGAATATTGCTATTTTCGCCGGGACTGAGGTGTGTGCCAAGTTTCGCAACTTTTCACGGGGTCAAAATTGAGTGAGTTGTGCTGAGAATAATAATAATAATAATAATAATTAAAGCCGCAAGCGGCATCCATCGGGTCCTCGCCTCATGCCGAACCCTCCACCCGAGTCCTGGTTCTCCTAATGCTACATGTGAAGGACCCGCACAGCCAGTTCATTTTAATAGAGAAATACAATTCACATATTGAGAAAAGAATGTGTGTAAACGCCAAGATGGCGGACAGCCCGTTACCATGGCAACATGTGTTTCATTGACTTTTTAGCTTGTCTTGGGATGATACACATGTGTGCCGAATTTCGTAGCCCGAGATGTAAGTAGACGATCGGGCCCCTAGGGGCCCCCCCAAAAAGTGTCCCCCCCACAATACATTCTATAATGTGTTAAGGACCTACCAAATATGAATAGTTACAGTTTTGGTGCACATCGTATGAATTTGTGCAAAGATATAAGCAAACCGTGTTTCATGGCGAGAAGGTTTTTTTTCCAAGATGGCGGATACCCCGTTGCCATGGTAACGGCTGCACAATGAAGTTTTTTGCTTGTCTTGGGTTGATACACATGTGTGCCGAATTTCGTAGCCCTAGCTCAAAGTAGACGATCGGGCCCCTAGGGGCCGCCCCCAAAATGTGCCCCCCCCACAATACATATTACAACGCGTTAAGGACCTGCCAAATATGAATTATTGGAATTTTGGTTCCAATCGGATGCATTTTGGCAGAGATATAAGCAAACCGTGTTTCATGGCGAGAACGCGTTTTTCCATGGGTTGCCACGGTAACACGCTTTCTCCTATCAGAAAGATTTGAATAACTTTTTGTCCCCATCTTGTCACGAAGCTCCATGGGGAATGTGGAGCCAATAGCATGAATCCCCTCAGACTAGTTCGTTCAAATACGATGCGCTTAAAGTGATAAAAAGGGCATAAACGCCAAGATGGCGGCCACCCCGTTGCCATGGTAACAGGTTCTCAATAGAGTTTTTTGCTCGTCTTGGTTACTTATACATGTGTACCGAATTTCGTAGCCCTAGCTCAAAGTAGACGATCGGGCCCCTAGGGGCCCCCCCAAAATGCGCCCCCCCCACAATATATATTACAATGCGTGAAGGACCTACCAAATATGAATTATTTTAATTTTGGTTCCGATCGGATGTATTTCTGCGAAGATATGAGTGAACCGTGTTTCATGGCGAGATCGCTTTTTTCCATGGGTTGCCACGGTAACACGCTTTCGCCTATCAAAAAGATTTGAATAACTTTTGGTCCCCATCTCGTCACGAAGCTCCATGGCGAATGTGGAGCCAATAGCATGAATCGCCTCAGACTAATTCGTTCAAATGCGATGCGCCCAAATTGACAAAAACGGGCAAAAAAATGGCCGCAAATGCCAAGATGGCGGAAAGCCCGTTGCCATGACAACAGGCGTTTCAATGACTTTTTTACTTGTCTTGATGTGATAGACATGTGTACCGAATTTCGTCGTCCTACGTCAAACTAAAAATTTTTTTCCCCATTCTAGAGGCCATTTTTGGCGTTTCTAGGGGGCGCTGTCGAGGCATTTTTGCATTGGCGTGCATACAAACGCCAAATTATCGAAATTTTCACCGGACGTGAGGTGTGTGCCAAGTTTCGCAACTTTTCACGGGGTCTAAGGGGGTCAAAATTGAGTGAGTTGTGCTTAGGAGAATAATAATAAACATTACAATAACAATAGGGCCTTGCCATACTTCGTATGGCTCGGACCCTAATTAAAGCCGCAAGCGGCATCCATCGGGTCCTCGCCTCATGCCGAACCCTCCACCCGAACTCACCACAAAGCTTCCGGGTAGATGTGAAGTAAAAGGCATGAATCCAAAACTAGTTTGTTAAAAAATAATGCACATTCAGTAATAAATAGGCATAAACGCCAAGATGGCGGACACCATGTTGCCATGGTAACAGGTGGTCAATGCACTTTTTTACTCGCCTTGGGTTGTTACACATGTGTGCCGAATTTCGTAGCCTAAGATGAAAGTAGACAATCGGGCCCCTGGGGGCCCCCCCAAAAAGTGTCCCCCCCACAATACATTCTATAATGTGTTAAGGACCTACCAAATATTAATATTTACAGTTTTGGTGCACATCGCATGAATTTGTGCAAAGATATAAGCAAACCGTGTTTCATGGCGAGAAGGTTTTTTTCCAAGATGGTGGACACTCCAGTGCCATGGTAACAGGTGTTTAATATAGTTTTTTGCTTGTCTAGGGTTGATACACATGTGTGCCGAATTTCGTAGCCCTAGCTCAAAGTAGACGATCGGGCCCCTAGGGCCCCCCCCCAAAATGTGCCCCCCCCACAATACATATATCAATGCGTTAAGGACCTACCAAATATGAATTATTGGAATTTTGGTTCCGATCGGATGCATTTCTGCAGAGATATAAGCAAACCGTGTTTCATGGCGAGAACGCATTTTTCCATGGGTTGCCACGGTAACACGCTTTCACCTATCAAAAAGATTTGAATAACTTTTGGTCCCCATCTTGTCACGAAGCTCCATGGCGAACGTGGAGCCAATAGCATGAATCCCCTCAGACTAGTTCGTTCAAATGCGATGCGCCCAAATTGATAAAAAGAGCATAAACGCCAAGATGGCGGCCACCCCGTTGCCATGGTAACAGGTTCTCAATAGAGTTTTTTGCTCGTCTTGGTTACTTATACATGTGTACCGGATTTCGTAGCCATAGGTCAAAGTAGACGATCGGGCCCCTAGGGGCCCCCCCAAAATGCGCCCCCCCCCACAATACATATTACAATGCGTGAAGGACCTACCAAATATGAATTATTGGAATTTTGGTTCCGATCGGATGCATTTCTGCGAAGATATAAGCAAACCGTGTTTCATGGCGAGAACGCTTTTTTCCATGGGTTGCCACGGTAACACGCTTTCTCCTATCAGAAAGATTTGAATAACTTTTGGTCCCCATCTTGTCACGAAGCTCCATGGCGAATGTGGAGCCAATAGCATGAATCCCCTCAGACTAGTTCGTTCAAATGCGATGCGCCCAAATTGATAAAAAGAGCATAAACGCCAAGATGGCGGCCACCCCGTTGCCATGGTAACAGGTTCTCAATAGAGTTTTTTGCTCGTCTTGGTTACTTATACATGTGTACCGAATTTCGTAGCCATAGGTCAAAGTAGACTATCGGGCCCCTAGGGGCCCCCCCAAAATGCGCCCCCCCCCACAATACATATTACAATGCGTGAAGGACCTACCAAATATGAATTATTGGAATTTTGGTTCCGATCGGATGCATTTCTGCGAAGATATAAGCAAACCGTGTTTCATGGCGAGAACGCTTTTTTCCATGGGTTGCCACGGTAACACGCTTTCTCCTATCAGAAAGATTTGAATAACTTTTGGTCCCCATCTTGTCACGAAGCTCCATGGCGAATGTGGAGCCAATAGCATGAATCCCCTCAGACTAGTTCGTTCAAATGCGATGCGCCCAAATTGACAAAAACGGGCAAAAAAATGGCCGCAAACGCCAAGATGGCGGAAAGCCCGTTGCCATGACAACAGGCGTTTCAATGACTTTTTTACTTGTCTGGATGTGATAGACATGTGTACCGAATTTCGTCGTCCTACGTCAAACTAAAATTTTTTTCCCCCATTCTAGAGGCCATTTTTGGCGTTTCTAGGGGGCGCCGTCGAGGCATTTTCACATTGGCGTGCACGCGGACCCCAGAATATCGCTATTTTCGCCGGGACTGAGGTGTGTGCCAAGTTTCGCAACTTTTCACGGGGTCTAAGGGGGTCAAAATTGAGTGAGTTGTGCTTAGGAGAATAATAATAATAATAATTAAAGCCGCAAGCGGCATCCATCGGGTCCTCGCCTCATGCCGAACCCTCCACACGAGTCCTGGTTCTCCTAATGCTACATGTGAAGGACCCGCACAGCCAGTTCATTTTAATAGAGAAATACAATTCACATATTGAGAAAAGATTGTGTGTAAACGCCATGATGGCGGACAGCCCGTTACCATGGCAACATGTGTTTCATTGACTTGTTAGCTTGTCTTGGGATGATACACATGTGTGCCGAATTTCGTAGCCCGAGATGAAAGTAGACGATAGGGCCCCTTGGGGCCCCCCCAAAAAGGTTCCCCCCCACAATACATTCTATAATGTGTTAAGGACCTACCAAATATGAATAGTTACAGTTTTGGTGCACATCGTATGAATGTGTGCAAAGATATAAGCAAACCGTGTTTCATGGCGAGAAGGTTTTTTTCCAAGATGGCGGACACCCCGTTGCCATGGTAACGGCTGCACAATGAAGTTTTTTGCTTGTCTTGGGTTGATACACATGTGTGCCGAATTTCGTAGCCCTAGGTCAAAGTAGACGATCGGGCCCCTAGGGGCCCCCCCCAAAATGCGCCCCCCCCCCACAATACATATTACAAAGCGTGAAGGACCTACCAAACATGAATTATTTTAATTTTGGTTCCGATCGGACGTATTTCTGCGAAGATATGAGTGAACCGTGTTTCATGGCGAGAACGCGTTTTTCCATGGGTTGCCACGGTAACACGCTTTCTCCTATCAAAAAGATTTGAATAACTTTTGGTCTCCATCTTGTCACGAAGCTCCATGGGGAATGTGGAGCCAAAAGCATGAATCCCCTCAGACTAGTTCGTTCAAATACGATGCGCTTAAAGTGATAAAAAGGGCATAAACGCCAAGATGGCGGACACCCCATTGCCATGGTAACAGGTTCTCAATAGAGTTTTTTGCTCGTCTTGGTTACTTATACATGTGTACCGAATTTCGTAGCCCTAGCTCAAAGTAGACTACCGGGCCCCTAGGGGCCCCCCCCACAATACGTATTACAATACGTTAAGGACCTACCAAACATGAATTATTTTAATTTTAGTTCCGATCGGATGTATTTCTGCGAAGATATAAGCAAACCGTGTTTCATGGCGAGAACGCTTTTTTCCATGGGTTGCCATGGTAACACGCTTTCTCCTATCAGAAAGATTTGAATAACTTTTTGTCCCCATCTTGTCACGAAGCTCCATGGGGAATGTGGAGCCAAAAGCATGAATCCCCTCAGACTAGTTCGTTCAAATACGATGCGCTTAAAGTGATAAAAAGGGCATAAACGCCAAGATGGCGGACACCCCATTGCCATGGTAACAGGTGGTCAATGCACTTTTTTACTCGCCTTGGGTTGTTACACATGTGTGCCGAATTTCGTAGCCATAGGTGAAAGTAGACGATCGGGCCCCTGAGGGCCCCCCCCAAAAAGTGCCCCCCCCACAATACATTCTATAATGTGTTAAGGACCTACCAAATATGAATAGTTAAAGTTTTGGTGCACATCGCATGAATTTGTGCAAAGATATAAGCAAACCGTGTTTCATGGCGAGAAGGTTTTTTTCCAAGATGGCGGACACTCCGTTACCATGGTAACAGGTTGTTAATTGAGTTTTTTGCTCGTCTTGGTTACTTATACATGGTTACCGAATTTGGTAGCCCTAGGTCAAAGTAGACTATCGGGCCCCCAGGGGCCCCCCCCAAAATGTGCCCCCCCCACAATACATATTACAACGTGTTAAGGACCTACCAAATATGAATTATTGGAATTTTGGTTCCGATCGGATGTATATCTGCAGAGATATGAGTGAACCGTGTTTCATGGCGAGAACGCTTTTTTCCATGGGTTGCCACGGTAACACGCTTTTTCCTATCAGAAAGATTTGAATAACTTTTGGTCTCCATCTTGTCACGAAGCTCCATGGCGAATGTGGAGCCAATAGCATGAATCGCCTCAGACTAGTTCGTTCAAATATGATGCGCTTAAAGTGATAAAAAGGGCATAAACGCCAAGATGGCGGACACCACGTTGCCATGGTAACAGGTTCTCAATAGAGTTTTTTGCTCGTCTTGGTTACTTATACATGTGTACCGAATTTCGTAGCCATAGGTCAAAGTAGACGATCGGGCCCCTAGGGGCCCCCCCCAAAGTGTGCCCCCCCCACAATATATATATCAATGCGTTAAGGACCTGCCAAACATGAATTATTTTAATTTTGGTTCCGATCACATGTATTTCTGCGAAGATATGAGTGAACCGTGTTTCATGGCGAGATCGCTTTTTTCCATGGGTTGCCACGGTAACACGCTTTCGCTTATCAAAAAGATTTGAATAACTTTTGGTCCCCATCTTGTCACGAAGCTCCATGGCGAATGTGGAGCCAATATCATGAATTCCCTCAGACTAGTTCGTTCAAATGCGACGCGCCCAAATTGACAAAAACGGGCCAAAAAATGGCCGCAAACGCCAAGATGGCGGACAACCCGTTGCCATGACAACAGGCGTTTCAATGACTTTTTTACTTGTCTTCATGTGATAGACATGTGTACCGAATTTGGTCGTCCTACGTCAAACTAAAATTTTTTTTCCCCATTCTAGAGGCCATTTTTGGCGTTTCTAGGGGGCGCCGTCGAGGCATTTTTACATTGGCGTGCACGCGGACCCCAGAATATCGCTATTTTCGCCGGGACTGAGGTGTGTGCCAAGTTTCGCAACTTTTCACGGGGTCTAAGGGGGTCAAAATTGAGCGAGTTGTGCTTAGAACGAGAACGAGAATAATAATAATTAAAGCCGCAAGCGGCATCCATCGGGTCCTCGCCTCATGCCGAACCCTCCACCCGAACTCGCCACAAAGCTTCCGGGTGGATGTGAAGTAAAAGGCACGAATCCAAAGCTAGTTTGTTCAAAAACAATGTACATACAGTGCTAAATGGGCGTAAACACCAAGATGGCGGACACCCCGTTGCCATGGTAACAGGTGGTCAATGCACTTTTTTACTCGCCTTGGGTTGTTACACATGTGTGCCGGATTTCGTAGCCATAGGTGAAAGTAGACAATCGGGCTCCTGAGGGCCCCCCCCAGAAAGTGCCCCCCCCCCACAATACATTCTATAATGTGTTAAGGACCTACCAAATATGAATAGTTAAAGTTTTGGTGCACATCGCATGAATTTGTGCAAAGATATAAGCAAACCGTGTTTCATGGCGAGAAGGTTTTTTTCCAAGATGGCGGACACTCCATTGCCATGGTAACAGGTGCTTAATTGAGTTTTTTGCTTGTCTAGGGTTGATACACATGTGTGCCGGATTTCGTAGCCCTAGCTCAAAGTAGACGATCGGGCCCCTAGGGGCCCCCCCAAAATGTGCCCCCCCCCCCTACAATACATATTACAATGCGTTAAGGACCTACCAAATATGAAGTATTGGAATTTTGGTTCCGATCGGATGTATTTCTGCGAAGATATGAGTGAACCGTGTTTCATGGCGAGGAGTATTTTTTTCAAGATGGCGGACACCCCGTTGCCATGGTAACAGGTTCTCAATAGAGTTTTTTGCTCGTCTTGGTTACTTATACATGTGTACCGAATTTCGTAGCCCTAGGTCAAAGTAGACGATCGGGCCCCTAGGGGCCGCCCCCAAAATGTGCCCCCTCCACAATACATATTACAATGCGTTAAGGACCTACCAAATATGAATGATTGGAATTTTGGTTCCGATCGGATGCATTTCTGCAGAGATATAAGCAAACCGTGTTTCATGGCGAGAACGCTTTTTTCCATGGGTTGCCACGGTAACAAGCTTTCTCCTATCAGAAAGATTTGAATAACTTTTGGTCCCCATCTTGTCACGAAGCTCCATGGCGAATGTGGAGCCAATAGCATGAATCGCCTCAGACTAGTTCGTTCAAATACGATGCGCTTAAAGTGATAAAAAGGGCATAAACGCCAAGATGGCGGACACCCCGTTGCCATGGTAACAGGTTCTCAATAGAGTTTTTTTGCTCGTCTTGGTTACTTATACATGTGTACCGAATTTCGTAGCCATAGGTCAAAGTAGACAATCGGGCCCCTAGGGGCCCCCCCGAAAATGTGCCCCCCCCCACAATACATATTACAATGCGTTAAGGACCTACCAAATATGAATTATCTGAATTTTGGTTCCGATCGGATGTATTTCTGCGAAGATATGAGTGAACCGTGTTTCATGGCGAGAACGCTTTTTTCCATGGGTTGCCACGGTAACACGCTTTCTCCTATCAGAAAGATTTGAATAGCTTTTGGTCCCCATCTTGTCACGAAGCTCCATCGCGAATGTGGAGCCAATAGCCTGAATCCCCTCAGACTAGTTCGTTCAAATGCGATGCGCTTAAAGTGATGAAAAGGGCATAAACGCCAAGATGGCGGACACCCCGTTGCCATGGTAACAGGTTCTCAATAGAGTTTTTTGCTCGTCTTGGTTACTTATACATGTGTACCGAATTTCATAGCCATAGGTCAAAGTAGACTATCGGGCCCCTAGGGGCCCCCCCCCAAAATGCGCCCCACCCACAATACATATTACAATGCGTGAAGGACCTACCAAACATGAATTATTTTAATTTTGGTTCCGATCGGATGTATTTCTGCGAAGATATGAGTGAACCGTGTTTCATGGCGAGAACGCTTTTTTCCATGGGTTGCCACGGTAACACGCTTTCTCCTATCAAAAAGATTTGAATAACTTTTGGTACCCATCTTGTCACGAAGCTCCATGGCGAATGTGGAGCCAATAGCATGAATCGCCTCAGACTAGTTCGTTCAAATGCGATGCGCCCAAATTGACAAAAACGGGCCAAAAAATGGCCGCAAACGCCAAGATGGCGGAAAGCCCGTTGCCATGACAACAGGCGTTTCAATGACTTTTTTACTTGTCTTGATGTGATAGACATGTGTACCGAATTTTGTCGTCCTACGTCAAACTAAATTTTTTTGACCCCATTCTAGAGGCCATTTTTGGCGTTTCTAGGGGGCGCCGTCGAGGCATTTTTGCATTGGCGTGCACGCGGACCCCAGAATATCGCTATTTTCGCCGGGACTGAGGTGTGTGCCAAGTTTCGCAACTTTTCACGGGGCCTAAGGGGGTGAAAAATAGCCGAGTTGTGCTCAGAACGAGGAGAATAATAATAAACATTACAATAACAATAGGGCCCTGCCATACTTCGTATGGCTCGGACCCTAATTAAAGCCGCAAGCGGCATCCATCGGGTCCTCGCCTCATGCCGAACCCTCCACCCGAGTCCTGGTTCTCCTAATGCTACATGTGAAGGACCCGCACAGCCAGTTCATTTTAATAGAGAAATACAATTCACATATTGAGAAAAGAATGTGTAAACGCCAAGATGGCGGACAGCCCGTTACCATGGCAACATGTGTTTCATTGACTTTTTAGCTTGTCTTGGGATGATACACATGTGTGCCGAATTTCGTAGCCCGAGATGAAAGTAGACGATCGGGCCCCTAGGGGCCCCCCCAAAAAGTGTCCCCCCCACAATACATTCTATAATGTGTTAAGGACCTACCAAATATGAATAGTTACAGTTTTGGTGCACATCGTATGAATTTGTGCAAAGATATAAGCAAACCGTGTTTCATGGCGAGAAGGTTTTTTTTCCAAGATGGCGGATACCCCGTTGCCATGGTAACGGCTGCACAATGAAGTTTTTTGCTTGTCTTGGGTTGATACACATGTGTGCCGAATTTCGTAGCCCTAGCTCAAAGTAGACGATCGGGCCCCTAGGGGCCGCCCCCAAAATGTGCCCCCCCCACAATACATATTACAACGCGTTAAGGACCTACCAAATATGAATTATTGGAATTTTGGTTCCAATCGGATGCATTTTGGCAGAGATATAAGCAAACCGTGTTTCATGGCGAGAACGCGTTTTTCCATGGGTTGCCACGGTAACACGCTTTCTCCTATCAGAAAGATTTGAATAACTTTTTGTCCCCATCTTGTCACGAAGCTCCATGGGGAATGTGGAGCCAATAGCATGAATCCCCTCAGACTAGTTCGTTCAAATACGATGCGCTTAAAGTGATAAAAAGGGCATAAACGCCAAGATGGCGGCCACCCCGTTGCCATGGTAACAGGTTCTCAATAGAGTTTTTTGCTCGTCTTGGTTACTTATACATGTGTACCGAATTTCGTAGCCCTAGCTCAAAGTAGACGATCGGGCCCCTAGGGGCCCCCCCAAAATGCGCCCCCCCCACAATATATATTACAATGCGTGAAGGACCTACCAAATATGAATTATTTTAATTTTGGTTCCGATCGGATGTATTTCTGCGAAGATATGAGTGAACCGTGTTTCATGGCGAGATCGCTTTTTTCCATGGGTTGCCACGGTAACACGCTTTCGCCTATCAAAAAGATTTGAATAACTTTTGGTCCCCATCTCGTCACGAAGCTCCATGGCGAATGTGGAGCCAATAGCATGAATCGCCTCAGACTAGTTCGTTCAAATGCGATGCGCCCAAATTGACAAAAACGGGCAAAAAAATGGCCGCAAACGCCAAGATGGCGGAAAGCCCGTTGCCATGACAACAGGCGTTTCAATGACTTTTTTACTTGTCTTGATGTGATAGACATGTGTACCGAATTTCGTCGTCCTACGTCAAACTAAATTTTTTTTTCCCCATTCTAGAGGCCATTTTTGGCGTTTCTAGGGGGCGCTGTCGAGGCATTTTTGCATTGGCGTGCATACAAACGCCAAATTATCAAAATTTTCACCGGACGTGAGGTGTGTGCCAAGTTTCGCAACTTTTCACGGGGTCTAAGGGGGTCAAAATTGAGCGAGTTGTGCTTAAAATAATAAACATTACAATAACAATAGGGCCTTGCCATACTTCGTATGGCTCGGACCCTAATTAAAGCCGCAAGCGGCATCCATCGGGTCCTCGCCTCATGCCGAACCCTCCACCCGAGTCCTGGTTCTCCTAATGCTACATGTGAAGGACCCGCACAGCCAGTTCATTTTAATAGAGAAATACAATTCACATATTGAGAAAAGAATGTGTGTAAACGCCAAGATGGCGGACAGCCCGTTACCATGGCAACATGTGTTTCATTGACTTTTTAGCTTGTCTTGGGATGATACACATGTGTGCCGAATTTCGTAGCCCGAGATGTAAGTAGACGATCGGGCCCCTAGGGGCCCCCCCAAAAAGTGTCCCCCCCACAATACATTCTATAATGTGTTAAGGACCTACCAAATATGAATAGTTACAGTTTTGGTGCACATCGTATGAATTTGTGCAAAGATATAAGCAAACCGTGTTTCATGGCGAGAAGGTTTTTTTTCCAAGATGGCGGATACCCCGTTGCCATGGTAACGGCTGCACAATGAAGTTTTTTGCTTGTCTTGGGTTGATACACATGTGTGCCGAATTTCGTAGCCCTAGCTCAAAGTAGACGATCGGGCCCCTAGGGGCCGCCCCCAAAATGTGCCCCCCCCACAATACATATTACAACGCGTTAAGGACCTGCCAAATATGAATTATTGGAATTTTGGTTCCAATCGGATGCATTTTGGCAGAGATATAAGCAAACCGTGTTTCATGGCGAGAACGCGTTTTTCCATGGGTTGCCACGGTAACACGCTTTCTCCTATCAGAAAGATTTGAATAACTTTTTGTCCCCATCTTGTCACGAAGCTCCATGGGGAATGTGGAGCCAATAGCATGAATCCCCTCAGACTAGTTCGTTCAAATACGATGCGCTTAAAGTGATAAAAAGGGCATAAACGCCAAGATGGCGGCCACCCCGTTGCCATGGTAACAGGTTCTCAATAGAGTTTTTTGCTCGTCTTGGTTACTTATACATGTGTACCGAATTTCGTAGCCCTAGCTCAAAGTAGACGATCGGGCCCCTAGGGGCCCCCCCAAAATGCGCCCCCCCCACAATATATATTACAAAGCGTGAAGGACCTACCAAATATGAATTATTTTAATTTTGGTTCCGATCGGATGTATTTCTGCGAAGATATGAGTGAACCGTGTTTCATGGCGAGATCGCTTTTTTCCATGGGTTGCCACGGTAACACGCTTTCGCCTATCAAAAAGATTTGAATAACTTTTGGTCCCCATCTCGTCACGAAGCTCCATGGCGAATGTGGAGCCAATAGCATGAATCGCCTCAGACTAGTTCGTTCAAATGCGATGCGCCCAAATTGACAAAAACGGGCAAAAAAATGGCCGCAAACGCCAAGATGGCGGACAGGCCGTTGCCATGACAACAGGCGTTTCAATGACTTTTTTACTTGTCTGGATGTGATAGACATGTGTACCGAATTTCGTCGTCCTACGTCAAACTAAAATTTTTTTTCCCCATTCTAGAGGCCATTTTTGGCGTTTCTAGGGGGCGCCGTCGAGGCATTTTTGCATTGGCGTGCATACAAACGCCAAATTATCGAAATTTTCACCGGACGTGAGGTGTGTGCCAAGTTTCGCAACTTTTCACGGGGCCTAAGTGGGTCAAAATTGACTGAGTTGTGCTTAGGAGAATAATAATAATAAACATTTTGAAAACAATAGGGCCTTGCCATACTTCGTATGGCTCGGACCCTAATAATAATTAAAGCCGCAAGCGGCATCCATCGGGTCCTCGCCTCATGCCGAACCCTCCACCCGAGTCCTGGTTCTCCTAATGCTACATGTGAAGGACCCGCACAGCCAGTTCATTTTAATAGAGAAATACAATTCACATATTGAGAAAAGAATGTGTGTAAACGCCAAGATGGCGGACAGCCCGTTACCATGGCAACATGTGTTTCATTGACTTTGTAGCTTGTCTTGGGATGATACACATGTATGCCGAATTTCGTAGCCCGAGATGAAAGTAGACGATCGGGCCCCTAGGGGCCCCCCCAAAAATTGTCCCCCCCACAATACATTCTATAATGTGTTAAGGACCTACCAAATATGAATAGTTACAGTTTTGGTGCACATCGTATGAATTTGTGCAAAGATATAAGCAAACCGTGTTTCATGGCGAGAAGGTTTTTTTCCAAGATGGCGGACACCCTGTTGCCATGGTAACGGCTGCACAATGAAGTTTTTTGCTTGTCTTGGGTTGATACACATGTGTGCCGAATTTCGTAGCCCTAGCTCAAAGTAGGCGATCGGGCCCCTAGGGCCCCCCCGAAAATGTGCCCCCCCCCACAATACATATTACAATGCGTTAAGGACCTACCAAATATGAATTATCTGAATTTTGGTTCCGATCGGATGCATTTCTGCAGAGATATAAGCAAACCGTGTTTCATGGCGAGAACGCTTTTTTCCATGGGTTGCCACGGTAACACGCTTTCTCCTATCAGAAAGATTTGAATAGCTTTTGGTCCCCATCTTGTCACGGAGCTCCATGGCGAATGTGGAGCCAATAGCCTGAATCCCCTCAGACTAGTTCGTTCAAATACGATGCGCTTAAAGTGATAAAAAGGGCATAAACGCCAAGATGGCGGCCACCCCGGTGCCATGGTAACAGGTTCTCAATAGAGTTTTTTGCTCGTCTTGGTTACTTATACATGTGTACCGAATTTCGTAGCCCTAGCTCAAAGTAGACTATCGGGCCCCTAGGGGCCCCCCCAAAATGCGCCCCCCCCACAATACATATTACAATGCGTGAAGGACCTACCAAATATGAATTATTTTAATTTTGGTTCCGATCGGATGTATTTCTGCGAAGATATGAGTGAACCGTGTTTCATGGCGAGATCGCTTTTTTCCATGGGTTGCCACGGTAACACGCTTTCGCCTATCAAAAAGATTTGAATAACTTTTGGTCCCCATCTTGTCACGAAGCTCCATGGCGAATGTGGAGCCAATAGCATAAATCGCCTCAGACTAGTTCGTTCAAATGCGATGCGTCCAAATTGACAAAAACGGGCAAAAAAATGGCCGCAAACGCCAAGATGGCGGAAAGCCCGTTGCCATGACAACAGGTGTTTCAATGACTTTTTTACTTGTCTTCATGTGATAGACATGTGTACCGAATTTCGTCGTCCTACGTCAAACTAAAAAAATTTTTCCCCATTCTAGAGGCCATTTTTGGCGTTTCTAGGGGGCGCCGTCGAGGCATTTTTACATTGGCGTGCACGCGGACCCCAGAATATCGCTATTTTCGCCGGGACTGAGGTGTGTGCCAAGTTTCGCAACTTTTCACGGGGTCTAAGGGGGTCAAAATTGAGTGAGTTGTGCTGAGAAGAATAATAATAATAATAATTAAAGCCGCAAGCGGCATCCATCGGGTCCTCGCCTCATGCCGAACCCTCCACCCGAGTCCTGGTTCTCCTAATGCTACATGTGAAGGACCCGCACAGCCAGTTCATTTTAATAGAGAAATACAATTCACATATTGAGAAAAGATTGTGTGTAAACGCCATGATGGCGGACAGCCCGTTACCATGGCAACATGTGTTTCATTGACTTGTTAGCTTGTCTTGGGATGATACACATGTGTGCCGAATTTCGTAGCCCGAGATGAAAGTAGACGATAGGGCCCCTGGGGGCCCCCCCAAAAAGGTTCCCCCCCACAATACATTCTATAATGTGTTAAGGACCTACCAAATATGAATAGTTACAGTTTTGGTGCACATCGTATGAATGTGTGCAAAGATATAAGCAAACCGTGTTTCATGGCGAGAAGGTTTTTTTCCAAGATGGCGGACACCCCGTTGCCATGGTAACGGCTGCACAATGAAGTTTTTTGCTTGTCTTGGGTTGATACACATGTGTGCCGAATTTCGTAGCCCTAGCTCAAAGTAGACGATCGGGCCCCTAGGGGCCCCCCCCAAAATGCGCCCCCCCCCACAATACATATTACAAAGCGTGAAGGACCTACCAAACATGAATTATTTTAATTTTGGTTCCGATCGGACGTATTTCTGCGAAGATATGAGTGAACCGTGTTTCATGGCGAGAACGCTTTTTTCCATGGGTTGCCACGGTAACACGCTTTCTCCTATCAAAAAGATTTGAATAACTTTTGGTCTCCATCTTGTCACGAAGCTCCATGGCGAATGTGGAGCCAATAGCATGAATCCCCTCAGACTAGTTCGTTAAAATGCGATGCGCCCAAATTGACAAAAACGTGCAAAAAAATGGCCGCAAACGCCAAGATGGCGGACAGCCCGTTGCCATGACAACAGGCGTTTCAATGACTTTTTTACTTGTCTTGATGTGATAGACATGTGTACCGAATTTCGTCGTCCTACGTCAAACTAAATTTTTTTGACCCCATTCTGGAGGCCATTGTTGGCGTTTCTAGGGGGCGCCGTCAAGGCATTTTTACATTGGCATGCACGCGGACCCCAGAATATCGCTATTTTCGCCGGGACTGAGGTGTGTGCCAAGTTTCGCAACTTTTCACGGGGTCTAAGGGGGTCAAAAATGGCCGAGTTGTGCTGACAAAAATAATAATAATAATAATTAAAGCCGCAAGCGGCATCCATCGGGTCCTCGCCTCATGCCGAACCCTCCACCCGAACTCACCACAAAGCTTCCGGGTAGATGTGAAGTAAAAGGCATGAATCCAAAACTAGTTTGTTAAAAAATAATGCACATTCAGTAATAAATAGGCATAAACGCCAAGATGGCGGACACCATGTTGCCATGGTAACAGGTGGTCAATGCACTTTTTTTACTCGCCTTGGGTTGTTACACATGTGTGCCGAATTTCGTAGCCTAAGATGAAAGTAGACAATCGGGCCCCTGAGGGCCCCCCCAAAAAGTGCCCCCCCCACAATACATTCTATAATGTGTTAAGGACCTACCAAATATGAATAGTTAAAATTTTGGTGCACATCGCATGAATTTGTGCAAAGATATAAGCAAACCGTGTTTCATGGCGAGAAGGCTTTTTTCCAAGATGGCGGACACTCCAGTGCCATGGTAACAGGCTCTTAATTGAGTTTTATGCTTGTCTCTGGTTGATACACATGTGTGCCGAATTTCGTAGCCCTAGCTCAAAGTAGACTATCGGGCCCCTAAGGGCCCCCCCAAAATGTGCCCCCCCCACAATACATATTACAACACGTTAAGGACCTACCAAATATGAATTATTGGAATTTTGGTTCCGATCGGATGTATTTCTGCAGAAATATAAGCAAACCTTGTTTCATGGCGAGAACGCTGTTTTCCATGGGTTGCCACGGTAACACGCTTTCTCCTATCAGAAAGATTTGAATAACTTTTGGTCCCCATCTTGTCACGAAGCTCCATGGCGAATGTGGAGCCAATAGCCTGAATCCCCTCAGACTAGTTCGTTGAAATACGATATGCTTAAAGTGATAAAAAGCGCATAAACGCCAAGATGGCGGACACCCCGTTGCCATGGTAACAGGTTCTCAATAGAGTTTTTTGCTCGTCTTGGTTACTTATACATGTGTACCGAATTTCGTAGCCATAGGTGAAAGTAGACGATCGGGCCCCTGAGGGCCCCCCCCAAAAAGTGCCCCCCCACAATACATTCTATAATGTGTTAAGGACCTACCAAATATGAATAGTTAAAGTTTTGGTGCACATCGCATGAATTTGTGCAAAGATATAAGCAAACCGTGTTTCATGGCGAGAACGCTTTTTTCCATGGGTTGCCACGGTAACACGCTTTCTCCTATCAGAAAGATTTGAATAACTTTTGGTCTCCATCTTGTCACGAAGCTCCATGGCGAATGTGGAGCCAATAGCATGAATCGCCTCAGACTAGTTCGTTCAAATATGATGCGCTTAAAGTGATAAAAAGGGCATAAACGCCAAGATGGCGGAAACCCCGTTGCCATGGTAACAGGTTCTCAATAGAGTTTTTTGCTCGTCTTGGTTACTTATACATGTGTACCGAATTTCGTAGCCATAGGTCAAAGTAGACGATCGGGCCCCTCGGGGCCCCCCCCAAAATGCGCCCCCCCCACAATACATATTACAATGCGTGAAGGACCTACCAAACATGAATTATTTAAATTTTGGTTCCGATCAGATGTATTTCTGCGAAGATATGAGTGAACCGTGTTTCATGGCGAGAAAGCTTTTTTCCATGGGTTGCCACGGTAACACGCTTTCTCCTATCAAAAAGATTTGAATAACTTTTTGTCCCCATCTTGTCACGAAGCTCCATGGCGAATGTGGAGCCAATAGCATGAATCCCCTCAGACTAGTTCGTTAAAATGCGATGCGCCCAAATTGACAAAAACGGGCAAAAAAATGGCCGCAAACGCCAAGATGGCGGACAGCCCGTTGCCATGACAACAGGCGTTTCAATGACTTTTTTACTTGTCTTGATGTGATAGACATGTGTACCGAATTTCGTCGTCCTACGTCAAACTAAATTTTTTTGACCCCATTCTGGAGGCCATTGTTGGCGTTTCTAGGGGGCGCCGTCAAGGCATTTTTACATTGGCATGCACGCGGACCCCAGAATATCGCTATTTTCGCCGGGACTGAGGTGTGTGCCAAGTTTCGCAACTTTTCACGGGGTCTAAGGGGGTCAAAAATGGCCGAGTTGTGCTGACAAAAATAATAATAATAATAATTAAAGCCGCAAGCGGCATCCATCGGGTCCTCGCCTCATGCCGAACCCTCCACCCGAGTCCTGGTTCTCCTAATGCTACATGTGAAGGACCCGCACAGCCAGTTCATTTTAATAGAGAAATACAATTCACATATTGAGAAAAGAATGTGTGTAAACGCCAAGATGGCGGACAGCCCGTTACCATGGCAACATGTGTTTCATTGACTTTTTAGCTTGTCTTGGGATGATACACATGTGTGCCGAATTTCGTAGCCCGAGATGTAAGTAGACGATCGGGCCCCTAGGGGCCCCCCCAAAAAGTGTCCCCCCCACAATACATTCTATAATGTGTTAAGGACCTACCAAATATGAATAGTTACAGTTTTGGTGCACATCGTATGAATTTGTGCAAAGATATAAGCAAACCGTGTTTCATGGCGAGAAGGTTTTTTTTCCAAGATGGCGGATACCCCGTTGCCATGGTAACGGCTGCACAATGAAGTTTTTTGCTTGTCTTGGGTTGATACACATGTGTGCCGAATTTCGTAGCCCTAGCTCAAAGTAGACGATCGGGCCCCTAGGGGCCGCCCCCAAAATGTGCCCCCCCCACAATACATATTACAACGCGTTAAGGACCTGCCAAATATGAATTATTGGAATTTTGGTTCCAATCGGATGCATTTTGGCAGAGATATAAGCAAACCGTGTTTCATGGCGAGAACGCGTTTTTCCATGGGTTGCCACGGTAACACGCTTTCTCCTATCAGAAAGATTTGAATAACTTTTTGTCCCCATCTTGTCACGAAGCTCCATGGGGAATGTGGAGCCAATAGCATGAATCCCCTCAGACTAGTTCGTTCAAATACGATGCGCTTAAAGTGATAAAAAGGGCATAAACGCCAAGATGGCGGCCACCCCGTTGCCATGGTAACAGGTTCTCAATAGAGTTTTTTGCTCGTCTTGGTTACTTATACATGTGTACCGAATTTCGTAGCCCTAGCTCAAAGTAGACGATCGGGCCCCTAGGGGCCCCCCCAAAATGCGCCCCCCCCACAATATATATTACAAAGCGTGAAGGACCTACCAAATATGAATTATTTTAATTTTGGTTCCGATCGGATGTATTTCTGCGAAGATATGAGTGAACCGTGTTTCATGGCGAGATCGCTTTTTTGCATGGGTTGCCACGGTAACACGCTTTCGCCTATCAAAAAGATTTGAATAACTTTTGGTCCCCATCTCGTCACGAAGCTCCATGGCGAATGTGGAGCCAATAGCATGAATCGCCTCAGACTAGTTCGTTCAAATGCGATGCGCCCAAATTGACAAAAACGGGCAAAAAAATGGCCGCAAACGCCAAGATGGCGGAAAGCCCGTTGCCATGACAACAGGCGTTTCAATGACTTTTTTACTTGTCTTGATGTGATAGACATGTGTACCGAATTTCGTCGTCCTACGTCAAACTAAAATTTTTTTTCCCCATTCTAGAGGCCATTTTTGGCGTTTCTAGGGGGCGCTGTCGAGGCATTTTTGCATTGGCGTGCATACAAACGCCAAATTATCGAAATTTTCACCGGACGTGAGGTGTGTGCCAAGTTTCGCAACTTTTCACGGGGCCTAAGGGGGTCAAAATTGAGTGAGTTGTGCTTAGGAGAATAATAATAAACATTTGGAAAACAATAGGGCCTTGCCATACTTCGTATGGCTCGGACCCTAATAATAAACATTACAATAACAATAGGGCCCTGCCATACTTCGTATGGCTCGGACCCTAATTAAAGCCGCAAGCGGCATCCATCGGGTCCTCGCCTCATGCCGAACCCTCCACCCGAGTCCTGGTTCTCCAAATGCTACATGTAAAGGACCCTCAGAGACAGTTCATTTTGATAGAGATATACAATTCACATATTGAGAAAAGAATGTGTGTAAATGCCAAGATGGTGGACAGCCCGTTACCATGGCAACATGTGTTTCATTGACTTTTTAGCTTGTCTTGGGATGTTACACATGTGTGCCGAATTTCGTAGCCCTAGGTCAAAGTAGACTGCCGGGCCCCTAGGGACCCCCCCTCAAAAAGTGCCCCCCCCCCCACAACACATTCTATAATGTGTTAAGGACCTACCAAATATGAATAGTTACAGTTTTGGTGCACATCGCATGAATTTGTGCAAAGATATAAGCAAACCGTGTTTCATGGCGAGAAGGTTTTTTGTCCAAGATGGCGGACACTCCGTTGCCATGGTGACAGGTGCTTAATTGAGTTTTATGCTTGTCTAGGGTTGATACACATGTGTGCCGAATTTCGTAGCCCTAGCTCAAAGTAGACAATCGGGCCCCTAGGGCCCCCCCCCAGAATGTGCCCCCCCCACCATACATATTACAATGCGTTAAGGACCTACCAAACATGAATTATTTTAATTTTGGTTCCAATCGGATGTATTTCTGCGAAGATATGAGTGAACCATGTTTCATGGCGAGAACGCTTTTTTCCATGGGTTGCCACGGTAACACGCTTTCTCCTATCAGAAAGATTTGAATAACGTTTGGTCCCCATCTTGTCACGAAGCTCCATGGTGAATGTGGAGCCAATAGCATGAATCGCCTCAGACTAGTTCGTTCAAATACGATGCGCTTAAAGTGATAAAAAGGGCATAAACGCCATGATGGCGGACACCCCGTTGCCATGGTAACAGGTTCTCAATAGAGTTTTTTGCTCGTCTTGGTTACTTATACATGTGTACCGAATTTCGTAGCCATAGGTCAAAGTAGACTATCGGGCCCCTAGGGGCCCCCCCCAAAATGCGCCCCCCCCACAATACATATTACAATGCGTGAAGGACCTACCAAACATGAATTATCAGAATTTTGTTTCCGATCGGATGCATTTCTGCGAAGATATGAGTGAACCGTGTTTCATGGCGAGAACGCTTTTTTCCATGGGTTGCCACGGTAACATGCTTTGTCCTATCAAAAAGATTTGAATAACTTTTGGTCCCCATCTTGTCACGAAGCTCCATGGCGAATGTGGAGCCAATAGCATGAATCGCCTCAGACTAGTTCGTTCAAATGCGATGCGCCCAAATTGACAAAAACGGGCAAAAAAATGGCCGCAAACGCCAAGATGGCGGACAGCCCGTTGCCATGACAACAGGCGTTTCAATGACTTTTTTACTTGTCTTGATGTGATAGACATGTGTACCGAATTTCGTCGTCCTACGTCAAACTAAAAATTTTTTGCCCCATTCTAGAGGCCATTTTTGGCGTTTCTAGGGGGCGCCGTCGAGGCATTTTTGCATTGGCGTGCATACAAACGCCAAATTATCGAAATTTTCACCGGACGTGAGGTGTGTGCCAAGTTTCGCAACTTTTCACGGGGCCTAAGGGGGTCAAAATTGAGTGAGTTGTGCTTAGGAGAATAATAATAAACATTTGGAAAACAATAGGGCCTTGCCATACTTCGTATGGCTCGGACCCTAATAATAAACATTACAATAACAATAGGGCCCTGCCATACTTCGTATGGCTCGGACCCTAATAATAAACATTTCAATAACAATAGGGCCCTGCCATACTTCGTATGGCTCGGACCCTAATAATAAACATTACAATAACAATAGGGCCTTGCCATACTTCGTATGGCTCGGACCCTAATAAACATTACAATAACAATAGGGCCTTGCCATACTTCGTATGGCTCGGACCCTAATAAACATTTCAATAACAATAGGGCCCTGCCATACTTCGTATGGCTCGGACCCTAATAAACATTACAATAACAATAGGGCCTTGCCATACTTCGTATGGCTCGGACCCTAATAAACATTACAATAACAATAGGGCCTTGCCATACTTCGTATGGCTCGGACCCTAATAATAATAATAAACATTACAATAACAATAGGGCCCTGCCATACTTCGTATGGCTCGGACCCTAATAATAATAAACATTACAATAACAATAGGGCCTTGCCATACTTCGTATGGCTCGGACCCTAATTAAAGCCGCAAGCGGCATCCATCGGGTCCTCGCCTCATGCCGAACCCTCCACCCGAGTCCTGGTTCTCCTAATGCTACATGTGAAGGACCCGCACAGCCAGTTCATTTTAATAGAGAAATACAAATCAGATATTGAGAAAAGAATGTGTGTAAACGCCAAGATGGCGGACAGCCCGTTACCATGGCAACATGTGTTTCATTGCCTTTTTAGCTTGTCTTGGGATGATACACATGTGTGCCGAATTTCGTAGCCCGAGATGAAAGTAGACGATCGGGCCCCTTGGGGCCCCCCAAAAAAGTGTCCCCCCCACAATACATTCTATAATGTGTTAAGGACCTACCAAATATGAATAGTTACAGTTTTGGTGCACATCGTATGAATGTGTGCAAAGATATAAGCAAACCGTGTTTCATGGCGAGAAGGTTTTTTTCCAAGATGGCGGACACCCCGTTGCCATGGTAACGGCTGCACAATGAAGTTTTTTGCTTGTCTTGGGTTGATACACATGTGTGCCGAATTTCGTAGCCCTAGCTCAAAGTAGACGATCGGGCCCCTAGGGGCCCCCCCCAAAATGTGCCCCCCCCACAATACATATTACAATGCGTTAAGGACCTACCAAACATGAATTATTGGAATTTTGGTTCCGATCGGATGTATTTCTGCGAAGATATGAGTGAACCGTGTTTCATGGCGAGAACGCTTTTTTCCATGGGTTGCCACGGTAACACGCTTTCTCCTATCAGAAAGATTTGAATAACTTTTGGTCCCCATCTTGTCACGAAGCTCCATGGCGAATGTGGAGCCAATAGCCTGAATCCCCTCAGACTAGTTCGTTGAAATACGATGTGCTTAAAGTGATAAAAAGGGCATAAACGCCAAGATGGCGGACACCCCGTTGCCATGGTAACAGGTTCTCAATAGAGTTTTTTGCTCGTCTTGGTTACTTATACATGTGTACCGAATTTCGTCGTCCTACGTCAAACTAAAATTTTTTTCCCCCATTCTAGAGGCCATTTTTGGCGTTTCTAGGGGGCGCCGTCGAGGCATTTTCACATTGGCGTGCACGCGGACCCCAGAATATCGCTATTTTCGCCGGGACTGAGGTGTGTGCCAAGTTTCGCAACTATTCACGGGGTCTAAGGGGGTCAAAATTGAGTGAGTTGTGCTGAGAAGAATAAACATTACAATAACAATAGGGCCTTGCCATACTTCGTATGGCTCGGACCCTAACAAGCGGCATCCATCGGGTCCTCGCCTCATGCCGAACCCTCCGCCCGAGTCCTGGTTCTCCTAATGCTACATGTGAAGGACCCGCACAGCCAGTTCATTTTAATAGAGAAATACAATTCACATATTGAGAAAAGAATGTGTGTAAACGCCAAGATGGCGGACACCCCGTTACCATGGCAACATGTGTTTCATTGCCTTTTTAGCTTGTCTTGTAATGATACACGTGTGCCGAATTTCGTAGCTCGAGATGAAAGTAGACGATCGGGCCCCTTGGGGCCCCCCCAAAAAGTGTCCCCCCCACAATACATTCTATAATGTGAAAAGGACCTACCAAATATGAATAGTTACAGTTTTGGTGCACATCGTATGAATTTGTGCAAAGATATAAGCAAACCGTGTTTCATGGCGAGAAGTTTTTTTTCCAAGATGGCGGACACCCCGTTGCCATGGTAACGGCTGCACAATGAAGTTTTTTGCTTGTCTTGGGTTGATACACATGTGTGCCGAATTTCGTAGCCCTAGCTCAAAGTAGACGATCGGGCCCCTAGGGGCCGCCCCCAAAATGTGCCCCCCCCACAATACATATTACAACGCGTTAAGGACCTACCAAATATGAATTATTGGAATTTTGGTTCCGATCGGATGCATTTCTGCAGAGATATAAGCAAACCGTGTTTCATGGCGAGAACGCTTTTTTCCATGGGTTGCCACGGTAACACGCTTTCTCCTATCAGAAAGATTTGAATAACTTTTGGTCCCCATCTTGTCACGAAGCTCCATGGCGAATGTGGAGCCAATAGCATGAATCGCCTCAGACTAGTTCGTTCAAATACGATGCGCTTAAAGTGATAAAAAGGGCATAAACGCCAAGATGGCAGACACCCTGTTGCCACGGTAACAGGTTCTCAATAGAGTTTTTTGCTCGTCTTGGTTACTTATACATGTGTACCGAATTTCGTAGCCATAGGTCAAAGTAGACCATCGGGCCCCTAGGGGCCCCCCCCAAAATGCGCCCCCCCCCCCCCCCCCCACAATACATATTACAAAGCGTGAAGGACCTACCAAACATGAATTATTTTAATTTTGGTTCCGATCGGATGTATTTCTGCGAAGATATGAGTGAACCGTGTTTCATGGCGAGAACGCTTTTTTCCATGGGTTGCCACGGTAACACGCTTTCTCCTATCAGAAAGATTTGAATAACTTTTGGTCCCCATCTTGTCACGAAGCTCCATGGCGAATGTGGAGCCAATAGCCTGAATCCCCTCAGACTAGTTCGTTGAAATACGTTGTGCTTAAAGTGATAAAAAGGGCATAAACGCCAAGATGGCGGACACCCCGTTGCCATGGTAACAGGTTCTCAATGGAGTTTTTTGCTCGTCTTGGTTACTTATACATGTGTACCGAATTTCGTAGCCCTAGGTCAAAGTAGACTATCGGGCCCCTAGGGGCCCCCCCAAAATGCGCCCCCCCCACAATACATATTACAATGCGTGAAGGACCTACCAAACATGAATTATTGTAATTTTGGTTCCGATCGGATGTATTTCTGCGAAGATATGAGTGAACCGTGTTTCATGGCGAGATCGCTTTTTTCCATGGGTTGCCACGGTAACAAGCTTTCGCCTATCAAAAAGATTTGAATAACTTTTGGTCCCCATCTTGTCACGAAGCTCCATGGCGAATGTGGAGCCAATAGCATGAATCGCCTCAGACTAGTTCGTTCAAATGCGATGCGCCCAAATTGACAAAAACGGGCAAAAAAATGGCCACAAACGCCAAGATGGCGGAAAGCCCGTTGCCATGACAACAGGCGTTTCAATGACTTTTTTACTTGTCTGGATGTGATAGACATGTGTACCGAATTTCGTCGTCCTACGTCAAACTAAAATTTTTTTCCCCCATTCTAGAGGCCATTTTTGGCGTTTCTAGGGGGCGCCGTCGAGGCATTTTCACATTGGCGTGCACGCGGACCCCAGAATATCGCTATTTTCTCCGGGACTGAGGTGTGTGCCAAGTTTCGCAACTATTCACGGGGTCTAAGGGGGTCAAAATTGAGTGAGTTGTGCTGAGAAGAATAAACATTACAATAACAATAGGGCCTTGCCATACTTCGTATGGCTCGGACCCTAACAAGCGGCATCCATCGGGTCCTCGCCTCATGCCGAACCCTCCGCCCGAGTCCTGGTTCTCCTAATGCTACATGTGAAGGACCCGCACAGCCAGTTCATTTTAATAGAGAAATACAATTCACATATTGAGAAAAGAATGTGTGTAAACGCCAAGATGGCGGACACCCCGTTACCATGGCAACATGTGTTTCATTGCCTTTTTAGCTTGTCTTGTAATGATACACGTGTGCCGAATTTCGTAGCTCGAGATGAAAGTAGACGATCGGGCCCCTTGGGGCCCCCCCAAAAAGTGTCCTCCCCACAATACATTCTATAATGTGAAAAGGACCTACCAAATATGAATAGTTACAGTTTTGGTGCACATCGTATGAATTTGTGCAAAGATATAAGCAAACCGTGTTTCATGGCGAGAAGTTTTTTTTCCAAGATGGCGGACACCCCGTTGCCATGGTAACGGCTGCACAATGAAGTTTTTTGCTTGTCTTGGGTTGATACACATGTGTGCCGAATTTCGTAGCCCTAGCTCAAAGTAGACGATCGGGCCCCTAGGGGCCCCCCCCAAAATGTGCCCCCCTCCCACAATACATATTACAACGCGTTAAGGACCTACCAAACATGAATTATTGGAATTTTGGTTCCGATCGGATGTATTTCTGCGAAGATATGAGTGAACCGTGTTTCATGGCGAGAACGCTTTTTTCCATGGGTTGCCACGGTAACACGCTTTCTCCTATCAGAAAGATTTGAATAACTTTTGGTCCCCATCTTGTCACGAAGCTCCATGGCGAATGTGGAGCCAATAGCCTGAATCCCCTCAGACTAGTTCGTTGAAATACGTTGTGCTTAAAGTGATAAAAAGGGCATAAACGCCAAGATGGCGGACACCCCGTTGCCATGGTAACAGGTTCTCAATGGAGTTTTTTGCTCGTCTTGGTTACTTATACATGTGTACCGAATTTCGTAGCCATAGGTCAAAGTAGACTATCGGGCCCCTAGGGGCCCCCCCAAAATGCGCCCCCCCCACAATACATATTACAATGCGTGAAGGACCTACCAAACATGAATTATTGTAATTTTGGTTCCGATCGGATGTATTTCTGCGAAGATATGAGTGAACCGTGTTTCATGGCGAGATCGCTTTTTTCCATGGGTTGCCACGGTAACAAGCTTTCGCCTATCAAAAAGATTTGAATAACTTTTGGTCCCCATCTTGTCACGAAGCTCCATGGCGAATGTGGAGCCAATAGCCTGAATCCCCTCAGACTAGTTCGTTCAAATACGATGCGCTTAAAGTGATAAAAAGGGCATAAACGCCAAGATGGCAGACACCCTGTTGCCACGGTAACAGGTTCTCAATAGAGTTTTTTGCTCGTCTTGGTTACTTATACATGTGTACCGAATTTCGTAGCCATAGGTCAAAGTAGACCATCGGGCCCCTAGGGGCCCCCCCAAAATGCGCCCCCCCCCCCCCCACAATACATATTACAAAGCGTGAAGGACCTACCAAACATGAATTATTTTAATTTTGGTTCCGATCGGATGTATTTCTGCGAAGATATGAGTGAACCGTGTTTCATGGCGAGAACGCTTTTTTCCATGGGTTGCCACGGTAACACGCTTTCTCCTATCAGAAAGATTTGAATAACTTTTGGTCCCCATCTTGTCACGAAGCTCCATGGCGAATGTGGAGCCAATAGCCTGAATCCCCTCAGACTAGTTTGTTTAAATACGATACGCTTAAAGTGATAAAAAGGGCACAAACGCCAAGATGGCGGACACCCCGTTGCCATGGTAACAGGTGGTTAATTAAGTTTTTTGCTCGTCTTGGTTACTTATACATGTGTACTGAATTTCGTAGCTCTAGGTCAAAGTAGACGATCAGGCCCCTAGGGGCCCCCGCCAAAAAGTGCCCCCCCCACAATACATTCTATAATGTGTTAAAGACCTACCAAATATGAATTATTGGAATTTTGGTTCCAATGGGATCTATTTCTGCAAAGATATGATTGAACCGTCTTTCATGGCGAGGAGTATTTTTTTCAAGATGGCGGACACACCGTTGCCATGGTAACAGGTGCTTAATCGAGTTTTATGCTTGTCTAGGGTTGATACACATGTGTGCCGAATTTCGTAGCCCTAGCTCAAAGTAGACAATCGGGCCCCTAGGGGCCCCCCCAAAATGTGCCCCTCCCCACAATACATATTACAACGCATTAAGGACCTACCAAATATGAATAATTGGAATTTTGGTTCCGATCGGATGCATTTCTGCAGAGATATAAGCAAACCGTGTTTCATGGCGAGAACGCTTTTTTCCATGGGTTGCCACGGTAACACGCTTTCACCTATCAAAAAGATTTGAATAACTTTTGGTCCACATCTTGTCACAAAGCTCCATGGCGAACGTGGAGCACATAGCATGAATCCCCTCAGACTAGTTCGTTCAAATGCGATGCGCCCAAATTGATAAAAAGAGCATAAACGCCAAGATGGCGGCCACCCCGTTGCCATGGTAACAGGTTCTCAATAGAGTTTTTTGCTCGTCTTGGTTACTTATACATGTGTACCGAATTTCGTAGCCATAGGTCAAAGTAGACGATCGGGCCCCTAGGGGCCCCCCCCAAAATGCGCCCCCCCCACAATGCATATTACAATGCGTGAAGGACCTACCAAACATGAATTATTTTAATTTTGGTTCCGATCGGATGTATTTCTGCGAAGATATGAGTGAACCGTGTTTCATGGCGAGATCGCTTTTTTCCATGGGTTGCCACGGTAACACGCTTTCGCCTATCAAAAAGATTTGAATAACTTTTGGTCCCCATCTTGTCATGAAGCTCCATGGCGAATGTGGAGCCAATAGCATGAATCGCCTCAGACTAGTTCGTTCAAATACGATGCGCCCAAATTGAAAAAACGGGCAAAAAAATGGCCGCAAACGCCAAGATGGCGGACAGCCCGTTGCCAAGACAACAGGCGTTTCAATGACTTTTTTACTTGTCTTGATGTGATAGACATGTGTACCGAATTTCGTCGTCCTACGTCAAACTAAAATTTTTTGACCCCATTCTAGAGGCCATTTTTGGCGTTTCTAGGGGGCGCCGTCGAGGCATTTTTACATTGGCGTGCACACGGACCCCAGAATATCGCTATTTTCGCCGGGACTGAGGTGTGTGCCAAGTTTCGCAACTTTTCACGGGGTCTAAGGGGGTCAAAAATGGCCGAGTTGTGCTGACAAAAATAATAATAATAAACATTACAATAACAATAGGGCCCTGCCATACTTCGTATGGCTCGGACCCTAATAAACATTTGGAAAACAATAGGGCCTTGCCATACTTCGTATGGCTCGGACCCTAATAATAAACATTACAATAACAATAGGGCCTTGCCATACTTCGTATGGCTCGGACCCTAATAATAAACATTACAATAACAATAGGGCCTTGCCATACTTCGTATGGCTCGGACCCTAATAAACATTACAATAACAATAGGGCCCTGCCATACTTCGTATGGCTCGGACCCTAATAAACATTACAATAACAATAGGGCCCTGCCATACTTCGTATGGCTCGGACCCTAATAAACACTTCAATGACAATAGGGCCCTGCCATACTTCGTATGGCTCGGACCCTAATAATAATAATAAACATTTCAATAACAATAGGGCCCTGCCATACTTCGTATGGCTCGGACCCTAATAAACATTACAATAACAATAGGGCCCTGCCATACTTCGTATGGCTCGGACCCTAATAATAAACATTACAATAACAATAGGGCCCTGCCATACTTCGTATGGCTCGGACCCTAATAATTAAAGCCGCAAGCGGCATCCATCGGGTCCTCGCCTCATGCCGAACCCTCCACCCGAACTCGCCACAAAGCTTCCGGGTGGATGTGAAGTAAAAGGCACGAATCCAAAACTAGTTTGTTGAAAAACAATGCACATACAGTGCTAAATGGGCGTAAACGCCAAGATGGCGGACACCCCGTTGCCATGGTAACAGGTGGTCAATGCACTTTTTTACTCGCCTTGGGTTGTTACACATGTGTGTCGAATTTCGTAGCCATAGGTGAAAGTAGATGATCGGGCCCCTGAGGGCCCCCCCCAAAAAGTGCCCTCCCCACAATACATATTACAATGTGTTAAGGACCTACCAAATATGAATAGTTAAAGTTTTGGTGCACATCGCATGAATTTGTACAAAGATATAAGCAAACCGTGTTTAATTGCGAGAAGGTTTTTTCCAAGATGGCGGACACCCTGTTGCCATGGTAACGGCTGCACAATGAAGTTTTTTGCTTGTCTTGGGTTGATACACATGTGTGCCGAATTTCGTAGCCCTAGCTCAAAGTAGACGATCGGGCCCCTAGGGGCCGCCCCCAAAATGTGCCCCCCCCACAATACATATTACAACGCGTTAAGGACCTACCAAATATGAATTATTGGAATTTTGGTTCCGATCGGATGTATTTCTGCGAAGATATGACTGAACCGTGTTTCATGGCGAGAACGCTTTTTTCCATGGGTTGCCACGGTAACACGCTTTCTCCTATCAGAAAGATTTGAATAACTTTTGGTCCCCATCTTGTCACGAAGCTCCATGGCGAATGTGGAGCCAATAGCCTGAATCCCCTCAGACTAGTTTGTTTAAATACGATACGCTTAAAGTGATAAAAAGGGCACAAACGCCAAGATGGCGGACACCCCGTTGCCATGGTAACAGGTGGTTAATTAAGTTTTTTGCTCGTCTTGGTTACTTATACATGTGTACTGAATTTCGTAGCTCTAGGTCAAAGTAGACGATCAGGCCCCTAGGGGCCCCCGCCAAAAAGTGCCCCCCCCACAATACATTCTATAATGTGTTAAAGACCTACCAAATATGAATTATTGGAATTTTGGTTCCAATGGGATCTATTTCTGCAAAGATATGATTGAACCGTCTTTCATGGCGAGGAGTATTTTTTTCAAGATGGCGGACACACCGTTGCCATGGTAACAGGTGCTTAATCGAGTTTTATGCTTGTCTAGGGTTGATACACATGTGTGCCGAATTTCGTAGCCCTAGCTCAAAGTAGACGATCGGGCCCCTAGGGGCCCCCCCAAAATGTGCCCCTCCCCACAATACATATTACAACGCATTAAGGACCTACCAAATATGAATAATTGGAATTTTGGTTCCGATCGGATGCATTTCTGCAGAGATATAAGCAAACCGTGTTTCATGGCGAGAATGCTTTATTCCATGGGTTGCCACGGTAACACGCTTTCTCCTATCAGAAAGATTTGAATAACTTTTGGTCCCCATCTTGTCACGAAGCTCCATGGCGAATGTGGAGCCAATAGCCTGAATCCCCTCAGACTAGTTCGTTCAAATATGATGCGCTTAAAGTGATAAAAAGGGCATAAACGCCAAGATGGCGGCCACCCCGTTGCCATGGTAACAGGTTCTCAATAGAGTTTTTTGCTCGTCTTGGTTACTTATACATGTGTACCGAATTTCGTAGCCCTAGCTCAAAGTAGACCATCGGGCCCCTAGGGGCCCCCCCAAAATGTGTCCCCCCCACAATACATATTACAATGCGTGAAGGACCTACCAAACATGATATATTTTAATTTTGGTTCCGATCGGATGTATTTCTGCGAAGATATGAGTGAACCGTGTTTCATGGCGAGAACGCTTTTTTCCATGGGTTGCCACGGTAACACGCTTTCTCCTATCAGAAAGATTTGAATAACTTTTGGTCCCCATCTTGTCACGAAGCTCCATGGTGAATGTGGAGCCAATAGCCTGAATCCCCTCAGACTAGTTCGTTCAAATATGATGCGCTTAAAGTGATAAAAAGGGCATAAAGGCCAAGATGGCAGACACCACGTTGCCATGGTAACAGGTTCTCAATAGAGTTTTTTGCTCGTCTTGGTTATTTATACATGTGTACCGAATTTTGTAGCCCTCGCTCAAAGTAGACTATCGGGCCCCTAGGGGCCCCCCCAAAATGCGCCCCCCCCCACAAGACATATTACAATGCGTGAAGGACCTACCAAACATGAATTATTTTAATTTTGGTTCCGATCGGATGTAATTCTGCGAAGATATGAGTAAACCGTGTTTCATGGCGAGATCGCTTTTTTCCATGGGTTGCCACGGTAACACGCTTTCGCCTATCAAAAAGATTTGAATAACTTTTGGTCCCCATCTTGTCACGACGCTCCATGGCGAATGTGGAGCCAATAGCATGAATCCCCTCAGACTAGTTCGTTCAAATGCAATGCTCCCAAATGGACAAAAACGGGCAAAAAAATGGCCGCAAACGCCAAGATGGCGGAAAGCCCGTTGCCATGACAACAGGCGTTTCAATGACTTTTTTACTTGTCTTCATGTGATAGACATGTGTACCGAATTTCGTCGTCCTACGTCAAACTAAAATTTTTTTTCCCCATTGTAGAGGCCATTTTTGGCGTTTCTAGGGGGCGCCGTCGAGGCATTTTTACATTGGTGTGCATGCAGACCCCAGAATATTGCTATTTTCGCCGGGACTGAGGTGTGTGCCAAGTTTCGCAACTTTTCACGGGGTCTAAGGGGGTCAAAATTGAGTGAGTTGTGCTGAGAAGAATAATAATAAACATTACAATAACAATAGGGCCCTGCCATACTTCGTATGGCTCGGACCCTAATAACAAGCGGCATCCATCGGGTCCTCGCCTCATGCCGAACCCTCCACCCGAACTCACCACAAAGCTTCCGGGTAGATGTGAAGTAAAAGGCATGAATCCAAAACTAGTTTGTTAAAAAATAATGCACATTCAGTAATAAATAGGCATAAACGCCAAGATGGCGGACACCATGTTGCCATGGTAACAGGTGGTCAATGCACTTTTTTACTCGCCTTGGGTTGTTACACATGTGTGCCGAATTTCATAGCCCGAGATGAAAGTAGACGATCGGGCCCCTTGGGGCCCCCCCAAAAAGTGTCCCCCCCACAATACATTCTATAATGTGTTAAGGACCTACCAAATATGAATAGTTAAAGTTTTGGTGCACATCGCATGAATTTGTGCAAAGATATAAGCAAACCGTGTTTCATGGCGAGAAGGTTTTTTTCCAAGATGGCGGACACCCCGTTGCCATGGTAACAGGTGCTTAATTGAGTTTTATGCTTGTCTCGGGTTGATACACATGTGTGCCGAATTTTGTAGTCCTCGCTCAAAGTAGACTATCGGGCCACTAGGGGCCCCCTCCAAAATGCGCCCCCCCCCCACAATACATATTACAATGCGTGAAGGACCTACCAAATATGAATTATTTTAAATTTGGTTCCGATCGGATGTATTTCTGCGAAGATATGAGTGAACCGTGTGTTATGGCGAGATCGCTTTTTTCCATGGGTTGCCACGGTAACACGCTTTCTCCTATCAAAAAGATTTGAATAACTTTTGGTCCCCATCTTGTCACGACGCTCCATGGCGAATGTGGAGCCAATAGCATGAATCGCCTCAGACTAGTTCGTTCAAATGCGATGCGCCCAAATTGACAAAAACGGGCAAAAAAATGGCTGCAAACGCCAAGATGGCGGAAAGCCCGTTGCCATGACAACAGGCGTTTCAATGACTTTTTTACTTGTCTTCATGTGATAGACATGTGTACCGAATTTCGTAGCCCTAGGTCAAAGTAGACTATCGGGCCCCTAGGGGCCCCCCCCAAAATGCGCCCCCCCCACAATACATATTACAATGCGTGAAGGACCTACCAAACATGAATTATTTTAATTTTGGTTCCGATCGGATGTATTTCTGCGAAGATATGAGTGAACCGTGTTTCATGGCGAGATTGCTTTTTTCCATGGGTTGCCACGGTAACACGCTTTCGCCTATCAAAAAGATTTGAATAACTTTTGGTCCCCATCTTGTCACGAAGCTCCATGGCGAATGTGGAGCCAATAGCATGAATCGCCTCAGACTAGTTCGTTGAAATACGATGTGCTTAAAGTGATAAAAAGGGCATAAACGCCAAGATGGCGGACACCCCGTTGCCATGGTAACAGGTTGTCAATAGAGTTTTTTGCTCGTCTTGGTGACTTATACATGTGTACCGAATTTCGTAGCCCTAGGTCAAAGTAGAATATCGGGCCCCTAGGGGCCCCCCCCAAAATGCGCCCCCCCCACAATACATATTACAATGCGTGAAGGACCTACCAAACATGAATTATTTTAATTTTGGTTCCGATCGGATGTATTTCTGCGAAGATATGAGTGAACCGTGTTTCATGGCGAGATTGCTTTTTTCCATGGGTTGCCACGGTAACACGCTTTCGCCTATCAAAAAGATTTGAATAACTTTTGGTCCCCATCTTGTCACGAAGCTCCATGGCGAATGTGGAGCCAATAGCATGAATCGCCTCAGACTAGTTCGTTGAAATACGATGTGCTTAAAGTGATAAAAAGGGCATAAACGCCAAGATGGCGGACACCCCGTTGCCATGGTAACAGGTTGTCAATAGAGTTTTTTGCTCGTCTTGGTTACTTATACATGTGTACCGAATTTCGTAGCCCTAGGTCAAAGTAGACTATCGGGCCCCTAGGGTCCCCCCCCAAAATGCGCCCCCCCCACAATACATATTACAATGCGTGAAGGACCTACCAAATATGAATTATTTTAATTTTGGTTCCGTTCGGATGTATTTCTGCAAAGATATGAGTGAACCGTGTTTCATGGCGAGAACGCTTTTTTCCATGGGTTGCCACGGTAACACGCTTTCTCCTATCAAAAAGATTTGAATAACTTTTGGTCCCCATCTTGTCACGAAGCTCCATGGCGAATGTGGAGCCAATAGCATGATTCGCCTCAGACTAGTTCGTTCAAATACGATGCGCCCAAATTGACAAAAACGGGCCAAAAAATGGCCGCAACCGCCAAGATGGCGGAAAGCCCGTTGCCATGACAACAGGCGTTTCAATGACTTTTTTACTTGTCTCTATGTGATAGACATGTGTACCGAATTTCATCGTCCTACGTCAAACTAAAATTTTTTTTCCCCATTCTAAAGGCCATTTATGGCGTTTCTAGGGGGCGCTGTCGAGGCATTTTTGCATTGGCGTGCATACAAACGCCAAATTATCGAAATTTTCACCGGACGTGAGGTGTGTGCCAAGTTTCGCAACTTTTCACGGGGTCTAAGGGGGTCAAAATTGAGTGAATTGTGCTTAAAATAATAATAATAAACATTACAATAACAATAGGGCCTTGCCATACTTCGTATGGCTCGGACCCTAATTAAAGCCGCAAGCGGCATCCATCGGGTCCTCGCCTCATGCCGAACCCTCCACCCGAACTCACCACAAAGCTTCCGGGTAGATGTGAAGTAAAAGGCACGAATCCAAAACTAGTTTGTTAAAAAATAATGCACATTCAGTAATAAATAGGCATAAACGCCAAGATGGCGGACACCATGTTGCCATGGTAACAGGTGGTCAATGCACTTTTTTACTTGCCTTGGGTTGTTACACATGTGTGCCGAATTTCGTAGCCTAAGATGAAAGTAGACAATCGGGCCCCTGAGGGCCCCCCCCAAAAACTGCCCCCCCCACAATACATTCTATAATGTGTTAAGGACCTACCAAATATGAATAATTTGAAATTTGGTTCCGATCGGATGCATTTCTGCGGAGATATAAGCAAACCGTGTTTCATGGCGAGAACGCGTTTTTCCATGGTTTGCCACGGTAACACGCTTTCTCCTATCAGAAAGATTTGAATAACTTTTGGTCCCCATCTTGTCAGGAAGCTCCATGGCGAATGTGGAGCCAATAGCATGAATCCCCTCAGACTAGTTCGTTCAAATACGATGCGCTTAAAGTGATTAAAAAGGACATAAACGCCAAGATGGCGGACACCCCGTTGCCATGGTAACAGGTTCTCAATAGAGTTTTTTGCTCGTCTTGGTTACTTATACATGTGTACCGAATTTCGTAGCCATAGGTCAAAGTAGACGATCGGGCCCATAGGGGCCCCCCCCAAAATGCGCCCCACCCACAATACATATTACAATGCGTGAAGGACCTACCAAACATGAATTATTTTAATTTTGGTTCCGATCGGATGTATTTCTGCGAAGATATGAGTGAACCGTGTTTCATGGCGAGATCGCTTTTTTCCATGGGTTGCCACGGTAACACGCTTTCGCCTATCAAAAAGATTTGAATAACTTTTGGTCCCCATCTTGTCACGAAGCTCCATGGCGTATGTGGAGCCAATAGCATGAATCGCCTCAGACTAGTTCGTTCAAATGCGATGCGCCCAAATTGACAAAAACGGGCAAAAAAATGGCCGCAAACGCCAAGATGGCGGAAAGCTCGTTGCCATGACAACAGGCGTTTCAATGACTTTTTTACTTGTCTTCATGTGATAGACATGTGTACCGAATTTCGTCGTCCTACGTCAAACTAAAATTTTTTTTCCCCATTCTAGAGGCCATTTTTGGCGTTTCTAGGGGGCGCCGTCGAGGCATTTTTACATTGGCGTGCACGCGGACCCCAGAATATCGCTATTTTCGCCGGGACTGAGGTGTGTGCCAAGTTTCGCAACTTTTCACGGGGTCTAAGGGGGTCAAAATTGAGTGAGTTGTGCTGAGAAGAATAATAATAACAAGCGGCATCCATCGGGTCCTCGCCTCATGCCGAACCCTCCACCCGAACTCGCCACAAAGCTTTCGGGTGAATTTAAAGTAAAAGGCATGAATCCAAAAGTAGTTTGTTAAAAAATAATGCACATACAGTAAGAAATAGGCATGAACGCCAAGATGGCGGACACCCCGTTGCCATGGTAACAGGTGGTCAATGCACTTTTTTACTCGCCTTGGGTTGTTACACATGTGTGCCGAATTTCATAGCCATAGCTCAAAGTAGACAATCGGGCCCCTAAGGCCCCCCCCCAAAATGTGCCCCCCCCACAATACATTCTATAATGTGTTAAGGACCCACAAAATATGAATAGTTACAGTTTTGGTGAACATCGCATGAATTTGTGCA
Source organism: Telmatherina bonti (assembly GCF_933228915.1). Taxonomy (NCBI): domain Eukaryota; kingdom Metazoa; phylum Chordata; class Actinopteri; order Atheriniformes; family Telmatherinidae; genus Telmatherina; species Telmatherina bonti. The sequence continues at coordinate 42,396,312 of NC_136625.1, read as the reverse complement.
AAGATATAAGCAAACCGTGTTTCATGGCGAGAAGGTTTTTTTCCAAGATGGCGGACACCCTGTTACCATGGTAACAGCTGCACAATGAAGTTTTTTGCTTGTCTTGGGTTGAAACACATGTGTGCCGAATTTCGTAGCTCTAGCTCAAAGTAGACAATCGGGCCCCTAGGGGCCCCCCCCCAAAATGTGCCCCCCCCCCACAATACATATTACAATGCGTTAAGGAACCTTGAAATATTAATTATTGGAATTTTGGTTCTGATCGGATGCATTTCTGCAAAGAAATAAGCAAACCGTGTTTCATGGCGAGAACGCTTTTTTCCATGGGTTGCCACGGTAACACGCGTTCTCCTATCAAAAAGATTTGAATAACTTTTGGTCCCCATCTTGTCACGAAGTTCCATGGCAAATGTGGAGCCAATAGCATGAATCGCCTCAGACTAGTTCGTTCAAATACGATGCGGCCAAATTGACAAAAACGGGCAAAAAATGGCCGCAAACGCCAAGATGGCGGACACCCAGTTACCATGACAACAGGTCTACAATTGACTTTTTTGGTCGTCCTGAGGTGATAGACATGTGTACCGAATTTCGTCGTCCTACGTCAAACTAAATTTTGCAGACCCCATTCTACGGGCCATATTATGGCGTTTCTAGGGGGCGCTGTCGAGCCGTTTTTGCATTGGCGTGTACACAAACGCCAGATTTTCAAAATTTTCGCCGGGCGGAAGGTGTGTGCCAAGTTTCGCAACTTTTCACGGGAGCTAAGGGGGTCAAAATTGAGCGAGTTGTGCTTAAAATAATAATAATAATAATAATTAAAGCCGCAAGCGGCATCCATCGGGTCCTCGCCTCATGCCGAACCCTCCACCCGAGTCCTGGTTCTCCTAATGCTACATGTGAAGGACCCGCACAGCCAGTTCATTTTAATAGAGAAATACAATTCACATATTGAGAAAAGAATGTGTGTAAACGCCAAGATGGCGGACAGCCTGTTACCATGGCAACATGTGTTTCATTGACTTTTTAGCTTGTCTTGGGATGATACACATGTGTGCCGAATTTCGTAGCCCGAGATGTAAGTAGACGATCGGGCCCCTAGGGGCCCCCCCAAAAAGTGTCCCCCCCACAATACATTCTATAATGTGTTAAGGACCTACCAAATATGAATAGTTACAGTTTTGGTGCACATCGTATGAATTTGTGCAAAGATATAAGCAAACCGTGTTTCATGGCGAGAAGGTTTTTTTTCCAAGATGGCGGATACCCCGTTGCCATGGTAACGGCTGCACAATGAAGTTTTTTGCTTGTCTTGGGTTGATACACATGTGTGCCGAATTTCGTAGCCCTAGCTCAAAGTAGACGATCGGGCCCCTAGGGGCCGCCCCCAAAATGTGCCCCCCCCACAATACATATTACAACGCGTTAAGGACCTGCCAAATATGAATTATTGGAATTTTGGTTCCAATCGGATGCATTTTGGCAGAGATATAAGCAAACCGTGTTTCATGGCGAGAACGCGTTTTTCCATGGGTTGCCACGGTAACACGCTTTCTCCTATCAGAAAGATTTGAATAACTTTTTGTCCCCATCTTGTCACGAAGCTCCATGGGGAATGTGGAGCCAATAGCATGAATCCCCTCAGACTAGTTCGTTCAAATACGATGCGCTTAAAGTGATAAAAAGGGCATAAACGCCAAGATGGCGGCCACCCCGTTGCCATGGTAACAGGTTCTCAATAGAGTTTTTTGCTCGTCTTGGTTACTTATACATGTGTACCGAATTTCGTAGCCCTAGCTCAAAGTAGACGATCGGGCCCCTAGGGGCCCCCCCAAAATGCGCCCCCCCCACAATATATATTACAAAGCGTGAAGGACCTACCAAATATGAATTATTTTAATTTTGGTTCCGATCGGATGTATTTCTGCGAAGATATGAGTGAACCGTGTTTCATGGCGAGATCGCTTTTTTCCATGGGTTGCCACGGTAACACGCTTTCGCCTATCAAAAAGATTTGAATAACTTTTGGTCCCCATCTCGTCACGAAGCTCCATGGCGAATGTGGAGCCAATAGCATGAATCGCCTCAGACTAGTTCGTTCAAATGCGATGCGCCCAAATTGACAAAAACGGGCAAAAAAATGGCCGCAAACGCCAAGATGGCGGAAAGCCCGTTGCCATGACAACAGGCGTTTCAATGACTTTTTTACTTGTCTTGATGTGATAGACATGTGTACCGAATTTCGTCGTCCTACGTCAAACTAAAAATTTTTTTCCCCATTCTAGAGGCCATTTTTGGCGTTTCTAGGGGGCGCTGTCGAGGCATTTTTGCATTGGCGTGCATACAAACGCCAAATTATCGAAATTTTCACCGGACGTGAGGTGTGTGCCAAGTTTCGCAACTTTTCACGGGGTCTAAGGGGGTCAAAATTGAGTGAGTTGTGCTTAGGAGAATAATAATAAACATTACAATAACAATAGGGCCTTGCCATACTTCGTATGGCTCGGACCCTAATTAAAGCCGCAAGCGGCATCCATCGGGTCCTCGCCTCATGCCGAAACCTCCACCCGAACTCGCCACAAAGCTTCCGGGTGGATGTGAAGTAAAAGGCACGAATCCAAAACTAGTTTGTTAAAAAACAATGCACATACAGTGCTAAATGGGCGTAAACGGCAAGATGGCGGACACCCCGTTGCCATGGTAACAGGTGGTCAATGCACTTTTTTACTCGCCTTGCGTTGTTACACGTGTGTCGAATTTCATAGCCATAGGTGAAAGTAGACGATCGGGCCCCTGAGGGCCCCCCCAAAAAAACTGCCCCCCCCAACAAAAAATTCTGTAATGTGTCAAGGACCTACCAAATATGAATAGTTAAAGTTTTGGTGCACATCGCATGAATTTGTGCAAAGATATAAGCAAACCGTGTTTCATGGCGAGAAGGCTTTTTTCCAAGATGGCGGACACTCCAGTGCCATGGTAACAGGTGCTTAATTGAGTTTTATGCTTGTCTCGGTCTGATACACATGTGTGCCAAATTTCGTAGCCCTAGCTCAAAGAAGACGATCGGGCCCCTAGGGGCCGCCCCCAAAATGTGCCGCCCCCACAATACATATTACAACGCGTTAAGGACCTACCAAATATGAATTATTGGAATTTTGGTTCCGATCGGATGTATTTCTGCAGAAATATAAGCAAACCGTGTTTCATGGCGAGAACGCTTTTTTCCATGGGTTGCCACGGTAACACGCTTTCTCCTATCAGAAAGATTTGAATAACTTTTGGTCCCCATCTTGTCACGAAGGTCCATGGCGAATGTGGAGCCAATAGCCTGAATCCCCTCAGACTAGTTCGTTGAAATACGATGTGCTTAAAGTGATAAAAAGGGCATAAACGCCAAGATGGCGGACACCCCGTTGCCATGGTAACAGGTTGTCAATAGAGTTTTTTGCTCGTCTTGGTTACTTATACATGTGTACCGAATTTCGTAGCCCTAGGTCAAAGTAGACTATTGGGCCCCTAGGGGCCCCCCCAAAATGCGCCCCCCCCCACAATACATATTACAATGCGTGAAGGACCTACCAAACATGAATTATTTTAATTTTGGTTCCGATCGGATGTATTTCTGCGAAGATATGAGTGAACCGTGTTTCATGGCGAGATCGCTTTTTTCCATGGGTTGCCACGGTAACACGCTTTCGCCTATCAAAAAGATTTGAATAACTTTTGGTCCCCATCTTGTCACGAAGCTCCATGGCGAATGTGGAGCCAATAGCATGAATCGCCTCAGACTAGTTCGTTCAAATGCGATGCGCCCAAATTGACAAAAACGGGCCAAAAAATGGCCGCAAACGCCAAGATGGCGGAAAGCCCGTTGCCATGACAACAGGCGTTTCAATGACTTTTTTACTTGTCTGGATGTGATAGACATGTGTACCGAATTTCGTCATCCTACGTCAAACTAAAATTTTTTTCCCCCATTCTAGAGGCCATTTTTGGCGTTTCTAGGGGGCGCCGTCGAGGCATTTTCACATTGGCGTGCACGCGGACCCCAGAATATCGCTATTTTCGCCGGGACTGAGGTGTGTGCCAAGTTTCGCAACTTTTCACGGGGCCTAAGGGGGTCAAAAATGGCCGAGTTGTGCTGACAAAAATAATAATAATAATAATTAAAGCCGCAAGCGGCATCCATCGGGTCCTCGCCTCATGCCGAACCCTCCACCCGAACTCTCCACAAAGCTTCCGGGTGGATGTGAAGTAAAAGGCACGAATCCAAAACTAGTTTGTTGAAAAACAATGCACATACAGTGCTAAATGGGCGTAAACGCCAAGATGGCGGACACTCCGTTGCCATGGTAACAGGTGCTTAATTGAGTTTTTTGCTTGTCTAGGGTTGATACACATGTGTGCCGAATTTCGTAGCCCTAGCTCAAAGTAGATGATCGGGCCCCTAGGGGCCCCCCCAAAATGTGCCCCCCCCACAATACACATTACAATGCATTAAGGACCTACCAAATATGAATTATTGGAATTCTGGTTCCAATCGGATGCATTTCTGCGAAGATATAAGCAAACCGTGTTTCATGGCGAGAACGCGTTTTTCCATGGGTTGCCACGGTAACACGCTTTCTCCTATCAGAAAGATTTGAATAACTTTTGGTCCCCATCTTGTCAGGAAGCTCCATGGTGAATGTGGAGCCAATAGCATGAATCCCCTCAGACTAGTTCGTTCAAATACGATGCGCTTAAAGTGATTAAAAGGGCATAAACGCCAAGATGGCGGACACCCCGTTGCCATGGTAACAGGTTCTCAATAGAGTTTTTTGCTCGTCTTGGTTACTTATACATGTGTACCGAATTTCGTAGCCATAGGTCAAAGTAGACGATCGGGCCCCTAGGGGCCCCCCCCAAAATGCGCCCCACCCACAATACATATTACAATGCGTGAAGGACCTACCAAACATGAATTATTTTAATTTTGGTTCCGATCGGACGTATTTCTGCGAAGATATGAGTGAACCGTGTTTCATGGCGAGAACGCTTTTTTCCATGGGTTGCCACGGTAACACGCTTTCTCCTATCAAAAAGATTTGAATAACTTTTGCTCCCCTTCTTGTCACGAAGCTCCATGGCGAATGTGGAGCCAATAGCATGATTCGCCTCAGACTAGTTCGTTCAAATGCGATGCGCCCAAATTGACAAAAACGGGCCAAAATATGGCCGCAAACGCCAAGATGGCGGAAAGCCCGTTGCCATGACAACAGGCGTTTCAATGACTTTTTTACTTGTCTTCATGTGATAGACATGTGTACCGAATTTCGTCGTCCTACGTCAAACTAAAAAATTTTTTCCCCATTCTAGAGGCCATTTTTGGCGTTTCTAGGGGGCGCCGTCGAGGCATTTTTACATTGGCATACACGCGGACCCCAGAATATCGCTATTTTCGCCGGGACTGAGGTGTGTTCCAAGTTTCGCAACTTTTCACAGGGTCTAAGGGGGTCAAAATTGAGTGAGTTGTGCTGAGAAGAATAATAATAATAATAATTAAAGCCGCAAGCGGCATCCATCGGGTCCTCGCCTCATGCCGAACCCTCCACCCGAACTCGCCACAAAGCTTCCGGGTGGATGTGAAGTAAAAGGCACGAATCCAAAACTAGTTTGTTCAAAAACAATGCACATACAGTGCTAAATGGGCGTAAACGCCAAGATGGCGGACACCCCATTGCCATGGTAACAGGTGGTCAATGCACTTTTTTACTCGCCTTGGGTTGTTACACATGTGTACCGAATTTCGTATCCCTAGGTCTAAGTAGACAATCGGGCCCCTAGGGGCCACCCCCAAAAAGTGCCCCCCCCACAATACATTCTATAATTTGTTAAGGACCTACCAAATATTAATATTTACAGTTTTGGTGCACATCGCATGAATATGTGCGAAGATATAAGCAAACCGTGTTTCATGGCGAGAAGGTTTTTTTCCAAGATGGCGGACACTCCGTTGCCATGGTAACAGGTTGTTAATTGAGTTTTTTGCTTTACTTGGGTTGATACACATGTGTGCCGAATTTCATAGCCCTAAGTGAAAGTAGACGATCGGGCCCCCAGGGGCCCCCCAAAAATGTGACCCCCCCCACAATACATATGACAATGCATTAAGGACCTATCAAATATGAATTATTGGAATTTTGGTTCCAATGGGATCTATTTCTGCGAAGATATGAGTGAACCGTGTTTCATGGCGAGGAGTATTTTTTTCAAGATGGCGGACACACCGTTGCCATGGTAACAGGTGCTTAATTGAGTTTTTTGCTCGTCTTGGTTACTTATACATGTGTACCGAATTTCGTAGCCCTAGGTCAAAGTAGACGATCGGGCCCCTAGGGGCCGCCCCCAAAATGTGCCCCCTCCACAATACATATTACAATGCGTTAAGGACCTACCAAATATGAATGATTGGAATTTTGGTTCCGATCGGATGCATTTCTGCAGAGATATAAGCAAACCGTGTTTCATGGCGAGAACGCTTTTTTCCATGGGTTGCCACGGTAACAAGCTTTCTCCTATCAGAAAGATTTGAATAACTTTTGGTCCCCATCTTGTCACGAAGCTCCATGGCGAATGTGGAGCCAATAGCATGAATCGCCTCAGACTAGTTCGTTCAAATACGATGCGCTTAAAGTGATAAAAAGGGCATAAACGCCAAGATGGCGGACACCCCGTTGCCATGGTAACAGGTTCTCAATAGAGTTTTTTTGCTCGTCTTGGTTACTTATACATGTGTACCGAATTTCGTAGCCATAGGTCAAAGTAGACAATCGGGCCCCTAGGGGCCCCCCCGAAAATGTGCCCCCCCCCACAATACATATTACAATGCGTTAAGGACCTACCAAATATGAATTATCTGAATTTTGGTTCCGATCGGATGTATTTCTGCGAAGATATGAGTGAACCGTGTTTCATGGCGAGAACGCTTTTTTCCATGGGTTGCCACGGTAACACGCTTTCTCCTATCAGAAAGATTTGAATAGCTTTTGGTCCCCATCTTGTCACGAAGCTCCATCGCGAATGTGGAGCCAATAGCCTGAATCCCCTCAGACTAGTTCGTTCAAATGCGATGCGCTTAAAGTGATAAAAAGGGCATAAACGCCAAGATGGCGGACACCCCGTTGCCATGGTAACAGGTTCTCAATAGAGTTTTTTGCTCGTCTTGGTTACTTATACATGTGTACCGAATTTCATAGCCATAGGTCAAAGTAGACTATCGGGCCCCTAGGGGCCCCCCCCCAAAATGCGCCCCACCCACAATACATATTACAATGCGTGAAGGACCTACCAAACATGAATTATTTTAATTTTGGTTCCGATCGGATGTATTTCTGCGAAGATATGAGTGAACCGTGTTTCATGGCGAGAACGCTTTTTTCCATGGGTTGCCACGGTAACACGCTTTCTCCTATCAAAAAGATTTGAATAACTTTTGGTACCCATCTTGTCACGAAGCTCCATGGCGAATGTGGAGCCAATAGCATGAATCGCCTCAGACTAGTTCGTTCAAATGCGATGCGCCCAAATTGACAAAAACGGGCCAAAAAATGGCCGCAAACGCCAAGATGGCGGAAAGCCCGTTGCCATGACAACAGGCGTTTCAATGACTTTTTTACTTGTCTTGATGTGATAGACATGTGTACCGAATTTTGTCGTCCTACGTCAAACTAAATTTTTTTGACCCCATTCTAGAGGCCATTTTTGGCGTTTCTAGGGGGCGCCGTCGAGGCATTTTTGCATTGGCGTGCACGCGGACCCCAGAATATCGCTATTTTCGCCGGGACTGAGGTGTGTGCCAAGTTTCGCAACTTTTCACGGGGCCTAAGGGGGTGAAAAATAGCCGAGTTGTGCTCAGAACGAGGAGAATAATAATAAACATTACAATAACAATAGGGCCCTGCCATACTTCGTATGGCTCGGACCCTAATTAAAGCCGCAAGCGGCATCCATCGGGTCCTCGCCTCATGCCGAACCCTCCACCCGAACTCGCCACAAAGCTTCCGGGAGGATGTGAAGTAAAAGGCATGAATCCAAAACTAGTTTGTTCAAAAAAATTGCACATACAGTAATAAATGGGCATAAACGCCAGAATGGCGGACACCCCGTTGCCATGGTAACAGGTGGTCAATGCACTTTTTTACTCGCCTTGGGTTGTTACACATGTGTGCTGAATTTCGTAGCCATAGGTGAAAGTAGATGATCGGGCCCCTAGTGGCCCCCCCCAAAAAGTGGCCCCCCACAATACATTCTATAATGTGTTAAGGACCTACCAAATATTAATAATTACAGTTTTGGTGCACATCGCATGAATTTGTGCGAAGATATAAGCAAACCGTGTTTAATGGCGAGAAGGTTTTTTTCCAAGATGGCGGACACCCTGTTGCCATGGTAATTGGCTGCACAATGAAGTTTTTTTCTTGTCTCGGGTTGATACACATGTGTGCCGAATTTCGTAGCCCTAGCTCAAAGTAGACGATCGGGCCCCTAGGGGCCCCCCCCAAAATGTGCCCCCCCACAATACATATTACAGTGCGTTAAGGACCCTCGAAATATCAATTATCAGAATTTTGGTTCCGATCGGATGCATTTCTGCAGAGATATAAGCAAACCGTGTTTCATGGCGAGAACGCTGTTTTCTATGGGTTGCCACGGTAACACGCTTTCTCCTATCAGAAAGATTTGAATAACTTTTGGTCCCCATCTTGTCACGAAGCTCCATGGCGAATGTGGAGCCAATAGCATGAATCCCCTCAGACTAGTTCGTTCAAATACGATGCGCTTAAAGTGATAAAAAGGGCATAAACGCCAAGATGGCGGACACCCCGTTGCCATGGTAACAGGTTCTCAATAGAGTTTTTTGCTCGTCTTGGTTACTTATACATGTGTACCGAATTTCGTAGCCCTAGCTCAAAGTAGACTATCGGGCCCCTAGGGGCCCCCCCAAAATGTGCCCCCCCCCCCCCCCCACAATACATATTACAAAGCGTGAAGGACCTACCAAATATGAATTATTTTAATTTTGGTTCCGATCGGATGTATTTCTGCGAAGATATGAGTGAACCGTGTTTCATGGCGAGAACGCTTTTTTCCATGGGTTGCCACGGTAACATGCTTTCTCCTATTGAAAAGATCTCACTAACTTTTGCTCCCCATCTTGTAACGAAGCTTCCTGCTGAGTATGGAGCCAATCGCATGAATCCCCTCAGACTAGTTCGTTCAAATACGATGCGCTTAAAGTGATTAAAAGGGCATGAACGCCAAGATGGCGGACACCCTGTTGCCATGGTAACGGCTGCACAATGAAGTTTTTTGCTTGTCTCGGGTTGATACACATGTGTGCCGAATTTCGTAGCCCTAGCTCAAAGTAGACGATCGGGCCCCTAGGGGCCCCCCCCAAAATGTGCCCCCCCCCACAATACATATTACAATGCGTTAAGGACCTGCCAAATATGAATTATTGGAATTTTGGTTCCGATCGGATGCATTTTAGCAGAGATATAAGCAAACCGTGTTTCATGGCGAGAACGCTTTTTTCCATGGGTTGCCACGGTAACACGCTTTCTCCTATCAGAAAGATTTGAATAACTTTTGGTCCCCATCTTGTCAGGAAGCTCCATGGGGAATGTGGAGCCAATAGCATGAATCCCCTCAGACTAGTTCGTTCAAATACGATGCGCTTAAAGTGATAAAAAGGGCATAAACGCCAAGATGGTGGACACCCCGTTGCCATGATAACAGGTTCTCAATAGAGTTTTTTGCTCGTCTTGGTTACTTATACATGTGTACCGAATTTCGTAGCCATAGGTCAAAGTAGACTATCGGGCCCCTAAGGGCCCCCCCCGAAATGCGCCCTCCCCACAATACATATTACAATGCGTGAAGGACCTACCAAACATGAATTATTTTAATTTTGGTTCCGATCGGACGTATTTCTGCGAAGATATGAGTGAACCGTGTTTCATGGCGAGAACGCTTTTTTCCATGGGTTGCCACGGTAACACGCTTTTTCCTATCAAAAAGATTTGAATAACTTTTGGTCCCCATCTTGTCACGAAGCTCCATGGCGAATGTGGAGCCAATAGCATGAATCGCCTCAGACTAGTTCGTTCAAATACGATGCGCCCAAATTGACAAACACGGGCAAAAAAATGGCCGCAAACGCCAAGATGGTGGACAGCCCGTTGCCATGACAACAGGTCTACGATTGACTTTTTTAGTCGTCCTGAGGTGATAGACATGCGTACCGAATTTCGTCATCCTACGTCAAACTAAACTTTGCAGACCCCGTTCTACGGTCCATATTATGGCGTTTCTAGGGGGCGCTGTCGAGCCGTTTTTGAATTCCCGTGGACACGGACCATGCTTGAGGTGTGTGCCAAGTTTCGCAACTTTTCACGGAGGCCAAGTGGGTCAAAAATGGCCGAGTTGTGCTGAGGAGAATAAAAATAATAATAATAATTAAAGCCGCAAGCGGCATCCATCGGGCCCTCGCCTCATGCCGAACCCTCCACCCGAACTCGCCACAAAGCTTCCGGGTGGATGTTAAGTAAAAGGCACGAATCCAAAACTAGTTTGTTAAAAAACAATGCACATACAGTGCTAAATGGGCGTAAACGCCAAGATGGCGGACACCCTGTTGCCATGGTAACAGGTGGTCAATGCACTTTTTTACTCGCCTTGGGTTGTTACACATGTGTGCCGAATTTCGTAGCCATAGGTGAAAGTAGACGATGGGGCTCCTGAGGGCCACTACCAAAAAGTGCCCCCCCCCACAATACATTCTATAATGTGTTAAGGACCTACCAAATATGAATAGTTAAAGTTTTGGTGCACATCGCATGAATTTGTGCAAAGATATAAGCAAACCGTGTTTCATGGCGAGAAGGTTTTTTTCCAAGATGGCGGACACTCCAGTGCCATGGTAACAGGTGCTTAATATAGTTTTTTGCTTGTCTAGGGTTGATACACATGTGTGCCGAATTTCGTAGCCCTAGCTCAAAGTAGACAATCGGGCCTCTAGGGGCCCCCCCCAAAATGTGCCCCCCCCCACAATACATATTACAATGCGTTAAGGACCCTCTAAATATGAATTATTGGAATTTTGGTTCCGATCGGATTCATTTCTGCAGAGATATAAGCAAACCGTGTTTCATGGCGAGAACGCTTTTTTCCATGGGTTGCCACGGTAACACGCTTTCTCCTATCAGAAAGATTTGAATAACTTTTGGTCCCCATCTTGTCACAAAGCTCGATGGCGAATGTGGAGCCAATAGCCTGAATCGCCTCAGACTAGTTCGTTCAAATACGATGTGCTTAAAGTGATAAAAAGGGCATAAACGGCAAGATGGCGGACACCCCGTTGCCATGGTAACAGGTTCTCAATAGAGTTTTTTGCTCGTCTTGGTTACTTATACATGTGTACCGAATTTCGTAGCCATAGGTCAAAGTAGACTATCGGGCCCCTAGGGGCCCCCCCCAAAATGCGCCCCCCCCCCCACAATACATATTACAATGCGTGAAGGACCTACCAAACATGAATTATTTCAATTTTGGTTCCGATCGGATGTATTTCTGCGAAGATATGAGTGAACCGTGTTTCATGGCGAGAACGCTTTTTTCCATGGGTTGCCACGGTAACACGCTTTCTCCTATCAAAAAGATTTGAATAACTTTTGCTCCCCATCTTGTCACAAAGCTCCATGGCGAATGTGGAGCCAATAGCATGAATCCCCTCAGACTAGTTCGTTCAAATGCGACGCGCCCAAATTGACAAAAACGGGCAAAAAAATGGCCGCAAACGCCAAGATGGCGGACAACCCGTTGCCATGACAACAGGTCTACGATTGACTTTTTTGGTCGTTTTATGGTGGTAGACATGTGTACCGAATTTCGTAGCCCTACGTTAAACTAAAAATTTTTTGCCCCATTCTAGAGGCCATTTTTGGCGTTTCTAGGGGGCGCCGTCGAGGCATTTTTGCATTGGCGTGCATACAAACGCCAAATTATCGAAATTTTCACCGGACGTGAGGTGTGTGCCAAGTTTCGCAACTTTTCACGGTGCCTAAGGGGGTCAAAATTGAGTGAGTTGTGCTTAAAATAATAATAAACATTACAATAACAATAGGGCCCTGCCATACTTCGTATGGCTCGGACCCTAATAAACATTACAATAACAATAGGGCCTTACCATACTTCGTATGGCTCGGACCCTAACAAGCGGCATCCATCGGGTCCTCGCCTCATGCCGAACCCTCCACCCGAGTCCTGGTTCTCCTAACGCTACATGTAAAGGACCCGCAGAGCCAGTTCATTTTAATAGAGAAATACAATTCACATATTGGGAAAAGAATGTGTGTAAACGCCAAGATGGCAGACAGCCCGTTACCATGGCAACGTGTGTTTCATTGACTTTTTAGCTTGTCTTGGGATGTTACACATGTGTACCGAATTTCGTAGCCATAGGTCAAAGTAGACGATCGGGCCCCTAGGGGCCACCCCGAAAAAGTGCCACCCCCACAATACATTCTATAATGTGTTAAGGACCTACCAATTATTAATATTTACAGTTTTGGTGCACATCGCATGAATTTCCTCTCCCTGAGCCGTCACCTTATCGTGGTGGAGGGGTTTGTGCGTCCCGAAGATCCTAGCAGCTATGTTGTCGGGGGCTTTATGCCCCTGGTAGGGTCACCCATGGCAAACAGGTGTCTAGGGGAGGGACCAGACCAAGCACGGCTCATAGACCCCTATGACGATGACAAACCTGGGCATAAATGTTCCCTTGCCCGGACGCGGGTTACCGGGACCCCCCTCTGGAGCCAGGCCTGGAGGCGGGGTACGAGAGCGAGCGTCTGGTGGCCGGGCCTTCGCCCATGGGGCCCGGTCGGGCTCAGCCCGAAAGGGTTACATGGGCCCCACCTCCCGTGGGCTCACCATCTGCGGGAGGAGCCGTAGGGGTCGGGTGCAATGTGAGCTGGGCGGCAGCAAGGGGCGGGGACCCTGGCGGTCCGATCCCCGGCTGCAGAAGCTGGCTCTAGGGACGTGGAACGTCACCTCTCTGGTGGGGAAGGAGCCGGAGCTTGTGCGCGAGGTTGAGCGGTTCTGACTAGATATAGTTGGACTCACCTCGACGCATGGCTTGGGCTCTGGAACCAGTACCCTCGAGAGGGGCTGGACCTTCTTCCACTCTGGAGTTGCTCATGGTGAGAGGCGCCGAGCAGGTGTGGGCATTCTCATCAGCCCCCAGCTTGGTGCCTGCACATTGGGGTTTACCCCGGTGGATGAAAGGGTAGTTTCCCTCCGCCTCCGGGTGGGGGGACGGGTCCTGACTGTTGTCTGTGCTTATGCGCCGAACAGCAGTTCAGAGTACCCACCCTTTCTGGGGTCCTTGGAGGGAGTGCTGGAGGGTGCTCCTTCTGGGGACTCCATTGTTCTGCTGGGGGACTTCAATGCTCACGTGGGCAATGACAGTGAGACCTGGAGGGGAGTGATTGGGAGGCATGGTCCCCCCCCCTCTGAACCCAAATGGTGTTTTGTTATTGGACTTCTGTGCTCGTCATGGATTGTCTATAACGAACACCATGTTCCAGCATAAGAGTGTCCATATGTACACCTGGCATCAGGATTCCCTGGGCCGCAGTTCAATGATCGACTTTGTAGTCGTATCGTCGGACCTGCGGCCACATGCCTTGGACACTCGGGTGAAGAGGGGGGCGGAGCTGTCAACTGATCACCACCTGGTGGTGAGTTGGCTCAGATGGTGGGGGAGGAAGCCGGTCAGAGCTGGCAGGCCCAAACGTGTTGTGAGGGTCTGCTGGGAACGTCTGGCTGAGTCCCCTGTCAGGGCGAGCTTCAACTCCCACCTTCAGCAGAGCTTCGAACATGTCCCGGGTGAGGCGGGGGACATTGAGTCCGAATGGGCTGTGTTCCATGCCTCTATTGCTGAGGCGGCCGGCCGGAGCTGTGGCTGTAAGGTCGTTGGTGCCTGTCGTGGCGGTAATCCCAGGACTCGTTGGTGGACACCAGCAGTGAGGGATGCTGTCAAGCTGAAGGAGGAGTCCTATCGGGCCTTCTTGGCCTGTGGGACTCTGGAGGCAGCTGATGGGTACCGACGGGCTAAGCGGCATGCGGCTTCGGCCGTTGCCGAGGCAAAAACTCGGGCATGGGAGGAGTTCGGCGAGGCCATGGAGAAAGACTTCCGGACGGCTTCGAGGAGATTCTGGTCCACCATCCGGCGGCTCAGGGGGGGGAAGCAGTGCTCCGTCAATACTGTGTACAGTGGAGATGGGGAGCTGCTGACCTCAACTCGGGACGTTGTGGGTCGGTGGAGGGAATACTTCGAAGACCTCCTCAATCCTACCAACACGGCTTCCCATGAGGGAGCAGAGCTGATGGACTCAGGGGTGGACTCTCCTATCTCTGGGGCTGAAGTCGCTGAGGTGGTCAAAAAGCTCCTCGGCGGCAAGGCCCCGGGGGTGGATGAGATCCGCCCGGAGTTCCTTAAGGCTCTGGATGCTGTGGGGCTGTCCTGGCTGACACGCCTCTGCAGCATCGCGTGGACATCGGGGGCAGTACCGCTGGATTGGCAGACTGGGGTGGTGGTCCCCCTTTTTAAGAAGGGGGACCGGAGGGTGTGTTCCAATTACAGGGGAATCACACTCCTCAGCCTCCCTGGTAAGGTCTATTCAGGGGTCCTGGAGAGGAGGGTCCGCCGGATAGTGGAATCCCGGATTGAGGAGGAGCAGTGTGGTTTTCGTCCTGGTCGCGGAACAGTGGACCAGCTCTATACCCTCTCTGGGGTCCTGGGGCGGGCATGGGAGTTTGCCCAACCAGTCTACATGTGCTTTGTGGACCTGGAGAAGGCGTTCGACCGTGTCCCCCGGGGGCTCCTGTGGGGGGTACTCCGGGAGTATGGGGTACCGGACCCCCTTGTACGAGCTGTCCGGTCCCTGTACGACAGGTGTCAGAGCTTGGTCCGCATTGCCGGTAGTAAGTCGGATTCGTTTCCGGTGAGGGTTGGACTCCGCCAAGGCTGCCCTTTATCACCGATTCTGTTCATAACTTATATGGACAGAATTTCTAGGCGCAGCCGAGGTGTTGAGGGGATCCGACTTGGTGGCCTCAGGATTGGGTCCCTTCTTTTTGCGGATGACGTGGTCCTGTTGGCTTCATCTGGTCGTGATCTCCAGCTCTCGCTTGAGCGATTCGCGGCCGAGTGTGAAGCGGCTGGGATGAGAATCAGCACCTCAAAATCTGAGACCATGGTCCTCAGCCGGAATAGGGTGGATTTCCCTCTCCGGGTCGGGAGTGAGGTCCTGCCTCAAGTGGAGGAGTTTAAATATCTCGGGGTCTTGTTCACGAGTGAGGGAAGGATGGAGCGTGAGATCGACAGACGGATCGGTGCGGCGTCTGCAGTAATGCGGGCTCTGCGCCGGTCTGTGGTGGTGAAGAAGGAGCTGAGCCAGAAGGCGAAGCTCTCGATTTACCAGTCGATCTACGTTCCTACCCTCACCTATGGTCATGAGCTGTGGGTCGTGACCGAAAGAACGAGATCTCGTATACAGGCGGCTGAAATGAGTTTCCTCCGCAGGGTGGCTGGGCTCTCCCTTAGAGATAGGGTGAGGAGCTCGGTCATCCGGGAGGGGCTCAGAGTAGAGCCGCTGCTCCTTCGCATCGAGAGGAACCAGTTGAGGTGGCTCGGGCATCTGGTCAGGATGCCTCCTGGACGCCTCCCTGGTGAGGTGTTCCAGGCACGTCCCTCGGGGAGGAGACCCCGGGGAAGACCCAGGACACGCTGGAGGGATTACATCTCTCGGCTGGCCTGGGAACGCCTCGGGATCCCCCCCGCAGAGTTGGCAAATGTGGCTGGGGAGAGGGAAGTCTGGGCTTCCCTGCTTAGGCTGCTGCCCCCGCGACCCGACCCCGGATAAGCGGCAGAAGATGGATGGATGGATGGATGGATCGCATGAATTTGTGCGAAGATATAAGCAAACCGTGTTTAATGGCGAGAAGGGTTTTTTCCAAGATGGCGGACACTCCGTTACCATGGTAACAGGTTGTTAATTGAGTTTTTTGCTTGTCTAGGGTTGATACACATGTGTGCCGAATTTCGTTGCCCTAGGTCAAAGTAGACGATCGGGCCCCTAGGGGCCCCCCCCAAGATGTGCCCCCTCCACAATACATATTACAATGCGTGAAGGACCTACCAAATATAAATCATTGGAATTTTGGTTCCGATCGGATGTATTTCTGCAGGGATATGAGTGAACCGTGTTTCATGGCGAGAACGCTGTTTTCCATGGGTTGCCACGGTAACACGCTTTCTCCTATCAGAAAGATTTGAATAACTTTTGGTCTCCATCTTGTCACGAAGCTCCATGGCGAATGTGGAGCCAATAGCATCAATCGCCTCAGACTAGTTCGTTCAAATACGATGCGCTTAAAGTGATAAAAAGGGCATAAACGCCAAGATGGCGGACACCCCGTTGCCATGGTAACAGGTTCTCAATAGAGTTTTTTGCTCGTGTTGTTTACTTATACATGTGTACCGAATTTCGTAGCCATAGGTCAAAGTAGACTATCGGGCCCCTAGGGCCCCCCCCCCAAAATGCGCCCCCCCCACAATACATATTACAAAGCATGAAGGACCTACCAAACATGAATTATTTTAATTTTGGTTCCGATCGGACGTATTTCTGCGAAGATATGAGTGAACCGTGTTTCATGGCGAGAACGCTTTTTTCCATGGGTTGCCCCGGTAACACGCTTTCTCCTATCAAAAAGATTTGAATAACTTTTGGTCTCCATCTTGTCACGAAGCTCCATGGCGAACGTGGAGCCAATAGCATGAATCCCCTCAGACTAGTTCGTTCAAATGCGATGCGCCCAAATTTACAAAAACGGGCAAAAAAATGGCCGCAAACGCCAAGATGGCGGACAGCCCGTTGCCATGACAAGAGGTCTACGATTGACTTTTTTAGTCGTCCTGAGGTGATAGACATGCGTACCGAATTTCGTCGTCCTACGTCAAACTAAACTTTGCAGACCCCATTCTAAGGGCCATATTATGGCGTTTCTAGGGGGCGCCGTCGAGCCGTTTTTGAATTGGCGTGGACACGGACTATGGAATATCGCTATTTTCGCCGGGCTTGAGGTGTGTGCCAAGTTTCGCAACTTTTCACGGAGGCCAAGTGGGTCAAAAATGGCCGAGTTGTGCTGAGGAGAATAATAATAATAATAATTAAAGCCGCAAGCGGCATCCATCGGGTCCTCGCCTCATGCCGAACCCTCCACCCGAACTCACCACAAAGCTTCCGGGTAGATGTGAAGTAAAAGGCATGAATCCAAAACTAGTTTGTTAAAAAATAATGCACATTCAGTAATAAATAGGCATAAACGCCAAGATGGCGGACACCATGTTGCCATGTTAACAGGTGGTCAATGCACTTTTTTACTCGCCTTGGGTTGTTACACATGTGTGCCGAATTTCGTAGCCTAAGATGAAAGTAGACAATCGGGCCCCTGAGGGCCCCCCCCAAAAAGTGCCCCCCCCACAATACATTCTATAATGTGTTAAGGACCTACCAAATATGAATAGTTAAAGTTTTGGTGCACATCGCATGAATTTGTGCAAAGATATAAGCAAACCGTGTTTCATGGCGAGAAGGTTTTTTTCCAAGATGGCGGACACTCCAGTGCCATGGTAACAGGTGCTTAATTGAGTTTTATGCTTGTCTCGGGTTGATACACATGTGTGCCGAATTTCGTAGCCCTAGCTCAAAGTAGACAATCGGGCCCCTAGGGGCCCCCCCCAAAATGTGCCCCCCCCCCACAATACATATTACAATGCGTGAAGGACCTACCAAATATGAATTATTGGAATTTTGGTTCCGATCGGATGCATTTCTGCGAAGATATAAGCAAACCGTGTTTCATGGCGAGAACGCGTTTTTCCATGGGTTGCCACGGTAACACACTTTCTCCTATCAGAAAGATTTGAATAACTTTTGGTCCCCATCTTGTCAGGAAGCTCCATGGTGAATGTGGAGCCAATAGCATGAATCCCCTCAGACTAGTTCGTTCAAATTCAATGCGCTTAAAGTGATAAAAAGGGCATAAACGCCAAGATGGCGGACACCCCGTTGCCATGGTAACAGGTTCTCAATAGAGTTTTTTGCTCGTCTTGGTTACTTATACATGTGTACCGAATTTCGTAGCCATAGGTCAAAATAGACGATCGGGCCCCTAGGGGCCCCCCCCAAAATGCGCCCCACCCACAATACATATTACAATGCGTGAAGGACCTACCAAATATGAATTATTTTAATTTTGGTTCCGATGGGATGTATTTCTGCGAAGATATGAGTGAACCGTGTTTCATGGCGAGAACGCTTTTTTCCATGGGTTGCCACGGTAACACGCGTTCTCCTATCAAAAAGATTTGAATAACTTTTGGTACCCATCTTGTCACGAAGCTCCATGGCGAATGTGGAGCCAATAGCATGAATCGCCTCAGACTAGTTCGTTCAAATGCGATGCGCCCAAATTGACAAAAACGGGCAAAAAAATGGCCGCAAACGCCAAGATGGCGGAAAGCCCGTTGCCATGACAACAGACGTTTCAATGACTTTTTTACTTGTCTGGATGTGATAGACATGTGTACCGAATTTCGTCGTCCTACATCAAACTAAAATTTTTTTCCCCCATTCTAGAGGCCATTTTTGGCGTTTCTAGGGGGCGCCGTCGAGGCATTTTCACATTGGCGTGCACGCGGACCCCAGAATATCGCTATTTTCGCCGGGACTGAGGTGTGTGCCAAGTTTCGCAACTTTTCACGGGGGTTGAGTGGGTCAAAAATGGCCGAGTTGTGCTGACAAAAATAATAATAATAAACATTACAATAACAATAGGGCCCTGCCATACTTCGTATGGCTCGGACCCTAATTAAAGCCGCAAGCGGCATCCATCGGGTCCTCGCCTCATGCCGAACCCTCCACCCGAACTCACCACAAAGCTTCCGGGTAGATGTGAAGTAAAAGGCATGAATCCAAAAGTAGTTTGTTAAAAAATAATGCACATTCAGTAATAAATAGGCATAAACGCCAAGATGGCGGACACCATGTTGCCATGGTAACAGGTGGTCAATGCACTTTTTTACTCGCCTTGGGTTGTTACACATGTGTGCCGAATTTCGTAGCCTAAGATGAAAGTAGACAATCGGGCCCCTGGGGGCCCCCCCAAAAAGTGTCCCCCCCACAATACATTCTATAATGTGTTAAGGACCTACCAAATATTAATATTTACAGTTTTGGTGCACATCGCATGAATTTGTGCAAAGATATAAGCAAACCGTGTTTCATGGCGAGAAGGTTTTTTTCCAAGATGGTGGACACTCCAGTGCCATGGTAACAGGTGTTTAATATAGTTTTTTGCTTGTCTAGGGTTGATACACATGTGTGCCGAATTTCGTAGCCCTAGCTCAAAGTAGACGATCGGGCCCCTAGGGCCCCCCCCCAAAATGTGCCCCCCCCACAATACATATATCAATGCGTTAAGGACCTACCAAATATGAATTATTGGAATTTTGGTTCCGATCGGATGCATTTCTGCAGAGATATAAGCAAACCGTGTTTCATGGCGAGAACGCATTTTTCCATGGGTTGCCACGGTAACACGCTTTCACCTATCAAAAAGATTTGAATAACTTTTGGTCCCCATCTTGTCACGAAGCTCCATGGCGATCGTGGAGCCAATAGCATGAATCCCCTCAGACTAGTTCGTTCAAATGCGATGCGCCCAAATTGATAAAAAGAGCATAAACGCCAAGATGGCGGCCACCCCGTTGCCATGGTAACAGGTTCTCAATAGAGTTTTTTGCTCGTCTTGGTTACTTATACATGTGTACCGGATTTCGTAGCCATAGGTCAAAGTAGACGATCGGGCCCCTAGGGGCCCCCCCCAAAATGCGCCCCCCCCCACAATACATATTACAATGCGTGAAGGACCTACCAAATATGAATTATTGGAATTTTGGTTCCGATCGGATGCATTTCTGCGAAGATATAAGCAAACCGTGTTTCATGGCGAGAACGCTTTTTTCCATGGGTTGCCACGGTAACACGCTTTCTCCTATCAGAAAGATTTGAATAACTTTTGGTCCCCATCTTGTCACGAAGCTCCATGGCGAATGTGGAGCCAATAGCATGAATCCCCTCAGACTAGTTCGTTCAAATGCGATGCGCCCAAATTGATAAAAAGAGCATAAACGCCAAGATGGCGGCCACCCCGTTGCCATGGTAACAGGTTCTCAATAGAGTTTTTTGCTCGTCTTGGTTACTTATACATGTGTACCGAATTTCGTAGCCATAGGTCAAAGTAGACTATCGGGCCCCTAGGGGCCCCCCCAAAACGCGCCCCCCCCCACAATACATATTACAATGCGTGAAGGACCTACCAAATATGAATTATTGGAATTTTGGTTCCGATCGGATGCATTTCTGCGAAGATATAAGCAAACCGTGTTTCATGGCGAGAACGCTTTTTTCCATGGGTTGCCACGGTAACACGCTTTCTCCTATCAGAAAGATTTGAATAACTTTTGGTCCCCATCTTGTCACGAAGCTCCATGGCGAATGTGGAGCCAATAGCATGAATCCCCTCAGACTAGTTCGTTCAAATGCGATGCGCCCTAATTGACAAAAACGGGCAAAAAAATGGCCGCAAACGCCAAGATGGCGGAAAGCCCGTTGCCATGACAACAGGCGTTTCAATGACTTTTTTACTTGTCTGGATGTGATAGACATGTGTACCGAATTTCGTCGTCCTACGTCAAACTAAAATTTTTTTCCCCCATTCTAGAGGCCATTTTTGGCGTTTCTAGGGGGCGCCGTCGAGGCATTTTCACATTGGCGTGCACGCGGACCCCAGAATATCGCTATTTTCGCCGGGACTGAGGTGTGTGCCAAGTTTCGCAACTTTTCACGGGGTCTAAGGGGGTCAAAATTGAGTGAGTTGTGCTTAGGAGAATAATAATAATAATAATTAAAGCCGCAAGCGGCATCCATCGGGTCCTCGCCTCATGCCGAACCCTCCACCCGAACTCACCACAAAGCTTCCGGGTAGATGTGAAGTAAAAGGCACGAATCCAAAACTAGTTTGTTAAAAAATAATGCACATTCAGTAATAAATAGGCATAAACGCCAAGATGGCGGACACCATGTTGCCATGGTAACAGGTGGTCAATGCACTTTTTTACTTGCCTTGGGTTGTTACACATGTGTGCCGAATTTCGTAGCCTAAGATGAAAGTAGACAATCGGGCCCCTGAGGGCCCCCCCCAAAAACTGCCCCCCCCACAATACATTCTATAATGTGTTAAGGACCTACCAAATATGAATAATTTGAAATTTGGTTCCGATCGGATGCATTTCTGCGGAGATATAAGCAAACCGTGTTTCATGGCGAGAACGCGTTTTTCCATGGTTTGCCACGGTAACACGCTTTCTCCTATCAGAAAGATTTGAATAACTTTTGGTCCCCATCTTGTCAGGAAGCTCCATGGCGAATGTGGAGCCAATAGCATGAATCCCCTCAGACTAGTTCGTTCAAATACGATGCGCTTAAAGTGATTAAAAAGGACATAAACGCCAAGATGGCGGACACCCCGTTGCCATGGTAACAGGTTCTCAATAGAGTTTTTTGCTCGTCTTGGTTACTTATACATGTGTACCGAATTTCGTAGCCATAGGTCAAAGTAGACGATCGGGCCCATAGGGGCCCCCCCCAAAATGCGCCCCACCCACAATACATATTACAATGCGTGAAGGACCTACCAAACATGAATTATTTTAATTTTGGTTCCGATCGGATGTATTTCTGCGAAGATATGAGTGAACCGTGTTTCATGGCGAGATCGCTTTTTTCCATGGGTTGCCACGGTAACACGCTTTCGCCTATCAAAAAGATTTGAATAACTTTTGGTCCCCATCTTGTCACGAAGCTCCATGGCGTATGTGGAGCCAATAGCATGAATCGCCTCAGACTAGTTCGTTCAAATGCGATGCGCCCAAATTGACAAAAACGGGCAAAAAAATGGCCGCAAACGCCAAGATGGCGGAAAGCTCGTTGCCATGACAACAGGCGTTTCAATGACTTTTTTACTTGTCTTCATGTGATAGACATGTGTACCGAATTTCGTCGTCCTACGTCAAACTAAAATTTTTTTTCCCCATTCTAGAGGCCATTTTTGGCGTTTCTAGGGGGCGCCGTCGAGGCATTTTTACATTGGCGTGCACGCGGACCCCAGAATATCGCTATTTTCGCCGGGACTGAGGTGTGTGCCAAGTTTCGCAACTTTTCACGGGGTCTAAGGGGGTCAAAATTGAGTGAGTTGTGCTGAGAAGAATAATAATAACAAGCGGCATCCATCGGGTCCTCGCCTCATGCCGAACCCTCCACCCGAACTCGCCACAAAGCTTTCGGGTGAATTTAAAGTAAAAGGCATGAATCCAAAAGTAGTTTGTTAAAAAATAATGCACATACAGTAAGAAATAGGCATGAACGCCAAGATGGCGGACACCCCGTTGCCATGGTAACAGGTGGTCAATGCACTTTTTTACTCGCCTTGGGTTGTTACACATGTGTGCCGAATTTCATAGCCATAGCTCAAAGTAGACAATCGGGCCCCTAAGGCCCCCCCCCAAAATGTGCCCCCCCCACAATACATTCTATAATGTGTTAAGGACCCACAAAATATGAATAGTTACAGTTTTGGTGAACATCGCATGAATTTGTGCAAAGATATAAGCAAACCGTGTTTCATGGCGAGAAGGTTTTTTTCCAAGATGGCGGACACCCTGTTACCATGGTAACAGCTGCACAATGAAGTTTTTTGCTTGTCTTGGGTTGAAACACATGTGTGCCGAATTTCGTAGCTCTAGCTCAAAGTAGACAATCGGGCCCCTAGGGGCCCCCCCCCAAAATGTGCCCCCCCCCACAATACATATTACAATGCGTTAAGGAACCTTGAAATATTAATTATTGGAATTTTGGTTCTGATCGGATGCATTTCTGCAAAGAAATAAGCAAACCGTGTTTCATGGCGAGAACGCTTTTTTCCATGGGTTGCCACGGTAACACGCGTTCTCCTATCAAAAAGATTTGAATAACTTTTGGTCCCCATCTTGTCACGAAGTTCCATGGCAAATGTGGAGCCAATAGCATGAATCGCCTCAGACTAGTTCGTTCAAATACGATGCGGCCAAATTGACAAAAACGGGCAAAAAATGGCCGCAAACGCCAAGATGGCGGACACCCAGTTACCATGACAACAGGTCTACAATTGACTTTTTTGGTCGTCCTGAGGTGATAGACATGTGTACCGAATTTCGTCGTCCTACGTCAAACTAAATTTTGCAGACCCCATTCTACGGGCCATATTATGGCGTTTCTAGGGGGCGCTGTCGAGCCGTTTTTGCATTGGCGTGTACACAAACGCCAGATTTTCAAAATTTTCGCCGGGCGGAAGGTGTGTGCCAAGTTTCGCAACTTTTCACGGGAGCTAAGGGGGTCAAAATTGAGCGAGTTGTGCTTAAAATAATAATAATAATAATAATTAAAGCCGCAAGCGGCATCCATCGGGTCCTCGCCTCATGCCGAACCCTCCACCCGAGTCCTGGTTCTCCTAATGCTACATGTGAAGGACCCGCACAGCCAGTTCATTTTAATAGAGAAATACAATTCACATATTGAGAAAAGAATGTGTGTAAACGCCAAGATGGCGGACAGCCTGTTACCATGGCAACATGTGTTTCATTGACTTTTTAGCTTGTCTTGGGATGATACACATGTGTGCCGAATTTCGTAGCCCGAGATGTAAGTAGACGATCGGGCCCCTAGGGGCCCCCCCAAAAAGTGTCCCCCCCACAATACATTCTATAATGTGTTAAGGACCTACCAAATATGAATAGTTACAGTTTTGGTGCACATCGTATGAATTTGTGCAAAGATATAAGCAAACCGTGTTTCATGGCGAGAAGGTTTTTTTTCCAAGATGGCGGATACCCCGTTGCCATGGTAACGGCTGCACAATGAAGTTTTTTGCTTGTCTTGGGTTGATACACATGTGTGCCGAATTTCGTAGCCCTAGCTCAAAGTAGACGATCGGGCCCCTAGGGGCCGCCCCCAAAATGTGCCCCCCCCACAATACATATTACAACGCGTTAAGGACCTGCCAAATATGAATTATTGGAATTTTGGTTCCAATCGGATGCATTTTGGCAGAGATATAAGCAAACCGTGTTTCATGGCGAGAACGCGTTTTTCCATGGGTTGCCACGGTAACACGCTTTCTCCTATCAGAAAGATTTGAATAACTTTTTGTCCCCATCTTGTCACGAAGCTCCATGGGGAATGTGGAGCCAATAGCATGAATCCCCTCAGACTAGTTCGTTCAAATACGATGCGCTTAAAGTGATAAAAAGGGCATAAACGCCAAGATGGCGGCCACCCCGTTGCCATGGTAACAGGTTCTCAATAGAGTTTTTTGCTCGTCTTGGTTACTTATACATGTGTACCGAATTTCGTAGCCCTAGCTCAAAGTAGACGATCGGGCCCCTAGGGGCCCCCCCAAAATGCGCCCCCCCCACAATATATATTACAAAGCGTGAAGGACCTACCAAATATGAATTATTTTAATTTTGGTTCCGATCGGATGTATTTCTGCGAAGATATGAGTGAACCGTGTTTCATGGCGAGATCGCTTTTTTCCATGGGTTGCCACGGTAACACGCTTTCGCCTATCAAAAAGATTTGAATAACTTTTGGTCCCCATCTCGTCACGAAGCTCCATGGCGAATGTGGAGCCAATAGCATGAATCGCCTCAGACTAGTTCGTTC
This sequence comes from Telmatherina bonti, assembly GCF_933228915.1. Lineage (NCBI taxonomy): Eukaryota > Metazoa > Chordata > Actinopteri > Atheriniformes > Telmatherinidae > Telmatherina > Telmatherina bonti. The sequence continues at coordinate 42,371,377 of NC_136625.1, read as the reverse complement.
AAATGCGATGCGCCCAAATTGACAAAAACGGGCAAAAAAATGGCCGCAAACGCCAAGATGGCGGAAAGCCCGTTGCCATGACAACAGGCGTTTCAATGACTTTTTTACTTGTCTTGATGTGATAGACATGTGTACCGAATTTCGTCGTCCTACGTCAAACTAAAAATTTTTTTCCCCATTCTAGAGGCCATTTTTGGCGTTTCTAGGGGGCGCTGTCGAGGCATTTTTGCATTGGCGTGCATACAAACGCCAAATTATCGAAATTTTCACCGGACGTGAGGTGTGTGCCAAGTTTCGCAACTTTTCACGGGGTCTAAGGGGGTCAAAATTGAGTGAGTTGTGCTTAGGAGAATAATAATAAACATTACAATAACAATAGGGCCTTGCCATACTTCGTATGGCTCGGACCCTAATTAAAGCCGCAAGCGGCATCCATCGGGTCCTCGCCTCATGCCGAAACCTCCACCCGAACTCGCCACAAAGCTTCCGGGTGGATGTGAAGTAAAAGGCACGAATCCAAAACTAGTTTGTTAAAAAACAATGCACATACAGTGCTAAATGGGCGTAAACGGCAAGATGGCGGACACCCCGTTGCCATGGTAACAGGTGGTCAATGCACTTTTTTACTCGCCTTGCGTTGTTACACGTGTGTCGAATTTCATAGCCATAGGTGAAAGTAGACGATCGGGCCCCTGAGGGCCCCCCCAAAAAAACTGCCCCCCCCAACAAAAAATTCTGTAATGTGTCAAGGACCTACCAAATATGAATAGTTAAAGTTTTGGTGCACATCGCATGAATTTGTGCAAAGATATAAGCAAACCGTGTTTCATGGCGAGAAGGCTTTTTTCCAAGATGGCGGACACTCCAGTGCCATGGTAACAGGTGCTTAATTGAGTTTTATGCTTGTCTCGGTCTGATACACATGTGTGCCAAATTTCGTAGCCCTAGCTCAAAGAAGACGATCGGGCCCCTAGGGGCCGCCCCCAAAATGTGCCGCCCCCACAATACATATTACAACGCGTTAAGGACCTACCAAATATGAATTATTGGAATTTTGGTTCCGATCGGATGTATTTCTGCAGAAATATAAGCAAACCGTGTTTCATGGCGAGAACGCTTTTTTCCATGGGTTGCCACGGTAACACGCTTTCTCCTATCAGAAAGATTTGAATAACTTTTGGTCCCCATCTTGTCACGAAGGTCCATGGCGAATGTGGAGCCAATAGCCTGAATCCCCTCAGACTAGTTCGTTGAAATACGATGTGCTTAAAGTGATAAAAAGGGCATAAACGCCAAGATGGCGGACACCCCGTTGCCATGGTAACAGGTTGTCAATAGAGTTTTTTGCTCGTCTTGGTTACTTATACATGTGTACCGAATTTCGTAGCCCTAGGTCAAAGTAGACTATTGGGCCCCTAGGGGCCCCCCCAAAATGCGCCCCCCCCCACAATACATATTACAATGCGTGAAGGACCTACCAAACATGAATTATTTTAATTTTGGTTCCGATCGGATGTATTTCTGCGAAGATATGAGTGAACCGTGTTTCATGGCGAGATCGCTTTTTTCCATGGGTTGCCACGGTAACACGCTTTCGCCTATCAAAAAGATTTGAATAACTTTTGGTCCCCATCTTGTCACGAAGCTCCATGGCGAATGTGGAGCCAATAGCATGAATCGCCTCAGACTAGTTCGTTCAAATGCGATGCGCCCAAATTGACAAAAACGGGCCAAAAAATGGCCGCAAACGCCAAGATGGCGGAAAGCCCGTTGCCATGACAACAGGCGTTTCAATGACTTTTTTACTTGTCTGGATGTGATAGACATGTGTACCGAATTTCGTCATCCTACGTCAAACTAAAATTTTTTTCCCCCATTCTAGAGGCCATTTTTGGCGTTTCTAGGGGGCGCCGTCGAGGCATTTTCACATTGGCGTGCACGCGGACCCCAGAATATCGCTATTTTCGCCGGGACTGAGGTGTGTGCCAAGTTTCGCAACTTTTCACGGGGCCTAAGGGGGTCAAAAATGGCCGAGTTGTGCTGACAAAAATAATAATAATAATAATTAAAGCCGCAAGCGGCATCCATCGGGTCCTCGCCTCATGCCGAACCCTCCACCCGAACTCTCCACAAAGCTTCCGGGTGGATGTGAAGTAAAAGGCACGAATCCAAAACTAGTTTGTTGAAAAACAATGCACATACAGTGCTAAATGGGCGTAAACGCCAAGATGGCGGACACTCCGTTGCCATGGTAACAGGTGCTTAATTGAGTTTTTTGCTTGTCTAGGGTTGATACACATGTGTGCCGAATTTCGTAGCCCTAGCTCAAAGTAGATGATCGGGCCCCTAGGGGCCCCCCCAAAATGTGCCCCCCCCACAATACACATTACAATGCATTAAGGACCTACCAAATATGAATTATTGGAATTCTGGTTCCAATCGGATGCATTTCTGCGAAGATATAAGCAAACCGTGTTTCATGGCGAGAACGCGTTTTTCCATGGGTTGCCACGGTAACACGCTTTCTCCTATCAGAAAGATTTGAATAACTTTTGGTCCCCATCTTGTCAGGAAGCTCCATGGTGAATGTGGAGCCAATAGCATGAATCCCCTCAGACTAGTTCGTTCAAATACGATGCGCTTAAAGTGATTAAAAGGGCATAAACGCCAAGATGGCGGACACCCCGTTGCCATGGTAACAGGTTCTCAATAGAGTTTTTTGCTCGTCTTGGTTACTTATACATGTGTACCGAATTTCGTAGCCATAGGTCAAAGTAGACGATCGGGCCCCTAGGGGCCCCCCCCAAAATGCGCCCCACCCACAATACATATTACAATGCGTGAAGGACCTACCAAACATGAATTATTTTAATTTTGGTTCCGATCGGACGTATTTCTGCGAAGATATGAGTGAACCGTGTTTCATGGCGAGAACGCTTTTTTCCATGGGTTGCCACGGTAACACGCTTTCTCCTATCAAAAAGATTTGAATAACTTTTGCTCCCCTTCTTGTCACGAAGCTCCATGGCGAATGTGGAGCCAATAGCATGATTCGCCTCAGACTAGTTCGTTCAAATGCGATGCGCCCAAATTGACAAAAACGGGCCAAAATATGGCCGCAAACGCCAAGATGGCGGAAAGCCCGTTGCCATGACAACAGGCGTTTCAATGACTTTTTTACTTGTCTTCATGTGATAGACATGTGTACCGAATTTCGTCGTCCTACGTCAAACTAAAAAATTTTTTCCCCATTCTAGAGGCCATTTTTGGCGTTTCTAGGGGGCGCCGTCGAGGCATTTTTACATTGGCATACACGCGGACCCCAGAATATCGCTATTTTCGCCGGGACTGAGGTGTGTTCCAAGTTTCGCAACTTTTCACAGGGTCTAAGGGGGTCAAAATTGAGTGAGTTGTGCTGAGAAGAATAATAATAATAATAATTAAAGCCGCAAGCGGCATCCATCGGGTCCTCGCCTCATGCCGAACCCTCCACCCGAACTCGCCACAAAGCTTCCGGGTGGATGTGAAGTAAAAGGCACGAATCCAAAACTAGTTTGTTCAAAAACAATGCACATACAGTGCTAAATGGGCGTAAACGCCAAGATGGCGGACACCCCATTGCCATGGTAACAGGTGGTCAATGCACTTTTTTACTCGCCTTGGGTTGTTACACATGTGTACCGAATTTCGTATCCCTAGGTCTAAGTAGACAATCGGGCCCCTAGGGGCCACCCCCAAAAAGTGCCCCCCCCACAATACATTCTATAATTTGTTAAGGACCTACCAAATATTAATATTTACAGTTTTGGTGCACATCGCATGAATATGTGCGAAGATATAAGCAAACCGTGTTTCATGGCGAGAAGGTTTTTTTCCAAGATGGCGGACACTCCGTTGCCATGGTAACAGGTTGTTAATTGAGTTTTTTGCTTTACTTGGGTTGATACACATGTGTGCCGAATTTCATAGCCCTAAGTGAAAGTAGACGATCGGGCCCCCAGGGGCCCCCCAAAAATGTGACCCCCCCCACAATACATATGACAATGCATTAAGGACCTATCAAATATGAATTATTGGAATTTTGGTTCCAATGGGATCTATTTCTGCGAAGATATGAGTGAACCGTGTTTCATGGCGAGGAGTATTTTTTTCAAGATGGCGGACACACCGTTGCCATGGTAACAGGTGCTTAATTGAGTTTTTTGCTCGTCTTGGTTACTTATACATGTGTACCGAATTTCGTAGCCCTAGGTCAAAGTAGACGATCGGGCCCCTAGGGGCCGCCCCCAAAATGTGCCCCCTCCACAATACATATTACAATGCGTTAAGGACCTACCAAATATGAATGATTGGAATTTTGGTTCCGATCGGATGCATTTCTGCAGAGATATAAGCAAACCGTGTTTCATGGCGAGAACGCTTTTTTCCATGGGTTGCCACGGTAACAAGCTTTCTCCTATCAGAAAGATTTGAATAACTTTTGGTCCCCATCTTGTCACGAAGCTCCATGGCGAATGTGGAGCCAATAGCATGAATCGCCTCAGACTAGTTCGTTCAAATACGATGCGCTTAAAGTGATAAAAAGGGCATAAACGCCAAGATGGCGGACACCCCGTTGCCATGGTAACAGGTTCTCAATAGAGTTTTTTTGCTCGTCTTGGTTACTTATACATGTGTACCGAATTTCGTAGCCATAGGTCAAAGTAGACAATCGGGCCCCTAGGGGCCCCCCCGAAAATGTGCCCCCCCCCACAATACATATTACAATGCGTTAAGGACCTACCAAATATGAATTATCTGAATTTTGGTTCCGATCGGATGTATTTCTGCGAAGATATGAGTGAACCGTGTTTCATGGCGAGAACGCTTTTTTCCATGGGTTGCCACGGTAACACGCTTTCTCCTATCAGAAAGATTTGAATAGCTTTTGGTCCCCATCTTGTCACGAAGCTCCATCGCGAATGTGGAGCCAATAGCCTGAATCCCCTCAGACTAGTTCGTTCAAATGCGATGCGCTTAAAGTGATAAAAAGGGCATAAACGCCAAGATGGCGGACACCCCGTTGCCATGGTAACAGGTTCTCAATAGAGTTTTTTGCTCGTCTTGGTTACTTATACATGTGTACCGAATTTCATAGCCATAGGTCAAAGTAGACTATCGGGCCCCTAGGGGCCCCCCCCCAAAATGCGCCCCACCCACAATACATATTACAATGCGTGAAGGACCTACCAAACATGAATTATTTTAATTTTGGTTCCGATCGGATGTATTTCTGCGAAGATATGAGTGAACCGTGTTTCATGGCGAGAACGCTTTTTTCCATGGGTTGCCACGGTAACACGCTTTCTCCTATCAAAAAGATTTGAATAACTTTTGGTACCCATCTTGTCACGAAGCTCCATGGCGAATGTGGAGCCAATAGCATGAATCGCCTCAGACTAGTTCGTTCAAATGCGATGCGCCCAAATTGACAAAAACGGGCCAAAAAATGGCCGCAAACGCCAAGATGGCGGAAAGCCCGTTGCCATGACAACAGGCGTTTCAATGACTTTTTTACTTGTCTTGATGTGATAGACATGTGTACCGAATTTTGTCGTCCTACGTCAAACTAAATTTTTTTGACCCCATTCTAGAGGCCATTTTTGGCGTTTCTAGGGGGCGCCGTCGAGGCATTTTTGCATTGGCGTGCACGCGGACCCCAGAATATCGCTATTTTCGCCGGGACTGAGGTGTGTGCCAAGTTTCGCAACTTTTCACGGGGCCTAAGGGGGTGAAAAATAGCCGAGTTGTGCTCAGAACGAGGAGAATAATAATAAACATTACAATAACAATAGGGCCCTGCCATACTTCGTATGGCTCGGACCCTAATTAAAGCCGCAAGCGGCATCCATCGGGTCCTCGCCTCATGCCGAACCCTCCACCCGAGTCCTGGTTCTCCTAATGCTACATGTGAAGGACCCGCACAGCCAGTTCATTTTAATAGAGAAATACAATTCACATATTGAGAAAAGAATGTGTAAACGCCAAGATGGCGGACAGCCCGTTACCATGGCAACATGTGTTTCATTGACTTTTTAGCTTGTCTTGGGATGATACACATGTGTGCCGAATTTCGTAGCCCGAGATGAAAGTAGACGATCGGGCCCCTAGGGGCCCCCCCAAAAAGTGTCCCCCCCACAATACATTCTATAATGTGTTAAGGACCTACCAAATATGAATAGTTACAGTTTTGGTGCACATCGTATGAATTTGTGCAAAGATATAAGCAAACCGTGTTTCATGGCGAGAAGGTTTTTTTTCCAAGATGGCGGATACCCCGTTGCCATGGTAACGGCTGCACAATGAAGTTTTTTGCTTGTCTTGGGTTGATACACATGTGTGCCGAATTTCGTAGCCCTAGCTCAAAGTAGACGATCGGGCCCCTAGGGGCCGCCCCCAAAATGTGCCCCCCCCACAATACATATTACAACGCGTTAAGGACCTGCCAAATATGAATTATTGGAATTTTGGTTCCAATCGGATGCATTTTGGCAGAGATATAAGCAAACCGTGTTTCATGGCGAGAACGCGTTTTTCCATGGGTTGCCACGGTAACACGCTTTCTCCTATCAGAAAGATTTGAATAACTTTTTGTCCCCATCTTGTCACGAAGCTCCATGGGGAATGTGGAGCCAATAGCATGAATCCCCTCAGACTAGTTCGTTCAAATACGATGCGCTTAAAGTGATAAAAAGGGCATAAACGCCAAGATGGCGGCCACCCCGTTGCCATGGTAACAGGTTCTCAATAGAGTTTTTTGCTCGTCTTGGTTACTTATACATGTGTACCGAATTTCGTAGCCCTAGCTCAAAGTAGACGATCGGGCCCCTAGGGGCCCCCCCAAAATGCGCCCCCCCCACAATATATATTACAATGCGTGAAGGACCTACCAAATATGAATTATTTTAATTTTGGTTCCGATCGGATGTATTTCTGCGAAGATATGAGTGAACCGTGTTTCATGGCGAGATCGCTTTTTTCCATGGGTTGCCACGGTAACACGCTTTCGCCTATCAAAAAGATTTGAATAACTTTTGGTCCCCATCTCGTCACGAAGCTCCATGGCGAATGTGGAGCCAATAGCATGAATCGCCTCAGACTAGTTCGTTCAAATGCGATGCGCCCAAATTGACAAAAACGGGCAAAAAAATGGCCGCAAACGCCAAGATGGCGGAAAGCCCGTTGCCATGACAACAGGCGTTTCAATGACTTTTTTACTTGTCTTGATGTGATAGACATGTGTACCGAATTTCGTCGTCCTACGTCAAACTAAAATTTTTTTTCCCCATTCTAGAGGCCATTTTTGGCGTTTCTAGGGGGCGCTGTCGAGGCATTTTTGCATTGGCGTGCATACAAACGCCAAATTATCGAAATTTTCACCGGACGTGAGGTGTGTGCCAAGTTTCGCAACTTTTCACGGGGTCTAAGGGGGTCAAAATTGAGCGAGTTGTGCTTAAAATAATAAACATTACAATAACAATAGGGCCTTGCCATACTTCGTATGGCTCGGACCCTAATTAAAGCCGCAAGCGGCATCCATCGGGTCCTCGCCTCATGCCGAACCCTCCACCCGAACTCGCCACAAAGCTTCCGGGTGGATGTGAAGTAAAAGGCACGAATCCAAAACTAGTTTGTTCAAAAACAATGCACATACAGTGCTAAATGGGCGTAAACGCCAAGATGGCGGACACCCCATTGCCATGGTAACAGGTGGTCAATGCACTTTTTTACTCGCCTTGGGTTGTTACACATGTGTACCGAATTTCGTATCCCTAGGTCTAAGTAGACAATCGGGCCCCTAGGGGCCACCCCCAAAAAGTGCCCCCCCCACAATACATTCTATAATTTGTTAAGGACCTACCAAATATTAATATTTACAGTTTTGGTGCACATCGCATGAATATGTGCGAAGATATAAGCAAACCGTGTTTCATGGCGAGAAGGTTTTTTTCCAAGATGGCGGACACTCCGTTGCCATGGTAACAGGTTGTTAATTGAGTTTTTTGCTTTACTTGGGTTGATACACATGTGTGCCGAATTTCATAGCCCTAAGTGAAAGTAGACGATCGGGCCCCCAGGGGCCCCCCAAAAATGTGACCCCCCCCACAATACATATGACAATGCATTAAGGACCTATCAAATATGAATTATTGGAATTTTGGTTCCAATGGGATCTATTTCTGCGAAGATATGAGTGAACCGTGTTTCATGGCGAGGAGTATTTTTTTCAAGATGGCGGACACACCGTTGCCATGGTAACAGGTGCTTAATTGAGTTTTTTGCTCGTCTTGGTTACTTATACATGTGTACCGAATTTCGTAGCCCTAGGTCAAAGTAGACGATCGGGCCCCTAGGGGCCGCCCCCAAAATGTGCCCCCTCCACAATACATATTACAATGCGTTAAGGACCTACCAAATATGAATGATTGGAATTTTGGTTCCGATCGGATGCATTTCTGCAGAGATATAAGCAAACCGTGTTTCATGGCGAGAACGCTTTTTTCCATGGGTTGCCACGGTAACAAGCTTTCTCCTATCAGAAAGATTTGAATAACTTTTGGTCCCCATCTTGTCACGAAGCTCCATGGCGAATGTGGAGCCAATAGCATGAATCGCCTCAGACTAGTTCGTTCAAATACGATGCGCTTAAAGTGATAAAAAGGGCATAAACGCCAAGATGGCGGACACCCCGTTGCCATGGTAACAGGTTCTCAATAGAGTTTTTTTGCTCGTCTTGGTTACTTATACATGTGTACCGAATTTCGTAGCCATAGGTCAAAGTAGACAATCGGGCCCCTAGGGGCCCCCCCGAAAATGTGCCCCCCCCCACAATACATATTACAATGCGTTAAGGACCTACCAAATATGAATTATCTGAATTTTGGTTCCGATCGGATGTATTTCTGCGAAGATATGAGTGAACCGTGTTTCATGGCGAGAACGCTTTTTTCCATGGGTTGCCACGGTAACACGCTTTCTCCTATCAGAAAGATTTGAATAGCTTTTGGTCCCCATCTTGTCACGAAGCTCCATCGCGAATGTGGAGCCAATAGCCTGAATCCCCTCAGACTAGTTCGTTCAAATGCGATGCGCTTAAAGTGATAAAAAGGGCATAAACGCCAAGATGGCGGACACCCCGTTGCCATGGTAACAGGTTCTCAATAGAGTTTTTTGCTCGTCTTGGTTACTTATACATGTGTACCGAATTTCATAGCCATAGGTCAAAGTAGACTATCGGGCCCCTAGGGGCCCCCCCCCAAAATGCGCCCCACCCACAATACATATTACAATGCGTGAAGGACCTACCAAACATGAATTATTTTAATTTTGGTTCCGATCGGATGTATTTCTGCGAAGATATGAGTGAACCGTGTTTCATGGCGAGAACGCTTTTTTCCATGGGTTGCCACGGTAACACGCTTTCTCCTATCAAAAAGATTTGAATAACTTTTGGTACCCATCTTGTCACGAAGCTCCATGGCGAATGTGGAGCCAATAGCATGAATCGCCTCAGACTAGTTCGTTCAAATGCGATGCGCCCAAATTGACAAAAACGGGCCAAAAAATGGCCGCAAACGCCAAGATGGCGGAAAGCCCGTTGCCATGACAACAGGCGTTTCAATGACTTTTTTACTTGTCTTGATGTGATAGACATGTGTACCGAATTTTGTCGTCCTACGTCAAACTAAATTTTTTTGACCCCATTCTAGAGGCCATTTTTGGCGTTTCTAGGGGGCGCCGTCGAGGCATTTTTGCATTGGCGTGCACGCGGACCCCAGAATATCGCTATTTTCGCCGGGACTGAGGTGTGTGCCAAGTTTCGCAACTTTTCACGGGGCCTAAGGGGGTGAAAAATAGCCGAGTTGTGCTCAGAACGAGGAGAATAATAATAAACATTACAATAACAATAGGGCCCTGCCATACTTCGTATGGCTCGGACCCTAATTAAAGCCGCAAGCGGCATCCATCGGGTCCTCGCCTCATGCCGAACCCTCCACCCGAACTCGCCACAAAGCTTCCGGGAGGATGTGAAGTAAAAGGCATGAATCCAAAACTAGTTTGTTCAAAAAAATTGCACATACAGTAATAAATGGGCATAAACGCCAGAATGGCGGACACCCCGTTGCCATGGTAACAGGTGGTCAATGCACTTTTTTACTCGCCTTGGGTTGTTACACATGTGTGCTGAATTTCGTAGCCATAGGTGAAAGTAGATGATCGGGCCCCTAGTGGCCCCCCCCAAAAAGTGGCCCCCCACAATACATTCTATAATGTGTTAAGGACCTACCAAATATTAATAATTACAGTTTTGGTGCACATCGCATGAATTTGTGCGAAGATATAAGCAAACCGTGTTTAATGGCGAGAAGGTTTTTTTCCAAGATGGCGGACACCCTGTTGCCATGGTAATTGGCTGCACAATGAAGTTTTTTTCTTGTCTCGGGTTGATACACATGTGTGCCGAATTTCGTAGCCCTAGCTCAAAGTAGACGATCGGGCCCCTAGGGGCCCCCCCCAAAATGTGCCCCCCCACAATACATATTACAGTGCGTTAAGGACCCTCGAAATATCAATTATCAGAATTTTGGTTCCGATCGGATGCATTTCTGCAGAGATATAAGCAAACCGTGTTTCATGGCGAGAACGCTGTTTTCTATGGGTTGCCACGGTAACACGCTTTCTCCTATCAGAAAGATTTGAATAACTTTTGGTCCCCATCTTGTCACGAAGCTCCATGGCGAATGTGGAGCCAATAGCATGAATCCCCTCAGACTAGTTCGTTCAAATACGATGCGCTTAAAGTGATAAAAAGGGCATAAACGCCAAGATGGCGGACACCCCGTTGCCATGGTAACAGGTTCTCAATAGAGTTTTTTGCTCGTCTTGGTTACTTATACATGTGTACCGAATTTCGTAGCCCTAGCTCAAAGTAGACTATCGGGCCCCTAGGGGCCCCCCCAAAATGTGCCCCCCCCCCCCCCCCCCCACAATACATATTACAAAGCGTGAAGGACCTACCAAATATGAATTATTTTAATTTTGGTTCCGATCGGATGTATTTCTGCGAAGATATGAGTGAACCGTGTTTCATGGCGAGAACGCTTTTTTCCATGGGTTGCCACGGTAACATGCTTTCTCCTATTGAAAAGATCTCACTAACTTTTGCTCCCCATCTTGTAACGAAGCTTCCTGCTGAGTATGGAGCCAATCGCATGAATCCCCTCAGACTAGTTCGTTCAAATACGATGCGCTTAAAGTGATTAAAAGGGCATGAACGCCAAGATGGCGGACACCCTGTTGCCATGGTAACGGCTGCACAATGAAGTTTTTTGCTTGTCTCGGGTTGATACACATGTGTGCCGAATTTCGTAGCCCTAGCTCAAAGTAGACGATCGGGCCCCTAGGGGCCCCCCCCAAAATGTGCCCCCCCCCCACAATACATATTACAATGCGTTAAGGACCTGCCAAATATGAATTATTGGAATTTTGGTTCCGATCGGATGCATTTTAGCAGAGATATAAGCAAACCGTGTTTCATGGCGAGAACGCTTTTTTCCATGGGTTGCCACGGTAACACGCTTTCTCCTATCAGAAAGATTTGAATAACTTTTGGTCCCCATCTTGTCAGGAAGCTCCATGGGGAATGTGGAGCCAATAGCATGAATCCCCTCAGACTAGTTCGTTCAAATACGATGCGCTTAAAGTGATAAAAAGGGCATAAACGCCAAGATGGTGGACACCCCGTTGCCATGATAACAGGTTCTCAATAGAGTTTTTTGCTCGTCTTGGTTACTTATACATGTGTACCGAATTTCGTAGCCATAGGTCAAAGTAGACTATCGGGCCCCTAAGGGCCCCCCCCGAAATGCGCCCTCCCCACAATACATATTACAATGCGTGAAGGACCTACCAAACATGAATTATTTTAATTTTGGTTCCGATCGGACGTATTTCTGCGAAGATATGAGTGAACCGTGTTTCATGGCGAGAACGCTTTTTTCCATGGGTTGCCACGGTAACACGCTTTTTCCTATCAAAAAGATTTGAATAACTTTTGGTCCCCATCTTGTCACGAAGCTCCATGGCGAATGTGGAGCCAATAGCATGAATCGCCTCAGACTAGTTCGTTCAAATACGATGCGCCCAAATTGACAAACACGGGCAAAAAAATGGCCGCAAACGCCAAGATGGTGGACAGCCCGTTGCCATGACAACAGGTCTACGATTGACTTTTTTAGTCGTCCTGAGGTGATAGACATGCGTACCGAATTTCGTCATCCTACGTCAAACTAAACTTTGCAGACCCCGTTCTACGGTCCATATTATGGCGTTTCTAGGGGGCGCTGTCGAGCCGTTTTTGAATTGCCGTGGACACGGACCATGCTTGAGGTGTGTGCCAAGTTTCGCAACTTTTCACGGAGGCCAAGTGGGTCAAAAATGGCCGAGTTGTGCTGAGGAGAATAAAAATAATAATAATAATTAAAGCCGCAAGCGGCATCCATCGGGTCCTCGCCTCATGCCGAACCCTCCACCCGAGTCCTGGTTCTCCTAATGCTAAATGTGACGGACCCGCACAGCCAGTTCCTTTTAATAGAGAAATACAATTCACATATTGAGAAAAGAATGTGTGTAAACGCCAAGATGGCGGACAGCCCGTTACCATGGCAACATGTGTTTCATTGACTTTTTAGCTTGTCTTGGGATGATACACATGTGTGCCGAATTTCGTAGCCCGAGATGAAAGTAGACGATCGGGCCCCTTGGGGCCCCCCCAAAAAGTGTCTCCCCCACAATACATTCTATAATGTGTTAAGGACCTACCAAATATGAATAGTTACCGTTTTGGTGCACATCGTATGAATTTGTGCAAAGATATAGGCAAACCGTGTTTGATGGCGAGAAGGTTTTTTTGCAAGATGGCGGACACCCTGTTGCCATGGTAACGGCTGCACAATGAAGTTTTTTGCTTGTCTTGGGTTGATACACATGTGTGCCGAATTTCGTAGCCCTAGGTCAAAGTAGACGATCGGGCCCCTAGGGGCCCCCCCTAAAATGTGCCCCCCCCACAATACATATTACAATGCGTTAAGGACCTGCCAAATATGAATTATTGGAATTTAGGTTCCGATCGGATGCATTTTGGCAGAGATATAAGCAAACCGTGTTTCATGGCGAGAACTCTGTTTTCCATGGGTTGCCACGGTAACATGCTTTCTCCTATCATAAAGATTTGAATAACTTTTTGTCCCCATCTTGTCACGAAGCTCCATGGGGAATGTGGAGCCAATAGTATGAATCCCCTCAGACTAGTTCGTTCAAATACGATGCGCTTAAAGTGATAAAAAGGGCATAAACGCCAAGATGGCGGACACCCCGTTGCCATGGTAACAGGTTCTCAATAGAGTTTTTTGCTCGTCTTGGTTACTTATACATGTGTACCTAATTTCGTAGCCCTAGGTCAAAGTAGACTATCGGGCCCCTAGGGGCCCCCCCAAAATGCGCCCCCCCCACAATACATATTGCAATGCATGAAGGACCTACCAAATATAAATTATTTTAATTTTGGTTCCGATCGGATGTATTTCTGCGAAGATATGAGTGAACCGTGTTTCATGGCGAGATCGCTTTTTTCCATGGGTTGCCACGGTAACACGCTTTCGCCTATCAAAAAGATTTGAATAACTTTTGGTCCCCATCTTGTCACGAAGCTCCATGGCGAACGTGGAGCCAATAGCATGAATCCCCTCAGACTAGTTCGTTCAAATGCGATGCGCCCAAATTGACAAAAACGGGCCAAAAAATGGCCGCAAACGCCAAGATGGCGGAAAGCCCGTTGCCATGACAACAGGCGTTTCAATGACTTTTTTACTTGTCTTCATGTGATAGACATGTGTACCGAATTTCGTCGTCCTACGTCAAACTAAAATTTTTTTTCCCCATTCTAGAGGCCATTTTTGGCGTTTCTAGGGGGCGCAGTCGAGGCATTTTTACATTGGCGTGCACGCAGACCCCAGAATATCGCTATTTTCGCCGGGACTGAGGTGTGTGCCAAGTTTCGCAACTTTTCACGGGGTCTAAGGGGGTCAAAATTGAGTGAGTTGTGCTCAGAACGAGGAGAATAATAATTAAAGCCGCAAGCGGCATCCATCGGGTCCTCGCCTCATGCCGAACCCTCCACCCGAACTCACCACAAAGCTTCCGGGTAGATGTGAAGTAAAAGGCATGAATCCAAAACTAGTTTGTTAAAAAATAATGCACATTCAGTAATAAATAGGCATAAACGCCAAGATGGTGGACACCATGTTGCCATGGTAACAGGTGGTCAATGCACTTTTTTACTCGCCTTGGGTTGTTACACATGTGTGCCGAATTTCGTAGCCTAAGATGAAAGTAGACAATCGGGCCCCTGAGGGCCCCCCCAAAAAGTGCCCCCCCCACAATACATTCTATAATGTGTTAAGGACCTACCAAATATGAATAGTTAAAATTTTGGTGCACATCGCATGAATTTGTGCAAAGATATAAGCAAACCGTGTTTCATGGCGAGAAGGCTTTTTTCCAAGATGGCGGACACTCCAGTGCCATGGTAACAGGCTCTTAATTGAGTTTTATGCTTGTCTCGGGTTGATACACATGTGTGCCGAATTTCGTAGCCCTAGCTCAAAGTAGACTATCGGGCCCCTAGGGGCCCCCCCAAAATGTGCCCCCCCTACAATACATATTACAACACGTTAAGGACCTACCAAATATGAATTTTTGGAATTTTGGTTCCGATCGGATGTATTTCTGCAGAAATATAAGCAAACCGTGTTTCATGGCGAGAACGCTGTTTTCCATGGGTTGCCACGGTAACACGCTTTCTCCTATCAGAAAGATTTGAATAACTTTTGGTCCCCATCTTGTCACGAAGCTCCATGGCGAATGTGGAGCCAATAGCCTGAATCCCCTCAGACTAGTTCGTTGAAATACGATGCGCTTAAAGTGATAAAAAGGGCATAAACGCCAAGATGGCGGACACCCCGTTGCCATGGTAACAGGTTCTCAATAGAGTTTTTTGCTCGTCTTGGTTACTTATACATGTGTACCAAATTTCGTAGCCATAGGTCAAAGTAGACGATCGGGCCCCTCGGGGCCCCCCCCAAAATGCGCCCCCCCCACAATACATATTACAATGCGTGAAGGACCTACCAAACATGAATTATCAGAATTTTGGTTCCGATCGGATGCATTTCTGCGAAGATATGAGTGAACCGTGTTTCATGGCGAGAACGCTTTTTTCCATGGGTTGCCACGGTAACACGCTTTCTCCTATCAAAAAGATTTGAATAACTTTTTGTCCCCATCTTGTCACGAAGCTCCATGGCGAATGTGGAGCCAATAGCATGAATCCCCTCAGACTAGTTCGTTCAAATACGATGCGCCCAAATTGACAAAAACGGGCCAAAAAATGGCCGCAAATGCCAAGATGGCGGACAGCCCGTTGCCATGACAACAGGCGTTTCAATGAGTTTTTTACTTGTCTTGATGTGATAGACATGTGTACCGAATTTCGTCGTCCTACGTCAAACTAAAATTTTTTTTCCCCATTCTAGATGCCATTTTTGGCGTTTCTAGGGGGCGCTGTCTAGGCATTTTTGCATTGGCGTGCATACAAACGCCAAATTATCGAAATTTTCACCGGACGTGAGGTGTGTGCCAAGTTTCGCAACTTTTCACGGGGTCTAAGGGGGTCAAAATTGAGTGAGTTGTGCTTAGAACGAGAATAATAATAATAATAATAAACATTACAATAACAATAGGGCCCTGCCATACTTCGTATGGCTCGGACCCTAATAAACATTACAATAACAATAGGGCCTTGCCATACTTCGTATGGCTCGGACCCTAACAAGCGGCATCCATCGGGTCCTCGCCTCATGCCGAACCCTCCACCCGAGTCCTGGTTCTCCTAACGCTACATGTAAAGGACCCGCAGAGCCAGTTCATTTTAATAGAGAAATACAATTCACATATTGGGAAAAGAATGTGTGTAAACGCCAAGATGGCAGACAGCCCGTTACCATGGCAACGTGTGTTTCATTGACTTTTTAGCTTGTCTTGGGATGTTACACATGTGTACCGAATTTCGTAGCCATAGGTCAAAGTAGACGATCGGGCCCCTAGGGGCCACCCCGAAAAAGTGCCACCCCCACAATACATTCTATAATGTGTTAAGGACCTACCAATTATTAATATTTACAGTTTTGGTGCACATCGCATGAATTTCCTCTCCCTGAGCCGTCACCTTATCGTGGTGGAGGGGTTTGTGCGTCCCGAAGATCCTAGCAGCTATGTTGTCGGGGGCTTTATGCCCCTGGTAGGGTCACCCATGGCAAACAGGTGTCTAGGGGAGGGACCAGACCAAGCACGGCTCATAGACCCCTATGACGATGACAAACCTGGGCATAAATGTTCCCTTGCCCGGACGCGGGTTACCGGGACCCCCCTCTGGAGCCAGGCCTGGAGGCGGGGTACGAGAGCGAGCGTCTGGTGGCCGGGCCTTCGCCCATGGGGCCCGGTCGGGCTCAGCCCGAAAGGGTTACATGGGCCCCACCTCCCGTGGGCTCACCATCTGCGGGAGGAGCCGTAGGGGTCGGGTGCAATGTGAGCTGGGCGGCAGCAAGGGGCGGGGACCCTGGCGGTCCGATCCCCGGCTGCAGAAGCTGGCTCTAGGGACGTGGAACGTCACCTCTCTGGTGGGGAAGGAGCCGGAGCTTGTGCGCGAGGTTGAGCGGTTCTGACTAGATATAGTTGGACTCACCTCGACGCATGGCTTGGGCTCTGGAACCAGTACCCTCGAGAGGGGCTGGACCTTCTTCCACTCTGGAGTTGCTCATGGTGAGAGGCGCCGAGCAGGTGTGGGCATTCTCATCAGCCCCCAGCTTGGTGCCTGCACATTGGGGTTTACCCCGGTGGATGAAAGGGTAGTTTCCCTCCGCCTCCGGGTGGGGGGACGGGTCCTGACTGTTGTCTGTGCTTATGCGCCGAACAGCAGTTCAGAGTACCCACCCTTTCTGGGGTCCTTGGAGGGAGTGCTGGAGGGTGCTCCTTCTGGGGACTCCATTGTTCTGCTGGGGGACTTCAATGCTCACGTGGGCAATGACAGTGAGACCTGGAGGGGAGTGATTGGGAGGCATGGTCCCCCCCCCTCTGAACCCAAATGGTGTTTTGTTATTGGACTTCTGTGCTCGTCATGGATTGTCTATAACGAACACCATGTTCCAGCATAAGAGTGTCCATATGTACACCTGGCATCAGGATTCCCTGGGCCGCAGTTCAATGATCGACTTTGTAGTCGTATCGTCGGACCTGCGGCCACATGCCTTGGACACTCGGGTGAAGAGGGGGGCGGAGCTGTCAACTGATCACCACCTGGTGGTGAGTTGGCTCAGATGGTGGGGGAGGAAGCCGGTCAGAGCTGGCAGGCCCAAACGTGTTGTGAGGGTCTGCTGGGAACGTCTGGCTGAGTCCCCTGTCAGGGCGAGCTTCAACTCCCACCTTCAGCAGAGCTTCGAACATGTCCCGGGTGAGGCGGGGGACATTGAGTCCGAATGGGCTGTGTTCCATGCCTCTATTGCTGAGGCGGCCGGCCGGAGCTGTGGCTGTAAGGTCGTTGGTGCCTGTCGTGGCGGTAATCCCAGGACTCGTTGGTGGACACCAGCAGTGAGGGATGCTGTCAAGCTGAAGGAGGAGTCCTATCGGGCCTTCTTGGCCTGTGGGACTCTGGAGGCAGCTGATGGGTACCGACGGGCTAAGCGGCATGCGGCTTCGGCCGTTGCCGAGGCAAAAACTCGGGCATGGGAGGAGTTCGGCGAGGCCATGGAGAAAGACTTCCGGACGGCTTCGAGGAGATTCTGGTCCACCATCCGGCGGCTCAGGGGGGGGAAGCAGTGCTCCGTCAATACTGTGTACAGTGGAGATGGGGAGCTGCTGACCTCAACTCGGGACGTTGTGGGTCGGTGGAGGGAATACTTCGAAGACCTCCTCAATCCTACCAACACGGCTTCCCATGAGGGAGCAGAGCTGATGGACTCAGGGGTGGACTCTCCTATCTCTGGGGCTGAAGTCGCTGAGGTGGTCAAAAAGCTCCTCGGCGGCAAGGCCCCGGGGGTGGATGAGATCCGCCCGGAGTTCCTTAAGGCTCTGGATGCTGTGGGGCTGTCCTGGCTGACACGCCTCTGCAGCATCGCGTGGACATCGGGGGCAGTACCGCTGGATTGGCAGACTGGGGTGGTGGTCCCCCTTTTTAAGAAGGGGGACCGGAGGGTGTGTTCCAATTACAGGGGAATCACACTCCTCAGCCTCCCTGGTAAGGTCTATTCAGGGGTCCTGGAGAGGAGGGTCCGCCGGATAGTGGAATCCCGGATTGAGGAGGAGCAGTGTGGTTTTCGTCCTGGTCGCGGAACAGTGGACCAGCTCTATACCCTCTCTGGGGTCCTGGGGCGGGCATGGGAGTTTGCCCAACCAGTCTACATGTGCTTTGTGGACCTGGAGAAGGCGTTCGACCGTGTCCCCCGGGGGCTCCTGTGGGGGGTACTCCGGGAGTATGGGGTACCGGACCCCCTTGTACGAGCTGTCCGGTCCCTGTACGACAGGTGTCAGAGCTTGGTCCGCATTGCCGGTAGTAAGTCGGATTCGTTTCCGGTGAGGGTTGGACTCCGCCAAGGCTGCCCTTTATCACCGATTCTGTTCATAACTTATATGGACAGAATTTCTAGGCGCAGCCGAGGTGTTGAGGGGATCCGACTTGGTGGCCTCAGGATTGGGTCCCTTCTTTTTGCGGATGACGTGGTCCTGTTGGCTTCATCTGGTCGTGATCTCCAGCTCTCGCTTGAGCGATTCGCGGCCGAGTGTGAAGCGGCTGGGATGAGAATCAGCACCTCAAAATCTGAGACCATGGTCCTCAGCCGGAATAGGGTGGATTTCCCTCTCCGGGTCGGGAGTGAGGTCCTGCCTCAAGTGGAGGAGTTTAAATATCTCGGGGTCTTGTTCACGAGTGAGGGAAGGATGGAGCGTGAGATCGACAGACGGATCGGTGCGGCGTCTGCAGTAATGCGGGCTCTGCGCCGGTCTGTGGTGGTGAAGAAGGAGCTGAGCCAGAAGGCGAAGCTCTCGATTTACCAGTCGATCTACGTTCCTACCCTCACCTATGGTCATGAGCTGTGGGTCGTGACCGAAAGAACGAGATCTCGTATACAGGCGGCTGAAATGAGTTTCCTCCGCAGGGTGGCTGGGCTCTCCCTTAGAGATAGGGTGAGGAGCTCGGTCATCCGGGAGGGGCTCAGAGTAGAGCCGCTGCTCCTTCGCATCGAGAGGAACCAGTTGAGGTGGCTCGGGCATCTGGTCAGGATGCCTCCTGGACGCCTCCCTGGTGAGGTGTTCCAGGCACGTCCCTCGGGGAGGAGACCCCGGGGAAGACCCAGGACACGCTGGAGGGATTACATCTCTCGGCTGGCCTGGGAACGCCTCGGGATCCCCCCCGCAGAGTTGGCAAATGTGGCTGGGGAGAGGGAAGTCTGGGCTTCCCTGCTTAGGCTGCTGCCCCCGCGACCCGACCCCGGATAAGCGGCAGAAGATGGATGGATGGATGGATGGATCGCATGAATTTGTGCGAAGATATAAGCAAACCGTGTTTAATGGCGAGAAGGGTTTTTTCCAAGATGGCGGACACTCCGTTACCATGGTAACAGGTTGTTAATTGAGTTTTTTGCTTGTCTAGGGTTGATACACATGTGTGCCGAATTTCGTTGCCCTAGGTCAAAGTAGACGATCGGGCCCCTAGGGGCCCCCCCCAAGATGTGCCCCCTCCACAATACATATTACAATGCGTGAAGGACCTACCAAATATAAATCATTGGAATTTTGGTTCCGATCGGATGTATTTCTGCAGGGATATGAGTGAACCGTGTTTCATGGCGAGAACGCTGTTTTCCATGGGTTGCCACGGTAACACGCTTTCTCCTATCAGAAAGATTTGAATAACTTTTGGTCTCCATCTTGTCACGAAGCTCCATGGCGAATGTGGAGCCAATAGCATCAATCGCCTCAGACTAGTTCGTTCAAATACGATGCGCTTAAAGTGATAAAAAGGGCATAAACGCCAAGATGGCGGACACCCCGTTGCCATGGTAACAGGTTCTCAATAGAGTTTTTTGCTCGTGTTGTTTACTTATACATGTGTACCGAATTTCGTAGCCATAGGTCAAAGTAGACTATCGGGCCCCTAGGGCCCCCCCCCCAAAATGCGCCCCCCCCCACAATACATATTACAAAGCATGAAGGACCTACCAAACATGAATTATTTTAATTTTGGTTCCGATCGGACGTATTTCTGCGAAGATATGAGTGAACCGTGTTTCATGGCGAGAACGCTTTTTTCCATGGGTTGCCCCGGTAACACGCTTTCTCCTATCAAAAAGATTTGAATAACTTTTGGTCTCCATCTTGTCACGAAGCTCCATGGCGAACGTGGAGCCAATAGCATGAATCCCCTCAGACTAGTTCGTTCAAATGCGATGCGCCCAAATTTACAAAAACGGGCAAAAAAATGGCCGCAAACGCCAAGATGGCGGACAGCCCGTTGCCATGACAAGAGGTCTACGATTGACTTTTTTAGTCGTCCTGAGGTGATAGACATGCGTACCGAATTTCGTCGTCCTACGTCAAACTAAACTTTGCAGACCCCATTCTAAGGGCCATATTATGGCGTTTCTAGGGGGCGCCGTCGAGCCGTTTTTGAATTGGCGTGGACACGGACTATGGAATATCGCTATTTTCGCCGGGCTTGAGGTGTGTGCCAAGTTTCGCAACTTTTCACGGAGGCCAAGTGGGTCAAAAATGGCCGAGTTGTGCTGAGGAGAATAATAATAATAATAATTAAAGCCGCAAGCGGCATCCATCGGGTCCTCGCCTCATGCCGAACCCTCCACCCGAACTCACCACAAAGCTTCCGGGTAGATGTGAAGTAAAAGGCATGAATCCAAAACTAGTTTGTTAAAAAATAATGCACATTCAGTAATAAATAGGCATAAACGCCAAGATGGCGGACACCATGTTGCCATGGTAACAGGTGGTCAATGCACTTTTTTACTCGCCTTGGGTTGTTACACATGTGTGCCGAATTTCGTAGCCTAAGATGAAAGTAGACAATCGGGCCCCTGGGGGCCCCCCCAAAAAGTGTCCCCCCCACAATACATTCTATAATGTGTTAAGGACCTACCAAATATTAATATTTACAGTTTTGGTGCACATCGCATGAATTTGTGCAAAGATATAAGCAAACCGTGTTTCATGGCGAGAAGGTTTTTTTCCAAGATGGTGGACACTCCAGTGCCATGGTAACAGGTGTTTAATATAGTTTTTTGCTTGTCTAGGGTTGATACACATGTGTGCCGAATTTCGTAGCCCTAGCTCAAAGTAGACGATCGGGCCCCTAGGGCCCCCCCCCAAAATGTGCCCCCCCCACAATACATATATCAATGCGTTAAGGACCTACCAAATATGAATTATTGGAATTTTGGTTCCGATCGGATGCATTTCTGCAGAGATATAAGCAAACCGTGTTTCATGGCGAGAACGCATTTTTCCATGGGTTGCCACGGTAACACGCTTTCACCTATCAAAAAGATTTGAATAACTTTTGGTCCCCATCTTGTCACGAAGCTCCATGGCGATCGTGGAGCCAATAGCATGAATCCCCTCAGACTAGTTCGTTCAAATGCGATGCGCCCAAATTGATAAAAAGAGCATAAACGCCAAGATGGCGGCCACCCCGTTGCCATGGTAACAGGTTCTCAATAGAGTTTTTTGCTCGTCTTGGTTACTTATACATGTGTACCGGATTTCGTAGCCATAGGTCAAAGTAGACGATCGGGCCCCTAGGGGCCCCCCCAAAATGCGCCCCCCCCCCCACAATACATATTACAATGCGTGAAGGACCTACCAAATATGAATTATTGGAATTTTGGTTCCGATCGGATGCATTTCTGCGAAGATATAAGCAAACCGTGTTTCATGGCGAGAACGCTTTTTTCCATGGGTTGCCACGGTAACACGCTTTCTCCTATCAGAAAGATTTGAATAACTTTTGGTCCCCATCTTGTCACGAAGCTCCATGGCGAATGTGGAGCCAATAGCATGAATCCCCTCAGACTAGTTCGTTCAAATGCGATGCGCCCTAATTGACAAAAACGGGCAAAAAAATGGCCGCAAACGCCAAGATGGCGGAAAGCCCGTTGCCATGACAACAGGCGTTTCAATGACTTTTTTACTTGTCTGGATGTGATAGACATGTGTACCGAATTTCGTCGTCCTACGTCAAACTAAAATTTTTTTCCCCCATTCTAGAGGCCATTTTTGGCGTTTCTAGGGGGCGCCGTCGAGGCATTTTCACATTGGCGTGCACGCGGACCCCAGAATATCGCTATTTTCGCCGGGACTGAGGTGTGTGCCAAGTTTCGCAACTTTTCACGGGGTCTAAGGGGGTCAAAATTGAGTGAGTTGTGCTTAGGAGAATAATAATAATAATTAAAGCCGCAAGCGGCATCCATCGGGTCCTCGCCTCATGCCGAACCCTCCACCCGAACTCGCCACAAAGCTTCCGGGTGGATGTGAAGTAAAAGGCACGAATCCAAAACTAGTTTGTTCAAAAACAATGCACGTACAGTGCTAAATGGGCGTAAACGCCAAGATGGCGGACACACCGTTGCCATGGTAACAGGTGGTCAATGCACTTTTTTACTCGCCTTGGGTTGTTACACATGTGTGTCGAATTTCGTAGCCATAGGTGAAAGTAGACGATCGGGCCCCTGAGGGCCCCCTCCAAAAAGTGCCCCCCCACAATACATTCTATAATGTGTTAAGGACCTACCAAATATGAATAGTTACAGTTTTGGTGCACATCGTATGAATGTGTGCAAAGATATAAGCAAACCGTGTTTCATGGCGTGAAGGTTTTTTTCCAAGATGGCGGACACCCCGTTGACATGGGAACAGCTGCACAATGAAGTTTTTTGCTTGTCCTGGGTTGATACACATGTGTGCCGAATTTCGTAGCCCTAGGTCAAAGTAGACGATCGGGCCCCTAGGGGCCTCTCCCAAAATGTGCCCCCCCCACAATACATATTACAATGCGTTAAGGACCTACCAAATATGAATTATTGGAATTTTGGTTCCGATCGGATGCATTTTGGCAGAGAAATAAGCAAACCGTGTTTCATGGCGAGAACGCTTTTTTCCATGGGTTGCCACGGTAACACGCTTTCTCCTATCAGAAAGATTTGAATAACTTTTGGTCCCCATCTTGTCACGAAGCTCCATGGCGAATGTGGAGCCAATAGCCTGAATCCCCTCAGACTAGTTCGTTGAAATACGTTGTGCTTAAAGTGATAAAAAGGGCATAAACGCCAAGATGGCGGACACCCCGTTGCCATGGTAACAGGTTCTCAATGGAGTTTTTTGCTCGTCTTGGTTACTTATACATGTGTACCGAATTTCGTAGCCCTAGGTCAAAGTAGACTATCGGGCCCCTAGGGGCCCCCCCAAAATGCGCCCCCCCCACAATACATATTACAATGCGTGAAGGACCTACCAAATATGAATTATTTTAATTTTGGTTCCGATCGGATGTATTTCTGCGAAGATATGAGTGAACCGTGTTTCATGGCGAGATCGCTTTTTTCCATGGGTTGCCACGGTAACACGCTTTCGCCTATCAAAAAGATTTGAATAACTTTTGGTCCCCATCTTGTCACGAAGCTCCATGGCGAACGTGGAGCCAATAGCATGAATCGCCTCAGACTAGTTCGTTCAAATGCGATGCGCCCAAATTGACAAAAACGGGCCAAAAAATGGCCGCAAACGCCAAGATGGCGGAAAGCCCGTTGCCATGACAACAGGCGTTTCAATGACTTTTTTACTTGTCTTCATGTCATAGACATGTGTACCGCATTTCGTCGTCCTACGTCAAACTAAAATTTTTTTTCCCCATTCTAGATGCCATTTTTGGCGTTTCTAGGGGGCGCTGTCTAGGCATTTTTGCATTGGCGTGCATACAAACGCCAAATTATCGAAATTTTCACCGGACGTGAGGTGTGTGCCAAGTTTCGCAACTTTTCACGGGGTCTAAGTGGGTCAAAATTGAGTGAGTTGTGCTTAGAACGAGAACGAGAATAATAATAATAATAATTAAAGCCGCAAGCGGCATCCATCGGGTCCTCGCTTCATGCCGAACCCTCCACCGAGTCCTGGTTCTCCTAATGCTAAATGTGAAGGACCCGCACAGCCAGTTCATTTTAATAGAGAAATACAATTCACATATTGAGAAAAGAATGTGTGTAAACGCCAAGATGGCGGACAGCCCGTTACCATGGCAACATGTGTTTCATTGACTTTTTAGCGTGTCTTGGGATGATACACATGTGTGCCGAATTTCGTAGCCCGTGATGAAAGTAGACAATCGGGCCCCTAGGGGCCCCCCCAAAAAGTGTCCCCCCCACAATACATTCTATAATGTGTTAAGGACCTACCAAATATGAATAATTGGAATTTTGGTTCCGATCGGATGCATTTCTGCAGAGATATAAGCAAACCGTGTTTCATGGCGAGAAGGTTTTTTTCCAAGATGGCGGACACCCTGTTGCCATGGTAACGGCTGCACAATGAAGTTTTTTGCTTGTCTTGGGTTGATACACATGTGTGCCGAATTTCGTAGCCCTAGCTCAAAGTAGACGATCGGGCCCCTAGGGGCCCCCCCCAAAATGTGGCCCCCCCACAATACATATTACAACGCGTGAAGGAGCTACCAAACATGAATTATTTTAATTTTGGTTCCGATCGGGTGTATTTCTGTGAAGATATGAGTGAACCGTGTTTCATGGCGAGAACGCTTTTTTCCATGCGTTGCCACGGTAACACTCTTTCTCCTATCAGAAAGATTTGAATAACTTTTGCTCCCCATCTTGTCACGAAGCTCCACGGCGAATGTGGAGCCAATAGCATGAATCCCCTCAGACTAGTTCGTTCAAATACGATGTGCTTAAAGTGATAAAAAGGGCATAAACGTCAAGATGGCGGACACCCCGTTGTCATGGTAACAGGTTGTCAATAGAGTTTTTTGCTCGTCTTGGTTACTTATACATGTGTGCCGAATTTCGTAGCCCTAGGTCAAAGTAGACTATCGGGCCCCTAGGGGCCCCCCCCAAAATGCGCCCCCCCCACAATACATATTACAAAGCGTGAAGGACCTACCAAACATGAATTATTTTAATTTTGGTTCCGATCGGATGTATTTCTGCGAAGATATGAGTGAACCGTGTTTCATGGCGAGAACGCTTTTTTCCATGGGTTGCCACGGTAACACGCTTTCGCCTATCAAAAAGATTTGAATAACTTTTGGTCCCCATCTTGTCACGAAGCTCCATGGCGAATGTGGAGCCAATAGCATGAATCGCCTCAGACTAGTTCGTTCAAATGCGATGCGCCCAAATTGACAAAAACGGGCAAAAAAATGGCCGCAAACGCCAAGATGGCGGAAAGCCCGTTGCCATGACAACAGGCGTTTCAATGACTTTTTTACTTGTCTTGATGTGATAGACATGTGTACCGAATTTCGTCGTCCTACGTCAAACTAAATTTTTTTTCCCCCATTCTAGAGGCCATTTTTGGCGTTTCTAAGGGGCGCTGTCGAGGCATTTTTGCATTGGCGTGCATACAAACGCCAAATTATCGAAATTTTCACCGGACGTGAGGTGTGTGCCAAGTTTCGCAACTTTTCACGGGGTCTAAGGGGGTCAAAATTGAGTGAGTTGTGCTTAGAACGAGAATAATAATAATAATAATAATAATAAACATTTCAATAACAATAGGGCCCTGCCATACTTCGTATGGCTCGGACCCTAATAATTAAAGCCGCAAGCGGCATCCATCGGGTCCTCGCCTCATGCCTAACCCTCCACCCGAGTCCTGGTTCTCCTAATGCTACATGTGAAGGACCCGCACAGCCAGTTCATTTTAATAGAGAAATACAATTCACATATTGAGAAAAGAATGTGTAAACGCCAAGATGGCGGACAGACCGTTACCATGGCAACATGTGTTTCATTGACTTTGTAGCTTGTCTTGGGATGATACACATGTATGCCGAATTTCGTAGCCCGAGATGAAAGTAGACGATCGGGCCCCTTGGGGCCCCCCCAAAAAGTGTCCCCCCCACAATACATTCTATAATGTGTTAAGGACCTACCAAATATGAATAGTTACAGTTTTGGTGCACATCGTATGAATTTGTGCAAAGATATAAGCAAACCGTGTTTCATGGCGAGAAGGTTTTTTTCCAAGATGGCGGACACCCTGTTGCCATGGTAACGGCTGCACAATGAAGTTTTTTGCTTGTCTTGGGTTGATACACATGTGTGCCGAATTTCGTAGCCCTAGCTCAAAGTAGACGATCGGGCCCCTAGGGGCCCCCCCGAAAATGTGCCCCCCCCCACAATACATATTACAATGCGTTAAGGACCTACCAAATATGAATTATCTGAATTTTGGTTCCGATCGGATTCATTTCTGCAGAGATATAAGCAAACCGTGTTTCATGGCGAGAACGCTTTTTTCCATGGGTTGCCACGGTAACACGCTTTCTCCTATCAGAAAGATTTGAATAGCTTTTGGTCCCCATCTTGTCACGAAGCTCCATGGCGAATGTGGAGCCAATAGCCTGAATCCCCTCAGACTAGTTCGTTCAAATACGATGCGCTTAAAGTGATAAAAAGGGCATAAACGCCAAGATGGTGGACACCCCGTTGCCATGGTAACAGGTTCTCAATAGAGTTTTTTGCTCGTCTTGGTTACTTATACATGTGTACCAAATTTCGTAGTCCTAGATCAAAGTAGACTATCGGGCCCCTAGGGGCCCCCCCAAAATGCGCCCCCCCCACAATACATATTACAATGCGTGAAGGACCTACCAAATATGAATTATTTTAATTTTGGTTCCGATCGGATGTATTTCTGCGAAGATATGAGTGAACCGTGTTTCATGGCGAGATCGCTTTTTTCCATGGGTTGCCACGGTAACACGCTTTCGCCTATCAAAAAGATTTGAATAACTTTTGGTCCCCATCTTGTCACGAAGCTCCATGGCGAATGTGGAGCCAATAGCATGAATCGCCTCAGACTAGTTCGTTCAAATGCGATGCGCCCAAATTGACAAAAACGGGCAAAAAAATGGCCGCAAACGCCAAGATGGCGGAAAGCCCGTTGCCATGACAACAGGCATTTCAATGACTTTTTTACTTGTCTTCATGTGATAGACATGTGTACCGAATTTCGTCGTCCTACGTCAAACTAAAATTTTTTTTCCCCATTCTAGAGGCCATTTTTGGCGTTTCTAGGGGGCGCCGTCGAGGCATTTTTACATTGGCGTGCACGCGGACCCCAGAATATCGCTATTTTCGCCGGGACTGAGGTGTGTGCCAAGTTTCGCAACTTTTCACGGGGTCTAAGGGGGTCAAAATTGAGTGAGTTGTGCTGAGAAGAATAATAATTAAAGCCGCAAGCGGCATCCATCGGGCCCTCGCCTCATGCCGAACCATCCACCCGAACTCGCCACAAAGCTTCCGGGTGGATGTTAAGTAAAAGGCACGAATCCAAAACTAGTTTGTTAAAAAACAATGCACATACAGTGCTAAATGGGCGTAAATGCCAAGATGGCGGACACCCCGTTGCCATGGTAACAGGTGGTCAATGCACTTTTTTACTCGCCTTGGGTTGTTACACGTGTGCCGAATTTCGTAGCCATAGGTGAAAGTAGACGATGGGGCCCCTGAGGGCCACTACCAAAAAGTGCCCCCCCACAATACATTCTATAATGTGTTAAGGACCTACCAAATATGAATAGTTAAAGTTTTGGTGCACATCGCATGAATTTGTGCAAAGATATAAGCAAACCGTGTTTCATGGCGAGAAGGTTTTTTTCCAAGATGGCGGACACTCCAGTGCCATGGTAACAGGTGCTTAATATAGTTTTTTGCTTGTCTAGGGTTGATACACATGTGTGCCGAATTTCGTAGCCCTAGCTCAAAGTAGACAATCGGGCCTCTAGGGCCCCCCCCCAAAATGTGCCCCCCCCCCACAATACATATTACAATGCGTTAAGGACCTACCAAATATGAATTATTGGAATTTTGGTTCCGATCGGATTCATTTCTGCAGAGATATAAGCAAACCGTGTTTCATGGCGAGAACGCTTTTTTCCATGGGTTGCCACGGTAACACGCTTTCTCCTATCAGAAAGATTTGAATAACTTTTGGTCCCCATCTTGTCACAAAGCTCGATGGCGAATGTGGAGCCAATAGCCTGAATCGCCTCAGACTAGTTCGTTCAAATATTATGTGCTTAAAGTGATAAAAAGGGCATAAACGGCAAGATGGCGGACACCCCGTTGCCATGGTAACAGGTTCTCAATAGAGTTTTTTGCTCGTCTTGGTTACTTATACATGTGTACTGAATTTCGTAGCCATAGGTCAAAGTAGACTATCGGGCCCCTAGGGGCCCCCCCCAAAATGCGCCCCCCCCCACAATACATATTACAATACGTTAAGGACCTACCAAACATGAATTATTTCAATTTTGGTTCCGATCGGATGTATTTCTGCGAAGATATGAGTGAACCGTGTTTCATGGCGAGAACGCTTTTTTCCATGGGTTGCCACGGTAACACGCTTTCTCCTATCAAAAAGATTTGAATAACTTTTGGTCCCCATCTTGTCACAAAGCTCCATGGCGAATGTGGAGCCAATAGCATGAATCCCCTCAGACTAGTTCGTTCAAATGCGACGCGCCCAAATTGACAAAAACGGGCAAAAAAATGGCTGCAAACGCCAAGATGGCGGACAACCCGTTGCCATGACAACAGGTCTACGATTGACTTTTTTGGTCGTTTTATGGTGGTAGACATGTGTACCGAATTTCGTAGCCCTACGTTAAACTAAAAATTTTTTGCCCCATTCTAGAGGCCATTTTTGGCGTTTCTAGGGGGCGCCGTCGAGGCATTTTTGCATTGGCGTGCATACAAACGCCAAATTATCGAAATTTTCACCGGACGTGAGGTGTGTGCCAAGTTTCGCAACTTTTCACAGTGCCTAAGGGGGTCAAAATTGAGTGAGTTGTGCTTAAAATAATAATAAACATTACAATAACAATAGGGCCCTGCCATACTTCGTATGGCTCGGACCCTAATAAACATTACAATAACAATAGGGCCCTGCCATACTTCGTATGGCTCGGACCCTAATTAAAGCCGCAAGCGGCATCCATCGGGTCCTCGCCTCATGCCGAACCCTCCACCCGAACTCGCCACAAAGCTTCCGGGTGGATGTGCAGTAAAAGGCACGAATCCAAAAGTAGTTTGTCCAAAAACAATGCACATACAGTGCTAAATGGGCGTAAACGCCAAGATGGCGGACACCCCGTTGCCATGGTAACAGGTGGTCAATGCACTTTTTTACTCGCCTTGCGTTGTTACACATGTGTGTCGAATTTCATAGCCATAGGTGAAAGAAGACGATCGGGCCCCTGAGGGCCCCCCCCAAAAAACTGCCCCCCCCCACAATACATTCTGTAATGTGTCAAGGACCTACCAAATATGAATAGTTAAAGTTTTGGTGCACATCGCATGAATTTGTGCAAAGATATAAGCAAACCGTGTTTCATGGCGAGAAGGCTTTTTTCCAAGATGGCGGACACTCCAGTGCCATGGTAACAGGTGCTTAATTGAGTTTTATGCTTGTCTCGGGCTGATACACATGTGTGCCAAATTTCGTAGCCCTAGCTCAAAGTAGACGATCGGGCCCCTAGGGGCCGCCCCCAAAATGTGCCCCCCCCACAATACATATTACAATGCGTTAAGGACCTACCAAATATGAATTATTGGAATTTTGGTTCCGATCGGATGTATTTCTGCAGAAATATAAGCAAACCGTGTTTCATGGCGAGAACGCTGTTTTCCATGGGTTGCCACGGTAACACGCTTTCTCCTATCAGAAAGATTTGAATAACTTTTGGTCCCCATCTTGTCACGAAGCTCCATGGCGAATGTGGAGCCAATAGCATGAATCCCCTCAGACTAGTTCGTTCAAATACGATGCGCTTAAAGTGATAAAAAGGGCATAAACGCCAAGATGGCGGACACCCCGTTGCCATGGTAACAGGTTCTCAATAGAGTTTTTTGCTCGTCTTGGTTACTTATACATGTGTACCGAATTTCGTAGCCCTAGCTCAAAGTACACTATCGGGCCCCTAGGGGCCCCCCCAAAATGCGCCCCCCCCCCACAATACATATTACAATGCGTGAAGGACCTACCAAACATGAATTATTTTAATTTTGGTTCCGATCGGATGTATTTCTGCGAAGATATGAGTGAACCGTGTTTCATGGCGAGATCGCTTTTTTCCATGGGTTGCCACGGTAACACGCTTTCGCCTATCAAAAAGATTTGAATAACTTTTGGTCCCCATCTTGTCACGAAGCTCCATGGCGAATGTGGAGCCAATAGCATGAATCGCCTCAGACTAGTTCGTTCAAATGCGATGCGCCCAAATTGACAAAAACGGGCAAAAAAATGGCCGCAAACGCCAAGATGGCGGAAAGCCCGTTGCCATGACAACAGGCGTTTCAATGACGTTTTTACTTGTCTTCATGTGATAGACATGTGTACCGAATTTCGTCGTCCTACGTCAAACTAAAATTTTTTTCCCCCATTCTAGAGGCCATTTTTGGCGTTTCTAGGGGGCGCCGTCGAGGCATTTTTACATTGGCATGCACGCGGACCCCAGAATATCGCTATTTTCGCCGGGACTGAGGTGTGTGCCAAGTTTCGCAACTTTTCACGGGGTCTAAGGGGGTCAAAATTGAGTGAGTTGTGCTGAGAAGAATAATAATAATAATAATTAAAGCCGCAAGCGGCATCCATCGGGTCCTCGCCTCATGCCGAACCCTCCACCCGAACTCGCCACAAAGCTTCCGGGTGGATGTGAAGTAAAAGGCACGAATCCAAAACTAGTTTGTTCAAAAACAATGCACATACAGTGCTAAATTGGTGTAAACGCCAAGATGGCGGACACCCCGTTGCCATGGTAACAGGTGGTCAATGCACTTTTTTACTCACCTTGGGTTGTTACACATGTGTACTGAATTTTGTAGCCCTAGGTCTAAGTAGACAATCGGGCCCCTAGGGGCCCCCCTAAAAAAGTGCCCCCCCCACAATACATTCTATAATGTGTTAAGGACCTGCCAAATGTGAATATTTACAGTTTTGGTGCACATCGCATGAATTTGTGCGAAGATATAAGCAAACCGTGTATAATGGCGAGAAGGTTTTTTTTCCAAGATGGCGGACACTCCGTTACCATGGTAACAGGTTGTTAATTGAGTTTTTTGCTTGTCTGGGGTTGATACACATGTGTGCCGAATTTCGTAGCCCTAGGTCAAAGTAGATGATCGGGCCCCTAGGGGCCCCCCCAAAATGTGCCCCCCAACACAATACATATTACAATGCGTTAAGGACCTCCCAAATATGAATTGTTGGAATTTTGGTTCCAATCGGATCTATTTCTGCGAAGATATGAGTGAACCGTGTTTCATGGCGAGGAGTATTTTTTTCAAGATGGCGGACACTCCGTTACCATGGTAACAGGTTGTTAATTGAGTTTTTTGCTTGTCTAGGGTTGATACACATGTGTGCCGAATTTCGTAGCCCTAGGTCAAAGTAGACGATCGGGCCCCTAGGGGCCCCCCCCAAGATGTGCCCCCCCAACACAATACATATTACAATGCGTTAAGGACCTCCCAAATATGAATTATCAGAATTTTGGTTCCGATCGGATGTATTTCTGCAGGGATATGAGTGAACCGTGTTTCATGGCGAGAACGCTTTTTTCTATGGGTTGCCACGGTAACACGCTTTCTCCTATCAGAAAGATTTGAATAACTTTTGGTCCCCATCTTGTCACGAAGCTCCATGGCGAACGTGGAGCCAATAGCATGAATCGCCTCAGACTAGTTCGTTCAAATACGATGCGCCCAAATTGACAAAAACGGGCAAAAAAATGGCCGCAAACGCCAAGATGGCGGACAGCCCGTTGCCATGAGAACAGGCGTTTCAATGACTTTTTTACTTGTCTTGATGTGATAGACATGTGTACCGAATTTCGTCGTCCTACGTCAAACTAAAAAATTTTTTCCCCATTCTAGAGGCCATTTTTGGCGTTTCTAGGGGGCGCCGTCGAGGCATTTTTGCATTGGCGTGCATACAAACGCCAGATTATCGAAATTTTCACCGGACGTGAGGTGTGTGCCAAGTTTCGCAACTTTTCACGGGGCCTAAGGGGGTCAAAATTGAGCGAGTTGTGCTTAAAATAATAATAAACATTACAATAACAATAGGGCCTTGCCATACTTCGTATGGCTCGGACCCTAATAACAAGCGGCATCCATCGGGTCCTCGCCTCATGCCGAACCCTCCACCCGAGTCCTGGTTCTCCTAATGCTAAATGTGACGGACCCGCACAGCCAGTTCCTTTTAATAGAGAAATACAATTCACATATTGAGAAAAGAATGTGTGTAAACGCCAAGATGGCGGACAGCCCGTTACCATGGCAACATGTGTTTCATTGACTTTTTAGCTTGTCTTGGGATGATACACATGTGTGCCGAATTTCGTAGCCCGAGATGAAAGTAGACGATCGGGCCCCTTGGGGCCCCCCCAAAAAGTGTCTCCCCCACAATACATTCTATAATGTGTTAAGGACCTACCAAATATGAATAGTTACCGTTTTGGTGCACATCGTATGAATTTGTGCAAAGATATAGGCAAACCGTGTTTGATGGCGAGAAGGTTTTTTTGCAAGATGGCGGACACCCTGTTGCCATGGTAACGGCTGCACAATGAAGTTTTTTGCTTGTCTTGGGTTGATACACATGTGTGCCGAATTTCGTAGCCCTAGGTCAAAGTAGACGATCGGGCCCCTAGGGGCCCCCCCTAAAATGTGCCCCCCCCACAATACATATTACAATGCGTTAAGGACCTGCCAAATATGAATTATTGGAATTTAGGTTCCGATCGGATGCATTTTGGCAGAGATATAAGCAAACCGTGTTTCATGGCGAGAACTCTGTTTTCCATGGGTTGCCACGGTAACACGCTTTCTCCTATCATAAAGATTTGAATAACTTTTTGTCCCCATCTTGTCACGAAGCTCCATGGGGAATGTGGAGCCAATAGTATGAATCCCCTCAGACTAGTTCGTTCAAATACGATGCGCTTAAAGTGATAAAAAGGGCATAAACGCCAAGATGGCGGACACCCCGTTGCCATGGTAACAGGTTCTCAATAGAGTTTTTTGCTCGTCTTGGTTACTTATACATGTGTACCTAATTTCGTAGCCCTAGGTCAAAGTAGACTATCGGGCCCCTAGGGGCCCCCCCAAAATGCGCCCCCCCCACAATACATATTGCAATGCATGAAGGACCTACCAAATATAAATTATTTTAATTTTGGTTCCGATCGGATGTATTTCTGCGAAGATATGAGTGAACCGTGTTTCATGGCGAGATCGCTTTTTTCCATGGGTTGCCACGGTAACACGCTTTCGCCTATCAAAAAGATTTGAATAACTTTTGGTCCCCATCTTGTCACGAAGCTCCATGGCGAACGTGGAGCCAATAGCATGAATCCCCTCAGACTAGTTCGTTCAAATGCGATGCGCCCAAATTGACAAAAACGGGCCAAAAAATGGCCGCAAACGCCAAGATGGCGGAAAGCCCGTTGCCATGACAACAGGCGTTTCAATGACTTTTTTACTTGTCTTCATGTGATAGACATGTGTACCGAATTTCGTCGTCCTACGTCAAACTAAAAATTTTTTTCCCCATTCTAGAGGCCATTTTTGGCGTTTCTAGGGGGCGCAGTCGAGGCATTTTTACATTGGCGTGCACGCAGACCCCAGAATATCGCTATTTTCGCCGGGACTGAGGTGTGTGCCAAGTTTCGCAACTTTTCACGGGGTCTAAGGGGGTCAAAATTGAGTGAGTTGTGCTCAGAACGAGGAGAATAATAATAATAATAAACATTACAATAACAATAGGGCCTTGCCATACTTCGTATGGCTCGGACCCTAATTAAAGCCGCAAGCGGCATCCATCGGGTCCTCGCCTCATGCCGAACCCTCCACCCGAACTCGCCACAAAGCTTCCGGGTGGATGTGAAGTAAAAGGCACGAATCCAAAACTAGTTTGTTCAAAAACAATGCACATACAGTGCTAAATGGGCGTAAACGCCAAGATGGCGGACACCCCATTGCCATGGTAACAGGTGGTCAATGCACTTTTTTACTCGCCTTGGGTTGTTACACATGTGTACCGAATTTCGTATCCCTAGGTCTAAGTAGACAATCGGGCCCCTAGGGGCCACCCCCAAAAAGTGCCCCCCCCACAATACATTCTATAATTTGTTAAGGACCTACCAAATATTAATATTTACAGTTTTGGTGCACATCGCATGAATATGTGCGAAGATATAAGCAAACCGTGTTTCATGGCGAGAAGGTTTTTTTCCAAGATGGCGGACACTCCGTTGCCATGGTAACAGGTTGTTAATTGAGTTTTTTGCTTTACTTGGGTTGATACACATGTGTGCCGAATTTCATAGCCCTAAGTGAAAGTAGACGATCGGGCCCCCAGGGGCCCCCCAAAAATGTGACCCCCCCCACAATACATATGACAATGCATTAAGGACCTATCAAATATGAATTATTGGAATTTTGGTTCCAATGGGATCTATTTCTGCGAAGATATGAGTGAACCGTGTTTCATGGCGAGGAGTATTTTTTTCAAGATGGCGGACACACCGTTGCCATGGTAACAGGTGCTTAATTGAGTTTTTTGCTCGTCTTGGTTACTTATACATGTGTACCGAATTTCGTAGCCCTAGGTCAAAGTAGACGATCGGGCCCCTAGGGGCCGCCCCCAAAATGTGCCCCCTCCACAATACATATTACAATGCGTTAAGGACCTACCAAATATGAATGATTGGAATTTTGGTTCCGATCGGATGCATTTCTGCAGAGATATAAGCAAACCGTGTTTCATGGCGAGAACGCTTTTTTCCATGGGTTGCCACGGTAACAAGCTTTCTCCTATCAGAAAGATTTGAATAACTTTTGGTCCCCATCTTGTCACGAAGCTCCATGGCGAATGTGGAGCCAATAGCATGAATCGCCTCAGACTAGTTCGTTCAAATACGATGCGCTTAAAGTGATAAAAAGGGCATAAACGCCAAGATGGCGGACACCCCGTTGCCATGGTAACAGGTTCTCAATAGAGTTTTTTTGCTCGTCTTGGTTACTTATACATGTGTACCGAATTTCGTAGCCATAGGTCAAAGTAGACAATCGGGCCCCTAGGGGCCCCCCCGAAAATGTGCCCCCCCCCACAATACATATTACAATGCGTTAAGGACCTACCAAATATGAATTATCTGAATTTTGGTTCCGATCGGATGTATTTCTGCGAAGATATGAGTGAACCGTGTTTCATGGCGAGAACGCTTTTTTCCATGGGTTGCCAC
The DNA here is from genome assembly GCF_933228915.1 of Telmatherina bonti. Lineage (NCBI taxonomy): Eukaryota > Metazoa > Chordata > Actinopteri > Atheriniformes > Telmatherinidae > Telmatherina > Telmatherina bonti. The sequence continues at coordinate 42,335,676 of NC_136625.1, read as the reverse complement.
GGTAACACGCTTTCTCCTATCAGAAAGATTTGAATAGCTTTTGGTCCCCATCTTGTCACGAAGCTCCATCGCGAATGTGGAGCCAATAGCCTGAATCCCCTCAGACTAGTTCGTTCAAATGCGATGCGCTTAAAGTGATAAAAAGGGCATAAACGCCAAGATGGCGGACACCCCGTTGCCATGGTAACAGGTTCTCAATAGAGTTTTTTGCTCGTCTTGGTTACTTATACATGTGTACCGAATTTCATAGCCATAGGTCAAAGTAGACTATCGGGCCCCTAGGGGCCCCCCCCCAAAATGCGCCCCACCCACAATACATATTACAATGCGTGAAGGACCTACCAAACATGAATTATTTTAATTTTGGTTCCGATCGGATGTATTTCTGCGAAGATATGAGTGAACCGTGTTTCATGGCGAGAACGCTTTTTTCCATGGGTTGCCACGGTAACACGCTTTCTCCTATCAAAAAGATTTGAATAACTTTTGGTACCCATCTTGTCACGAAGCTCCATGGCGAATGTGGAGCCAATAGCATGAATCGCCTCAGACTAGTTCGTTCAAATGCGATGCGCCCAAATTGACAAAAACGGGCCAAAAAATGGCCGCAAACGCCAAGATGGCGGAAAGCCCGTTGCCATGACAACAGGCGTTTCAATGACTTTTTTACTTGTCTTGATGTGATAGACATGTGTACCGAATTTTGTCGTCCTACGTCAAACTAAATTTTTTTGACCCCATTCTAGAGGCCATTTTTGGCGTTTCTAGGGGGCGCCGTCGAGGCATTTTTGCATTGGCGTGCACGCGGACCCCAGAATATCGCTATTTTCGCCGGGACTGAGGTGTGTGCCAAGTTTCGCAACTTTTCACGGGGCCTAAGGGGGTGAAAAATAGCCGAGTTGTGCTCAGAACGAGGAGAATAATAATAAACATTACAATAACAATAGGGCCCTGCCATACTTCGTATGGCTCGGACCCTAATAATTAAAGCCGCAAGCGGCATCCATCGGGTCCTCGCCTCATGCCGAACCCTCCACCCGAGTCCTGGTTCTCCTAATGCTACATGTGAAGGACCCGCACAGCCAGTTCATTTTAATAGAGAAATACAATTCACATATTGAGAAAAGAATGTGTGTAAACGCCAAGATGGCGGACAGCCCGTTACCATGGCAACATGTGTTTCATTGACTTTTTAGCTTGTCTTGGGATGATACACATGTGTGCCGAATTTCGTAGCCCGAGATGTAAGTAGACGATCGGGCCCCTAGGGGCCCCCCCAAAAAGTGTCCCCCCCACAATACATTCTATAATGTGTTAAGGACCTACCAAATATGAATAGTTACAGTTTTGGTGCACATCGTATGAATTTGTGCAAAGATATAAGCAAACTGTGTTTCATGGCGAGAAGGTTTTTTTTCCAAGATGGCGGATACCCCGTTGCCATGGTAACGGCTGCACAATGAAGTTTTTTGCTTGTCTTGGGTTGATACACATGTGTGCCGAATTTCGTAGCCCTAGCTCAAAGTAGACGATCGGGCCCCTAGGGGCCGCCCCCAAAATGTGCCCCCCCCACAATACATATTACAACGCGTTAAGGACCTGCCAAATATGAATTATTGGAATTTTGGTTCCAATCGGATGCATTTTGGCAGAGATATAAGCAAACCGTGTTTCATGGCGAGAACGCGTTTTTCCATGGGTTGCCACGGTAACACGCTTTCTCCTATCAGAAAGATTTGAATAACTTTTTGTCCCCATCTTGTCACGAAGCTCCATGGGGAATGTGGAGCCAATAGCATGAATCCCCTCAGACTAGTTCGTTCAAATACGATGCGCTTAAAGTGATAAAAAGGGCATAAACGCCAAGATGGCGGACACCCCGTTGCCATGGTAACAGGTTCTCAATAGAGTTTTTTGCTCGTCTTGGTTACTTATACATGTGTACCGAATTTCGTAGCCCTAGCTCAAAGTAGACGATCGGGCCCCTAGGGGCCCCCCCAAAATGCGCCCCCCCCACAATATATATTACAAAGCGTGAAGGACCTACCAAATATGAATTATTTTAATTTTGGTTCCGATCGGATGTATTTCTGCGAAGATATGAGTGAACCGTGTTTCATGGCGAGATCGCTTTTTTCCATGGGTTGCCACGGTAACACGCTTTCGCCTATCAAAAAGATTTGAATAACTTTTGGTCCCCATCTCGTCACGAAGCTCCATGGCGAATGTGGAGCCAATAGCATGAATCGCCTCAGACTAGTTCGTTCAAATGCGATGCGCCCAAATTGACAAAAACGGGCAAAAAAATGGCCGCAAACGCCAAGATGGCGGAAAGCCCGTTGCCATGACAACAGGCGTTTCAATGACTTTTTTACTTGTCTTCATGTGATAGACATGTGTACCGAATTTCGTCGTCCTACGTCAAACTAAAAATTTTTTTCCCCATTCTAGAGGCCATTTTTGGCGTTTCTAGGGGGCGCTGTCGAGGCATTTTTGCATTGGCGTGCATACAAACGCCAAATTATCGAAATTTTCACCGGACGTGAGGTGTGTGCCAAGTTTCGCAACTTTTCACGGGGTCTAAGGGGGTCAAAATTGAGTGAGTTGTGCTTAGGAGAATAATAATAATTAAAGCCGCAAGCGGCATCCATCGGGTCCTCGCCTCATGCCGAACCCTCCACCCGAGTCCTGGTTCTCCTAATGCTACATGTGAAGGACCCGCACAGCCAGTTCATTTTAATAGAGAAATACAATTCACATATTGAGAAAAGAATGTGTGTAAACGCCAAGATGGCGGACAGCCCGTTACCATGGCAACATGTGTTTCATTGACTTTTTAGCTTGTCTTGGGATGATACACATGTGTGCCGAATTTCGTAGCCCGAGATGTAAGTAGACGATCGGGCCCCTAGGGGCCCCCCCAAAAAGTGTCCCCCCCACAATACATTCTATAATGTGTTAAGGACCTACCAAATATGAATAGTTACAGTTTTGGTGCACATCGTATGAATTTGTGCAAAGATATAAGCAAACTGTGTTTCATGGCGAGAAGGTTTTTTTTCCAAGATGGCGGATACCCCGTTGCCATGGTAACGGCTGCACAATGAAGTTTTTTGCTTGTCTTGGGTTGATACACATGTGTGCCGAATTTCGTAGCCCTAGCTCAAAGTAGACGATCGGGCCCCTAGGGGCCGCCCCCAAAATGTGCCCCCCCCACAATACATATTACAACGCGTTAAGGACCTGCCAAATATGAATTATTGGAATTTTGGTTCCAATCGGATGCATTTTGGCAGAGATATAAGCAAACCGTGTTTCATGGCGAGAACGCGTTTTTCCATGGGTTGCCACGGTAACACGCTTTCTCCTATCAGAAAGATTTGAATAACTTTTTGTCCCCATCTTGTCACGAAGCTCCATGGGGAATGTGGAGCCAATAGCATGAATCCCCTCAGACTAGTTCGTTCAAATACGATGCGCTTAAAGTGATAAAAAGGGCATAAACGCCAAGATGGCGGACACCCCGTTGCCATGGTAACAGGTTCTCAATAGAGTTTTTTGCTCGTCTTGGTTACTTATACATGTGTACCGAATTTCGTAGCCCTAGCTCAAAGTAGACGATCGGGCCCCTAGGGGCCCCCCCAAAATGCGCCCCCCCCACAATATATATTACAAAGCGTGAAGGACCTACCAAATATGAATTATTTTAATTTTGGTTCCGATCGGATGTATTTCTGCGAAGATATGAGTGAACCGTGTTTCATGGCGAGATCGCTTTTTTCCATGGGTTGCCACGGTAACACGCTTTCGCCTATCAAAAAGATTTGAATAACTTTTGGTCCCCATCTCGTCACGAAGCTCCATGGCGAATGTGGAGCCAATAGCATGAATCGCCTCAGACTAGTTCGTTCAAATGCGATGCGCCCAAATTGACAAAAACGGGCAAAAAAATGGCCGCAAACGCCAAGATGGCGGAAAGCCCGTTGCCATGACAACAGGCGTTTCAATGACTTTTTTACTTGTCTTCATGTGATAGACATGTGTACCGAATTTCGTCGTCCTACGTCAAACTAAAAATTTTTTTCCCCATTCTAGAGGCCATTTTTGGCGTTTCTAGGGGGCGCTGTCGAGGCATTTTTGCATTGGCGTGCATACAAACGCCAAATTATCGAAATTTTCACCGGACGTGAGGTGTGTGCCAAGTTTCGCAACTTTTCACGGGGTCTAAGGGGGTCAAAATTGAGTGAGTTGTGCTTAGGAGAATAATAATAATAAACATTACAATAACAATAGGGCCTTGCCATACTTCGTATGGCTCGGACCCTAATAAACATTACAATAACAATAGGGCCTTGCCATACTTCGTATGGCTCGGACCCTAATTAAAGCCGCAAGCGGCATCCATCGGGTCCTCGCCTCATGCCGAACCCTCCACCCGAGTCCTGGTTCTCCTAATGCTACATGTGAAGGACCCGCACAGCCAGTTCATTTTAATAGAGAAATACAATTCACATATTGAGAAAAGAATGTGTGTAAACGCCAAGATGGCGGACAGCCCGTTACCATGGCAACATGTGTTTCATTGACTTTTTAGCTTGTCTTGGGATGATACACATGTGTGCCGAATTTCGTAGCCCGAGATGTAAGTAGACGATCGGGCCCCTAGGGGCCCCCCCAAAAAGTGTCCCCCCCACAATACATTCTATAATGTGTTAAGGACCTACCAAATATGAATAGTTACAGTTTTGGTGCACATCGTATGAATTTGTGCAAAGATATAAGCAAACCGTGTTTCATGGCGAGAAGGTTTTTTTTCCAAGATGGCGGATACCCCGTTGCCATGGTAACGGCTGCACAATGAAGTTTTTTGCTTGTCTTGGGTTGATACACATGTGTGCCGAATTTCGTAGCCCTAGCTCAAAGTAGACGATCGGGCCCCTAGGGGCCGCCCCCAAAATGTGCCCCCCCCACAATACATATTACAACGCGTTAAGGACCTGCCAAATATGAATTATTGGAATTTTGGTTCCAATCGGATGCATTTTGGCAGAGATATAAGCAAACCGTGTTTCATGGCGAGAACGCGTTTTTCCATGGGTTGCCACGGTAACACGCTTTCTCCTATCAGAAAGATTTGAATAACTTTTTGTCCCCATCTTGTCACGAAGCTCCATGGGGAATGTGGAGCCAATAGCATGAATCCCCTCAGACTAGTTCGTTCAAATACGATGCGCTTAAAGTGATAAAAAGGGCATAAACGCCAAGATGGCGGACACCCCGTTGCCATGGTAACAGGTTCTCAATAGAGTTTTTTGCTCGTCTTGGTTACTTATACATGTGTACCGAATTTCGTAGCCCTAGCTCAAAGTAGACGATCGGGCCCCTAGGGGCCCCCCCAAAATGCGCCCCCCCCACAATATATATTACAAAGCGTGAAGGACCTACCAAATATGAATTATTTTAATTTTGGTTCCGATCGGATGTATTTCTGCGAAGATATGAGTGAACCGTGTTTCATGGCGAGATCGCTTTTTTCCATGGGTTGCCACGGTAACACGCTTTCGCCTATCAAAAAGATTTGAATAACTTTTGGTCCCCATCTCGTCACGAAGCTCCATGGCGAATGTGGAGCCAATAGCATGAATCGCCTCAGACTAGTTCGTTCAAATGCGATGCGCCCAAATTGACAAAAACGGGCAAAAAAATGGCCGCAAACGCCAAGATGGCGGAAAGCCCGTTGCCATGACAACAGGCGTTTCAATGACTTTTTTACTTGTCTTCATGTGATAGACATGTGTACCGAATTTCGTCGTCCTACGTCAAACTAAAAATTTTTTTCCCCATTCTAGAGGCCATTTTTGGCGTTTCTAGGGGGCGCTGTCGAGGCATTTTTGCATTGGCGTGCATACAAACGCCAAATTATCGAAATTTTCACCGGACGTGAGGTGTGTGCCAAGTTTCGCAACTTTTCACGGGGTCTAAGGGGGTCAAAATTGAGTGAGTTGTGCTTAGGAGAATAATAATAATAAACATTACAATAACAATAGGGCCTTGCCATACTTCGTATGGCTCGGACCCTAATAAACATTACAATAACAATAGGGCCTTGCCATACTTCGTATGGCTCGGACCCTAATTAAAGCCGCAAGCGGCATCCATCGGGTCCTCGCCTCATGCCGAACCCTCCACCCGAGTCCTGGTTCTCCTAATGCTACATGTGAAGGACCCGCACAGCCAGTTCATTTTAATAGAGAAATACAATTCACATATTGAGAAAAGAATGTGTGTAAACGCCAAGATGGCGGACAGCCCGTTACCATGGCAACATGTGTTTCATTGACTTTTTAGCTTGTCTTGGGATGATACACATGTGTGCCGAATTTCGTAGCCCGAGATGTAAGTAGACGATCGGGCCCCTAGGGGCCCCCCCAAAAAGTGTCCCCCCCACAATACATTCTATAATGTGTTAAGGACCTACCAAATATGAATAGTTACAGTTTTGGTGCACATCGTATGAATTTGTGCAAAGATATAAGCAAACCGTGTTTCATGGCGAGAAGGTTTTTTTTCCAAGATGGCGGATACCCCGTTGCCATGGTAACGGCTGCACAATGAAGTTTTTTGCTTGTCTTGGGTTGATACACATGTGTGCCGAATTTCGTAGCCCTAGCTCAAAGTAGACGATCGGGCCCCTAGGGGCCGCCCCCAAAATGTGCCCCCCCCACAATACATATTACAACGCGTTAAGGACCTGCCAAATATGAATTATTGGAATTTTGGTTCCAATCGGATGCATTTTGGCAGAGATATAAGCAAACCGTGTTTCATGGCGAGAACGCGTTTTTCCATGGGTTGCCACGGTAACACACTTTCTCCTATCAGAAAGATTTGAATAACTTTTTGTCCCCATCTTGTCACGAAGCTCCATGGGGAATGTGGAGCCAATAGCATGAATCCCCTCAGACTAGTTCGTTCAAATACGATGCGCTTAAAGTGATAAAAAGGGCATAAACGCCAAGATGGCGGCCACCCCGTTGCCATGGTAACAGGTTCTCAATAGAGTTTTTTGCTCGTCTTGGTTACTTATACATGTGTACCGAATTTCGTAGCCCTAGCTCAAAGTAGACGATCGGGCCCCTAGGGGCCCCCCCAAAATGCGCCCCCCCCACAATATATATTACAAAGCGTGAAGGACCTACCAAATATGAATTATTTTAATTTTGGTTCCGATCGGATGTATTTCTGCGAAGATATGAGTGAACCGTGTTTCATGGCGAGATCGCTTTTTTCCATGGGTTGCCACGGTAACACGCTTTCGCCTATCAAAAAGATTTGAATAACTTTTGGTCCCCATCTCGTCACGAAGCTCCATGGCGAATGTGGAGCCAATAGCATGAATCGCCTCAGACTAGTTCGTTCAAATGCGATGCGCCCAAATTGACAAAAACGGGCAAAAAAATGGCCGCAAACGCCAAGATGGCGGAAAGCCCGTTGCCATGACAACAGGCGTTTCAATGACTTTTTTACTTGTCTTGATGTGATAGACATGTGTACCGAATTTCGTCGTCCTACGTCAAACTAAAATTTTTTTTCCCCATTCTAGAGGCCATTTTTGGCGTTTCTAGGGGGCGCTGTCGAGGCATTTTTGCATTGGCGTGCATACAAACGCCAAATTATCGAAATTTTCACCGGACGTGAGGTGTGTGCCAAGTTTCGCAACTTTTCACGGGGCCTAAGTGGGTCAAAATTGAGTGAGTTGTGCTTAGGAGAATAATAATAATAAACATTTGGAAAACAATAGGGCCTTGAAATACTTCGTATGGCTCGGACCCTAACAAGCGGCATCCATCGGGTCCTCGCCTCATGCCGAACCCTCCACCCGAACTCACCACAAAGCTTCCGGGTGGATGTGAAGTGAAAGGCACGAATCCAAAACTAGTTTGTTCAAAAACAATGCACATACAGTGCTAAATGGGCGTAAACGCCAAGATGGCGGACACCCCGTTGCCATGGTAACAGGTGGTCAATGCACTTTTTTACTCGCCTTGCGTTGTTAGACATGTGTGCCGAATTTCGTAGCCATAGGTGAAAATAGACGATCGGGCCCCTGAGGGCCCCCCCCAAAAAACTGCCCCCCCCACAATACATTCTGTAATGTGTCAAGGACCTACCAAATATGAATAGTTAAAGTTTTGGTGCACATCGCATGAATTTGTGCAAAGATATAAGCAAACCGTGTTTCATGGCGAGAAGGCTTTTTTCCAAGATGGCGGACGCTCCAGTGCCATGGTAACAGGTTGTTATTTGAGTTTTATGCTTGTCTCGGGCTGATACACATGTGTGCTGAATTTCGTAGCCCTAGCTCAAAGTAGACGATCGGGCCCCTAGGGGCCGCCCCCAAAATGTGCCCCCCCCCACAATACATATTACAACGCGTTAAGGACCTACCAAATATGAATTATTGGAATTTTGGTTCCGATCGGATGTATTTCTGCAGAAATATAAGCAAACCGTGTTTCATGGCGAGAACGCTTTTTTCCATGGGTTGCCACGGTAACACGCTTTCTCCTATCAGAAAGATTTGAATAACTTTTGGTCCCCATCTTGTCACGAAGCTCCATTGTGAATGTGGAGCCAATAGCATGAATCGCCTCAGACTAGTTCGTTGAAATATGATGCGCTTAAAGTGATAAAAAGGGCATAAACGCCAAGATGGCGGAAAGCCCGTTGCCATGACAACAGGCATTTCAATGACTTTTTTACTTGTCTTGATGTGATAGACGTGTACCGAATCTTGTCGTCGTACGTCAAACTAAAATTTTTTTTCCCCATTCTAGAGGCCATTTTTGGCATTTCTAGGGGGCGCTGTCGAGGCATTTTTGCATTGGCGTGCATACAAACGCCAAATTATCAAAATTTTCACTGGACGTGAGGTGTGTGCCAAGTTTCGCAACTTTTCACGGGGTCTAAGGGGGTCAAAATTGAGTGAGTTGTGCTTAGAAGGAGAATAATAAACATTTGGAAAACAATAGGGCCTTGCCATACTTCGTATGGCTCGGACCCTAATAATAATAAACATTACAATAACAATAGGGCCTTGCCATACTTCGTATGGCTCGGACCCTAATAATAATAATAATAAACATTACAATAAAAATAGGGCCCTGCCATACTTCGTATGGCTCGGACCCTAATTAAAGCCGCAAGCGGCATCCATCGGGTCCTCGCCTCATGCCGAACCCTCCGCCCGAACTCGCCACAAAGCTTCCGGGTGGATGTGAAGTAAAAGGCACGAATCCAAAAGTAGTTTGTCCAAAAACAATGCACATACAGTGCTAAATGGGCGTAAACGCCAAGATGGCGGACACCCCGTTGCCATGGTAACAGGTGGTCAATGCACTTTTTTACTCGCCTTGCGTTGTTACACATGTGTGTCGAATTTCATAGCCATAGGTGAAAGTAGACGATCGGGCCCCTGAGGGCCCCCCCCAAAAAGTGCCCCCCCACAATACATTCTATAATGTGTGAAGGACCTACCAAATATGAATAGTTAAAGTTTTGGTGCACATCGCATGAATTTGTGCAAAGATATAAGCAAACCGTGTTTCATGGCGAGAAGGTTTTTTTCCAAGATGGCGGACACTCCGTTGCCATGGTAACAGGTTGTTAATTGAGTTTTTTGCTTGTCTAGGGTTGATACACATGTGTGCCGAATTTCGTAGCCCTAGGTCAAAGTAGACGATCGGGCCCCTAGGGGCCCCCCCCCAAAATGTGCCCCCCCCACAATACATATTACAATGCGTTAAGTACCTACCAAATATTAATTATTGGAATTTTGGTTCCGATCGGATGTATATCTGCAGGGATATGAGTGAACCGTGTTTCATGGCGAGAACGCTTTTTTCCATGGGTTGCCACGGTAACACGCTTTCTCCTATCAGAAAGATTTGAATAACTTTTGGTCCCCATCTTGTCACGAAGCTCCATGGCGAATGTGGAGCCAATAGCCTGAATCCCCTCAGACTAGTTCGTTCAAATATGATGCGCTTAAAGTGATAAAAAGGGCATAAACGCCAAAATGGCGGACACCCCGTTGCCATGGTAACAGGTTCTCAATAGAGTTTTTTGCTCGTCTTGGTTACTTATACATGTGTACAGAATTTTGTAGCCATAGGTCAAAGTAGACGATCGGGCCCCTGGGGGCCCCCCCAAAATGCGCCCCCCCCCCCACAATACATATTACAATGCGTGAAGGACCTACCAAACATGAATTATCAGAATTTTGGTTCCGATCGGATGTATTTCTGCGAAGATATGAGTGAACCGTGTTTCATGGCGAGATCGCTTTTTTCCATGGGTTGCCACGGTAACACGCTTTCTCCTATCAAAAAGATTTGAATAACTTTTGGTCCCCATCTTGTCACGAAGCTCCATGGCGAATGTGGAGCCAATAGCATGAATCCCCTCAGACTAGTTCGTTCAAATGCGATGCGCCCAAATTGACAAAAACGGGCATAAAAATGGCCGCAAACGCCAAGATGGCGGACAGCCCGTTGCCATGACAACAGGCGTTTCAATTACTTTTTTACTTGTCTTGATGTGATAGACATGTGTACCAAATTTCGTCGTCCTACGTAAAACTAAATTTTTTTGACCCCATTCTGGAGGCCATTGTTGGCGTTTCTAGGGGGCGCCGTCGAGGCATTTTTGCATTGGCGTGCACGGGGACCCCAGAATATCGCTATTTTCGCCGGGCTTGAGGTGTGTGCCAAGTTTCGCAACTTTTCACGGGGTCTAAGGGGGTCAAAATTGAGTGAGTTGTGCTGAGGAAAAAAATAATAATAATAAACATTACAATAACAATAGGGCCTTGCCATACTTCATATGGCTCGGACCCTAATAATAATAATTAAAGCCACAAGCGGCATCCATCGGGTCCTCCTCATGCCGAAGACACCCCGCCCCCCCCCCCCCTCCATTGTGGACCATGTTAAGGACCTAGAAAATAGAAATGCAGTTAACTTTGATGCCGATCCAATGTATTTTTATGGACATAAACAATGTCTATTCAGTGGGAAAAAAAAAATGTACTGGTCCACCAAACCTTGACTCATGTGGATATGCTGTTCAACCAGTTTCAGAAATTAAACATCAACCCTGTCTGGATTAAAACTCTTTTTCAGAGGTTCAAAGACAACATGCTCAACATCAGGTAAATATTTATATTTATATAAATTATAATTTATTGTTTACTCAGAAAGTTATTGTTAAATAGAGCAGTCACTCATTTAAGACTGTAAAAGCCATAAGTTTATTGACTTGACATCACAGCAAATTAGTCTTATGAAGCACATCGCATTTTATTCTTTTGGTATTTAAAGAAAGATTCTTTTATGTTTTATGATAAACCTTTTCTTAATCCAGACTGTGACCTAAACAGGTCAAGTGATCGGCAGATTTAGATTATTATGGTGTTTCATGAATGTTTTTAGTGCATAAAAACCTTCATTATGTTATTATGTTGTTTGGACCAGGATGTCAGTCCCGTCTCTCTGTGAGGACAGCCCTGCTGGACAGCCGGTGAAGAGACAGGATGCTGGGACCAGGAGAACAACAGAGGCTGGCTACAGAGGTCAGTCATATTTTCAGTCAAATCCATGTAGTTTATATTCTTACTTTGGTCACATGATGCTAGAACAATACTGAAGATCTGGTACAGAATTATTGACACCCCTGATAAATAGAATTGCTAAGGTCTAACTTTCTTATAATTGAAAACTTTTGATGTTTGCTTCAGGTCTGTGAGACCATCCTGGTGCATGCTGGGGAGCAGCTAAACACGACTGTTGAGGCATGTCCCATGTTGGACAAGGCCAAGGCAGAACTATCCCTCTTCTACAAGAACGGTGAAGTTAAAGGTTGTGGTGCAGAAGTGCCTCTGTAGCAGTTTTTCATAAAGAACAACCTTCAGATGAGTCACAGCCTTCTCCAGATCATTATGTCAACACCATAACAACTGCTGAATCTGAGAAATGCTTTTCTACTCTACTGTGAGAAACTCCATGACACAGGATCGCCTCAACGCCATGCCATGCTCTTCATGGAGAATAAGCTTGTGGGGGACATTCAGACTTTAATAGGAGGATTATTGAGAGATTTGCCTTAAATAAGGAGAGGAAAACTAAATTCTTCTACCAGTTTTATTTGATTTTTTGTTGTTCTTGGAGAAAACCAAATATGAAATCAGTTCATTCATCAGGTTCTAGTGTTCATTATTTAGTAGTCAAAGAATTACTACTGAATGTAGATTGTTGCAAAAGTCCTGTCAAAAGTTTGCGTGAGGTTAGATTTTTTAAGGAAAGGTATGCTGGTGTTTACTTTCTGTAGCCGCCACCAAAAGCACTTCTCATGCCTATTGTCTTATTAAGGCTTGTGACAAATATTTATGTGTAGATTTGTTTTACCACTGTTTATATTTCAAAATATATTATGAGCTAATTAATGTCTTTTTTTTTTTAAACAAAAATATTTGTATTAAATAAGATGTTAAATACAATCCTGTCATTATAAAACAAAATTTTCCTTTGAGCTAAATTATGAATTTCTGGTATTTGTCATTGTTGTCATTTTAGGATATAATAAAGTATTTGTGAAATACATAACTTTTAAAGTAGATTTTTTTTATTGCTATAATTATTGTTTGTCTTCAACAATAGATAGATTTGACAAAGCCCCACCTAAAAAATAATAAAATATATACACACACACATACATATATATATATATATATATATATATATATATATATATATATATATATATATATATATAGAGATATATATATATATATATATATATATATATATATAGATATATATATATATATATATATGTATAGAATGTGTATATGTATAGAATGTGTGTGTGTGTGTGTATGTATGTATGTACATGTGGACATTTATGGGTCACTGAATACAAAATATACTGTATTTTTTTCCATTTTATTTATTAATTTTCCTTTATTCATCCATGTCCAAGGTGTCATCACCTTAATCCCCTCCGTCTTCAAGATGACAATGAGGTGTTCTCTGTCTTGTACCACGGTGGTTTGACTTTCACTGGCACATCCACAAGAAGCGCTTTTTCCAGCTGTCATCCTCATCTTTGTGTTCCAATCCACCTTTTTCTCGTCTCAGCTTTCTCACATCCGGATAATTTTACCGTGGAGCTGCGGAGAAGTGCTTCAATGCTGCGTCACAAAATCATGCAGGCTTTTGTGTATAAAAAAAAAAAAAGCCTTCACTCTCCTGTTTTCCTTATATGGAAGAGAGACCTTTTGTGTTATTTATTTGTTTATTGACACAACAGGGCTGTCATTCATAAAACTAGCAGCATCCCCACAGTCATTATAAACACAAAAACCACGATTCAGCGAATAACTCCTAAATGTAGTTGATATTCAATAGAAAATTCGTTTTGTAAAACTGGCTTTGTTCAATAAAGTTTATTGAAAAAAAAAAAAAAAAACGTTCGTCAGAGCTGCTGCTGCGCTGCAAACTGCAGGTGCTCGTCGGCTCCTTTGATGTGTCCGGTCGGACATCTTGTTTTCTAGAAGCTTCCAGAAGCTTCTCCGGTCTTTCAGATCGAGCTTCTGACCTGACCGCACGTCTCGTTGAGAGCCTGTCTGAATATTGGTGGATTATTGTCACTTCATCCAGAGATTTTCGAGCTTTTCAACCGGGAGAACTTCTTATAAAGCCTTCGTGTCTTCGACTGGTAAGTTTATCATTTTTAGTTTGATCAATTAGATGTTTTTCCACCGTGTTAGCTTACTTAGCTTAGCTTAGCTTAGCTTAGCTTAAGTGGAGCTTAGCTTCGTGTAGCCTGTAACCTGTTTATCCCTCTGCATTGAAATTATAGTTCGATGTTTTTGGGTTTTTTTTTGTTTGTATTGTTTTGTTTTTTTTAACGTGAGCTCAAAAAAAAATGTCTTAACAGCGAACAGTGTTTTTATTAACTAAACGCCTCTCTTACATGGATATCTAAGCCAAGCTAATTTAGCTTAGGAGATGATTAGGCATAAGTTTCACTGCACATGAATGGAGATATTTGTGCTCCTAGCTCTAAATTTGCAGAGCATTTTATTTAGTTTTTCTGTGAAAATGGCTTTATTTTACTGAAGATTTAGTGAGACGATGCTATAAAGTTGGGATGTTTTTAGATTAAGTTCTGAAGAATCTGAAAATAAATTTAAAAGTTAACAATTTAATTGATATATTAATTGATATATAAGAATAATAATTAATATACTAAAAAAATTGTATTACAGAAAAAAGCTAAATAAGACTAAAAATGATCTAAAAAAAAACATTTGAGGAATATTAAATCAACTTAGAAAGAGTGGGACAAAGAAAATGACATATCCAGATATTTTGCTGGTAACAGTAGTGTTAAATATGACATGAAAGAGGCAGTCATGAGTATTAGGCTGATTCTGGATTACCAGTCGCTTCACACTCTGTTTTGTTAACTGATAATACTGTAGTTACAGTACTGTGTGGAGGTGTGGGGTAACAATTACAAAACCACACTTATCAAATGTCCAGAAATGATAACTGAGCAAGGCAGAAATAGTATAGAATGCAGACGTATTATATAAACTGAGTAGTTCTGTTATTATTGATATAATTGTTGCTATTGTTGTTGGTCTTGCTGCATTGCTCCATTACTGTAGTTGATTGTTGTATTCTTATAGATTATGAGATATTGATGATATTGTACAGGTATCACTGATATACTGGGTGGTTGTTTTTGTGTTGCTGCTACTGCTGCTGCTGTTGTTGTATTTTGTTGTGCTATTTTTTTTTATCACTGGGGGCAGGTTTCATTATTATCATTTCAAGTCCACTAAACCCATACAGTTGGACTCAGTACCTCATATACTACTTGCACAGAAACTATGAAGTACTTCTACTGTGTACTTTTCCTGTTATTCATTTATAAAGTGTCAAACACGTAAAATGAAATACCTTTTTGGATGACTTGGAAGTGGATTAAAATTAATTTCCTTAATAGTTAGTCCGCCAAACCCATACAGTTGGACCCAGTACCTCATATATTACTTGTACAGAAACTATGAAGTACTTAAAGTACAGGTTTGGTGTACTAACTATTCAACAAATGAATTATATCATACTTCAAAGTTAGCTGATAATGCATTTTATTTCCATGTGTAAGGAACTTTCTGAATGCATTACAGGTAAAGTACACAATAAAAGTATTTAATTGTTTTTGTGCAAGTAGTACATAAAGTACTGAGTCCAACTGTATAGGTTTGGTGGACTAACTATTGAAAAAATTAATTTTATTACATTTGAAAATCATCCAAAAAAGTCTTTGATTATTCACGTGTATGGGATTTTATGAATTGATTACAGGAAAAGCACACAGTAAAAGTATTGCATAGTTTCTGTACAAGAAGCAAATGAGGTATTTAGAACTGTACAGTTTGGTAGACTAACTATTGAAGAAATTAATTTTATTACACTTCAAAATCATCCCAAAAGGTCAATCAATTATGTGTAAGACATTTAATCAATAGATTACAGGAAAAGTAAAAATACTTCATTGTTTTTGTGCAAGCAGTACATAGGGTACTGAGTCCAACCATATGGGTTTGGTGGACTAACTATTGAAAAAGTTACTATTGAAGAAATTAATTTTATTACATTTGAAAATCATCCAAAAAGGTCTGATTATTCACGTGTATGAGATTTTATTAACTGATTACAGGAAAAGTAAGTCATAGTGTTTATGCAAGTAGTATATGAGGTACTAAGTCCAACTGTACAGGTTTGGTGGACAAACTATTGAATATATTCATTTTATTGCACTTTTCACGTGTTGAGCAACAAATTTTTTATTTAGTTTTTATAATTATTATCATATCACTTTAACAAAACTGTGTGCTATTGCTCTGTTAAAAAAAAAAAAAAAAAAAAAAAAAAAAAAAGCTGCTAGACAAGGATTAAATAAGAAAAAAAGAGATGCTTTATTTTGAAATCCGAAGTAATCGTTGGTAGAAGTTGGCTTTACCATAAAGTTGAAAGTGAACGCGCACTTAAAATAAAGTGTAGGCTGGCTTGACCAGTTGTTGTTTCTTCATCACTGTAGTTGATTCTTGTATTCTTATAGATTATGAGATAGTGAGGATATCATTGTACAGGTATCACTGATGGATGGTTGCTGCTGTTGTGTTTCTGCTACTGCTGTTTTTGTTACATTTCTTTATGACTGGGACAGGTTTCATTATAAGCTTATGCTTCTACCCACTCCTTTTGAACATTTTTTCATGTTTTATTTCTGTTTTTGTTTTGTTTTTAGATTTATCATCATGTTCAAATCAACTTTTAAACCTAAATTTTCTAGTAAAATATTTTTGCCTGATAGTAGTTACACTTAAATCTATGAGGGTGGAACACACAAGTTAATGGTTGGATGACTGCATGTTATCCAACACATGACATAGAGGCAATAAAAATTAATTATGAATGTGTCACTCTTCCATAATTGTGGTGATTTACCTTTTCTTTAGTCTTGTGGAGTTTTATTTGGTAGAAGCAGAAATATGTTGTCTTCATTGCAATTGATGATGGCTTGCAAATGTTTGTGTTATACCAGTATCATTCTGTTGTTTTCTTTATGCTTATTTTTCTGTATTTTGTCTAACCTATTTTCTCTTTTTATACAGCTTTTGTGTAAGACTGTTTGTGTGAGCGCCTGTCTCTCTGTTGGGGGTGTTTGTGTGTGTGCGAGTGAGTGTGTGTTGTGGTTTCTTTTTTTTTTTTTTTTGCAGAGATGCCGAGAAAGAAGAACTTCCGGAGATGCCAGGCAGCCATGAGGAGGGCAGCCAACAGACTGACGATCGAGGCCTCTCCTCAGCCTCCCGAGGTCCACTGTGCGCGTATGTATCTCTTATTCGCACCTTATCTGCCTGTATTCATATTTCATATATTTTTATACTTTATATTCATATATTTTTTATCTTTGTATATTTTAATAGTTTTTACTGTATGGCTACCCCTGCACAACAATTGCCTGCCTAATAAAGTTCTTATCCAAGCATTTTATGTATTTTTAGTTAGTTGTTATTCTGTTATTGATCTATTTTCTCTGTATGTCTGTAGCGCACGGAACTGGGCACCGACATCAGGTGGAGAAGTGGGAGACGTCGGTGTTCACCGGGCGGCAGCACAACCTGGTCCTCCCGCAGGAGTCCCACGGCAAGAAGGTAAAGTTGTGTTTGAAATAGACTAACATAATAGTTACCCAAGTGAACAGTACATATTGATATAAATACAAAAATCTTCTCATTCAGGTGGTCTTAGCCATTGGTGACTCCCATCTTCGAAGCCTTGCAGGTATTTACATCACTATTTTGTATGTTCAATAAAGTATTCATTTGTGCTGTATTGATGTGTTTTATAAAAATGTTTTACAGATAAAAACAATTACAGTAGAAACCTTCTTTAATTTTATTTTAGATGGCATCGTGCAGGTCGACGGGGAGCGTCTGCCGTGGGGGTTCATGTCAACGCCCGGAGCTGGCGCCCGAGAGTTGAGGACAGAGGTGATTAACGCAGTAGTCCCTCTGACACCCGACTTGGTGTGCGTTTTAGCTCCGAGCAATGACTTGACTTCCAAGCACACCATCGGTCACGTGGCTGCAGACTTTGAGAGGTACCTGGCCGCCGTCTGCAGTCGCTGGCCTAAGGTAAGCACACCCTGAAATTACAGTCTTTGTGGCAGGCATGATTAGCTTCTCACTTGTATTTTACATGTAAAAGCTGTTTTCTCTGAATACAGCTCAAACACTTATGTAAAATGCATATTTTTGTTTTTAATGTTTTGATACTGCATATGTAAGAGCAGTCTTTCAGAAGTCCGTTTTCCTAAATGACTAAAAGTGTTTTTGCAGTATGTTTAAACTCAGTAGTGTGAACAGAATTTCATCCGATAAAAGTTGACAGAAAAATGTGTAAATTGATAGCCTTCTGACTGTTCAAGAAAAGATCAGAAAACGAGAGATGTTGATGAGTTGTTTCTCTACAGGTGTGTGTGCTGGACTTTCCCCCGAGGCTGACTGTCGAGGAATCCCTGCAAGAGCTCTACCGTCAGGAGTTTCACCGCGTCGGGATGGTGCGCTTTGCAGAGTTGCTGTTCGACGTCGCTTACCTGGTTTGCCCTTTTTCATTTAAAACACTTTTTATCTTGCAAACATTCACCTGGATGTGATTTTGGCTGCTGACTAAGTATGTAAAAAGCTATATTGTTTATAATTATTATGTCTTCATTTTTTATTGAAGCAACTGGAGACCGTGCCACCAGCCCCCCCGGTGTGTCGTCCGTCACCACCTCCTCGCTTCACTCCCCGTGTGGTTGTGAAGGGAGAGGTGCGTGTCCGTCGGAGTCCAGGCCCCGAGGAGTGGATTGCTGTTCGTCCGGGCGGCAAGGTAATAATAATATGGCAGGAAATGTCACAGCTCTAAAGGTTTTTATTGTTGTCACAGTTCCACAGACAAAAATTATCCTTGTTTATTTTTTAATTTTCTTTTTTTTTCTTTTTTTCCTTTTTTTCAGTCCTCTGGAGAATGCAGTGCAGTTCAGTGGGAGGTCAGTGTGATAATTGTACAGAAAGACGTTTGAAGAAAGGTTTGCTCCAATTGGAAAAGCAGTAAAAGTCACTGCTTATGTTTCTGTTTTTGTATTTCTAGTTTGCTGGCATCCCCCTGAATCCTGTGCTGTTCAGCAGTGAGATGTTGGAGGAGATGGAGAAGGTTTCACCATCGAATCTGACGTCTCCTGCTGTCTTCGCTGGTGTTTCACCACCAAAGGTAAAGTGCATAAAGACAAACATGTTTATGGGTTGTCATAAAATGTTTTGTTCTGAAAGAGTCATTGATTAACGATAGACTTCTATAATGCTGAATGTGTTCAGTGTCCATATCAAATTCACAGTGTGCAAATCTGCTTGTGTTTTGGACAGAGGCGGCGCGTGAAACACCAGTCCAAGAGGACTCGCCCGGACAAGCGAAGGGTAAGGAGATTTGGCAATGAAAATTTTTGTATTGAATCTTTTTCCTGTGACGATGTAGTAAAATAAAGTTGTTGGTTTTTTTTTGTTTTTTTTTTTAATCCCCAGACCGAGACGACATCCAGCCGAGGGATGTCGTCTGACTCCAAGGCTACTGTGGTGTCGAAGAAGGTAAGAAATGTTATTTTGTGTTTAAAGGTTTTTTTAAATTATAAATATGTGTATATGTTCATATTTCTGTATTGTATGGGGGGGGGGGGGGAAATTTCTCATGTATTTTATTTATTTCTATTTTGGGTATATGTAAAGTAAAATACACTTGTTTTGGTTTCTCTTTAGACCGACACTTCATCCAGCCGAGGGTCGTCGTCGGAGTCCGAGACCACTGTGGAGGTGAAGACGGTAAGGAATATTGTTCTTAAAGACTAGCATCAAATATTTTTATTATTACACATGACAGTGTTTTGAGCCCATTGCTTGTTGATTTCCTTGCTTAGGTTGAGACATCACAGAGCCAGGGTGTGTTGTCTTCTACTGATGAAGATGAGGAAGCTACTGTGGAGGTAAGTGAGGTGAGTATGGCTAATGCTGATGTTGTTCGGGGTTCATTTCACCAGGGGCACGGTTAGTTTAGGAATCCAGGAGTTCAGTGCATGGCGATAGCTTTGGTCAGTTTAGCCAGACATATGGTGTCTAGTGTGATGAATTGGAGGACACAAGATTTAGATTTAGCTCTGTGGTTAGGAGATGACCTCTATACTGATCTAAAGGACCGTGGTATAATCCCTTCAGGAGAAAACTTTTTGATGGTCCCAGAGTTGCCGAGACAGAGGGTTTTGTACTGGCAGAACTTTAAGTTTGAGTTCCCCGATACTCTGAGTGGGGATGTCACTGTGACTGAGGGAGAGTTTATTGAGTGTGGAGCATATGTGACTTTAGAAAATGGGCTGGAAAGGATGTTATCTCAGTACCAGACATGTCTTTTGACCTTGTGTTCAAATACATGTGCTGTCATTTCTGCTGGTGGTAGGTATGCCGTGGTAGACTCTCATTCACGTAGTGCTACCGGTATGTTGGACGTCAGTGGTACCAGTGTTGTTTTGTACTTTGGTTCCATTAGGGAAGTGTTTAATCACTTCAGTCGTTTGGCAGTGATGTTAGGTGGTCGTAGCAAGCCTTTTGAGATAAATGGTGTTGATGTTAGCAGGGAGTGTGATGATGATGTGCCGAGTAGGTTATTTGGTTGTGATTCTGATGATGACAGTCAGCGAGGAGTAAAACGTCAGGTGTCAGCAGATTGGGATGAAACAGACCTTTCCAGCCCATCTGAACATGTGGCAAAGAAACGTCATCATGTTTCAGATGAAGAGTTTGATGTTGAGGAACAGGTTTTCTTAAGTCAGCAGGTTAGTTCAGATGTAGAGTTAGTCAGTGAAGAACATGGACAGCTTATGTTTAACCCTCTCTGTGAAAGTACTTGCCAAAGCTTGTGTACCAAATTAAAAATAGAGTTTGAAAGTGTAAATTTGACAGTGTAAAGTTGGCAGTTTCTGTCAAGTTTAAGCATTTTCATGCTGTTCTCGACAGTTTTGAGCTGTTTAAACATATTGAACAAAATAAAGTAGTTTTTCTCCGGTTCTAGTAGTTTAGACTAAATTTGAGTAGTTTTGACAAGTTTTGAAAGGTTGAAGCCAGTTTAAGTCATTTTGATCAGTATCCGTAGTTTCAAGTGGTTCTGGGCAGTTACGAACAAGAAAACGCAGTTTCTGTCTACTTTCAGCAGTTTCATGTAGTTCTCGACAGTTTAGAGCAGTTTAAAACGTATTGAACAGATTCTGTCTGGTTCTTGCGGTTTAGATTAGGTTAATGTAGTTTTGACCAGTTTTGATGGTTTTGTGCCAGTTTGAGCAGTTTCTGTCAAGTTTAAGCATTTTCATGCTGTTCTCGACAGTTTCGAGCTGTTTAAACATATTGAACAAAATAAAGCAGTTTTTCTCCGGTTTTAGCAGTTTAGACTAAATTTGAGTAGTTTTGACAAGTCTTGAGGGGTTTAGGCCAGTTTAAGAAATTTTGATCAGTATCCGTAGTTTCAAGTGGTTCTTGGCAGTTACGAACAAGAAAACACAGTTTCTGTTCTACTTTCAGCAGTTTCATGTAGTTCTCGACAGTTTAGAGCAGTTTAATACGTACTGAACAGGATTAAACAGATTCTGTCTAGTTCTTGCGGTGTAGACTAGTTTTGTGTAGTTTTGACCAGTTTTGATGGTTTTGTGCCAGTTTGAGCAGTTTCTGTCAAGTTTAAGCATTTTCATGCTGTTCTCGACAGTTTCGAGGTGTTTAAACATATTGAACAAAATAAAGCCGTTTTTGTCCGGTTCTAGCAGTTTAGACTAAATTTGAGTAGTTTTGACAAGTCTTGAAAGGTTGAAGCCAGTTTAAGTCATTTTGATCAGTATCCATAGTTTCAAGCAGTTCTTGGCAGTTACGAACAAGAAAACACAGTTTCTGTTCTACTTTCAGCAGTTTCATGTAGTTCTCGACAGTTTAGAGCAGTTTAAAACGTATTGAACAGATTCTGTCTAGTTCTTGCAGTTTAGATTAGTTTAATGTAGTTTTGACCAGTTTTGATGGTTTTGTGCCAGTTTGAGCAGTTTCTGTCAAGTTTAAGCATTTTCATGCTGTTCTCGACAGTTTCGAGCTGTTTAAACATATTGAACAAAATACAGCAGTTTTTGTCCGGTTCTAGCAGTTTAGACTAAATTTGAGTAGTTTTGACAAGTTTTGAAGGGTTGAATCCACTTTAAGTCATTTTGATCAGTATCCGTAGTTTCAAGTAGTTCTTGGCAGCTACGAACAAGAAAACGCAGTTTCTGTCTACTTTCAGCAGTTTCATGTAGTTCTCGACAGTTTAGAGCAGTTTAAACGTATTGAACAGGATTATTCTCTCTGGTTTCTGCGGTTTAGACTAGTTTTGTGTACTTTTGACAAGTTTTGATGGTTTTGGGCCAGTTTGAGCAGTTTCTGTCAAGTTTAAGCATTTTCATGCTGTTCTCGACAGTTTCGAGCTGTTTAAACATATTGAACAAAATACAGCAGTTTTTGTCCGGTTCTAGCAGTTTAGACTAAATTTGAGTAGTTTTGACAAGTTTTGAAGGGTTGAATCCACTTTAAGTCATTTTGATCAGTATCCGTAGTTTCAAGTAGTTCTTGGCAGCTACGAACAAGAAAACGCAGTTTCTGTCTAGTTTCAGCAGTTTCATGTAGTTCTCGACAGTTTAGAGCAGTTTAATACGTATTGAACAGGATTAAACAGATTCTGCCTGGTTTCTGCGGTTTAGACTAGTTTTGTGTAGTTTTGACCAGTTTTGATGGTTTTTGGCCAGTTTGAGCAGTTTCTGTCAAGTTTAAGAATTTTCATGCTGTTGTCGACAGTTTCGAGCTGTTGAAACATATTGAACAAACTTAAGCAGTTTTTGTTTCAGCAGTTTCAGGAAGTTCTCATCAGTTTAGAGCAGTTTAAAACGTATTGAACAGGATTAAACAGATTCTGCCTGGTTTCTGCGGTTTAGACTAGTTTTGTGTAGTTTTGACAAGTTTTGAGTAATTTTGACCAGTTTTGATGGGTTGAAGTTTAAGCAGTTTCTGTCTGGTTTCAGCAGTTTCACGTAGTTCTCGACAGTTTACAGCAGTTTAAACGTATTGAACAGGATAAAAGAGATTCTGTCTGGTTCTTGCGTTTTAGACTAGTTTTTAGTAGTTTTGACAAGTTTTGAAGGTTTGAAGCCAGTTTAAGTAAAATTTCCGCATGTTCAAGTAGTTCTTGGCAATTACGAACAAGAAAACACAGTTTCTGTCTAGTTTCAGCAGTTTCATGTAGTTCTCGACAGTTTAGAGCAATTTAAAACGTATTGAACAGGATTATTCTGTCTGGTTTCTGCGGTTTAGACTAGTTTTGTGTAGTTTTGACAAGTTTTGAGTAATTTTGACCAGTTTTGATGGGTTGAAGTTTAAGCAGTTTCTGTCTGGTTTCAGCAGTTTCACGTAGTTCTCGACAGTTTACAGCAGTTTAAACGTATTGAACAGGATTATTCTGTCTGGTTTCTGCGGTTTAGACTAGTTTTGTGTACTTTTGACAAGTTTTGATGGTTTTGGGCCAGTTTGAGCAGTTTCTGTCAAGTTTCAGCATTTTCTTGCTGTTGTCAACAGTTTCGAGCTGTTTAAACATATTGAACAAAATAAAGCAGTTTTTGTCCGGTTCTAGCAGTCTAGACTAAATTTGAGTAGTTTTGACAAGTTTTGAAGGGTTGAAGCCAGTTTAAGTAATTTTGATCAGTATCCATAGTTTCAAGTGGTTCTTGGCAGCTACGAACAAGAAAACGCAGTTTCTGTCTAGTTTCAGCAGTTTCATGTAGTTCTCGACAGTTTAGAGCAGTTTAATACGTATTGAACAGGATTAAACAGATTCTGCCTGGTTTCTGCGGTTTAGACTAGTTTTGTGTAGTTTTGACCAGTTTTGATGGTTTTTGGCCAGTTTGAGCAGTTTCTGTCAAGTTTAAGAATTTTCATGCTGTTGTCGACAGTTTCGAGCTGTTGAAACATATTGAACAAACTTAAGCAGTTTTTGTTTCAGCAGTTTCAGGAAGTTCTCATCAGTTTAGAGCAGTTTAAAACGTATTGAACAGGATTAAACAGATTCTGCCTGGTTTCTGCGGTTTAGACTAGTTTTGTGTAGTTTTGACAAGTTTTGAGTAATTTTGACCAGTTTTGATGGGTTGAAGTTTAAGCAGTTTCTGTCTGGTTTCAGCAGTTTCATGTAGTTCTCGACAGTTTACAGCAGTTTAAACGTATTGAACAGGATAAAAGAGATTCTGTCTGGTTCTTGCGGTTTAGACTAGTTTTTAGTAGTTTTGACAAGTTTTGAAGGTTTGAAGCCGGTTTAAGTAAAATTTCCGCATGTTCAAGTAGTTCTTGGCAGTTACGAACAAGAAAAAGTAGTTTTTGTCTAGTTTCAGCAGTTTCATGTAGTTCTCGACTGTTTAGAGCACTTTAAAACGTATTGAACAGGATTATTCTGTCTGGTTTCTGCGGTTTAGACTAGTTTTGTGTAGTTTTGACCAATTTGGATGGTTTTGAGCCAGTTTGAGCAGTTTCTGTCAAGTTTAAGAATTTTCATGCTGTTCTCGACAGTTTCGAGCTGTTTAAACATATTGAACAAAATTAAGCAGTTTTTGTCCGGTTCTAGCCGTTTAGACTAAATTTGAATAGTTTTGACAAGTTTTGAAGGGTTGAAGCCAGTTTAAGTAATTTTGATCAGTATCCATAGTTTCAAGCAGTTCTTGGCAGCTACGAACAAGAAAACGCAGTTTCTGTCTACTTTCAGCAGTTTCATGTAGTTCTCGACAGTTTAGAGCAGTTTAAAACGTATTGAACAGGATTAAACAGATTCTGCCTGGTTTCTGCGGTTTAGACTAGTTTTGAGTAGTTTTGACCAGTTTTGATGGATTCAAGCCAGTTTGAGCAGTTTCTGTCAAGTTTAAGCATTTTCATGCTGTTCTCGACAGTTTCGACATCACGCTCTGGCTCTTATACCTAGTCTCAATAACCCTAGCACTAGCTAACCATCAAGGCCCACACAAACAGACGCCAAACTCCAGCAACATTCTGAAATGCTGAGCCTGGAAGAGGACGACGGACCCACGCTTCGCTAAGGTAGGCCACCCCGACACAACGATTAATATGATTTCTTGCAGGACCAAGGCGGGGCAGCTGATCAGTGGGGGGGGCTTCTCCATGGCCTCAGCATCATCATCTATCCTCACAACGCACGCCACTTTTACCCCCACCACCTTTGGGTGGGGGTAACAGTGAATCAATTCTCATTCATGTTCCAACACACAAAATGGATGCCATCAACCAACCACTCATCACTACCGACTACAGAATCCATCACACCAAGCTAGACAGGCTACGCACACACCCTATCGAGCAGCTGATCCGGTCACACGTAGCATTAGCAAAAAGTATTTCAAACTCATTCAAGCAGTTCATCACAAACATATAGCAGAAAACGCAATCACTTCCCAAACATTTCCCACAGGCATGATTCGCCAAGTCAACAGACTGACGGATTTTATTAAACCATCCACACCCAGTGAAGCCACACGAACTAAGGTACAGCAAAATACAGTAGAATGGATGCATAGGAACATGGTCATCCTCCCAGAACATTTATTTCATCTTTGACAGACACACCGAAAAATTCACTAGCCCTTCAGATAGCCACTGCCTGGGCCAACAAAAGATATCACAGTCTCATTTCACCTGCAACCATAAAAACAGTTGGATACATTCTGAACATTCACCCCACAGACATACAGTTAGCAGCAAACAATCACCATATCCCTTCAGACTCCTCTTCAGCCTCAACAGTTACCATGTCCATCATTTCCACCAGCTATCAGCACGCGCACGGATAGACCCCTCACCCCCATTTTTGGAAGAGGAGGAGGAATTCCCAGGACTTCCACAACCGAAAGCTCCCCACATACTGTCCCTGTACTTGGGCCCAAAACCCACCCTCTTGGAAAATGTCACCCACCACTTGAATCAGATTAAACAAGACTGTCCTAGCCTATCTTCATCCCGGATCATCAACTCCATCAACCCTCTCCAACAAACCTCACTCCACTCATTGCCCATATATAGACACCCCCCCCCAAAAAGCCCCGTCACCGGCCCATTACCTCCACCAAACTGAAAGCTTCCATTAATCCTCATTCAACGTCCCCTGAACCACAGGCCTCCACACCCCTACCACAGAGACCCAGGCGCCTTACCTTTTCCTTACTCTCTCAAAAACCAGTTGACTCCCCCCATTTAGATCCTGAACTCTCCCCTATTTCTCCCATCATCAACCATATGACAATACTGACACCTACCTCATCTGCAAACTGCTCTTTCCCGCTGTCTTCCATTCCACAGCCCAATAACCAGGAACGACAGTCAGGCCATACATCCCCCTTGGTCACAGAGTCCAACAGGGACTGGACGGTTGCGGCCCAGGTCCATGGAGGCCCAACTAATCAGGTAAAAATTCTAGAAAATCAAATTCTGGAAACCATTCCATTATCAAAATCCACCCCTTCCATAACCTCCAATGTTTCCATCAAAACTAATGATTTGATTTCTTTTGATTCTCCCCCAACCGAGGAGGAAGAGGACCGACTGACACCGCGTGGGCGTGTGGTCTCCTGGAGCCGTAGGGGCCCAAGGGGGGAAAACCACATGATGATTGGGCCTCAGAAGGTCAACATGGCCACTGCCTCTGCCTCATCTGTTGCCTTCTGCACTGACCAACCTCCCGTGGGCCTGGCTAGCTGCCGTCCGGGCCCTCCGATTTTACAGTCTACGCTTCTATCTCCACCCAAACTCAAAGTCACAACACACTTAGCCAGGCCCCACAGGAAGCTACAGGACTGGTTTTTTAGACTTAAAAAGCCTGTAGTTTTCCTGGGGGACTCAAATATTAAACGGATTCTTCACTACACCAACCCCAACATCCAACATGACAGTTACCCCGGAGCAAACATTTACCATTTCCTCAAAATATGTGAAAAGACACCATCCAACCCAGCTACCAAAATTGTCATTTTCTCCATTGGCATCAACAATAAGGACCAGGACTCAAAACAAACTTCTATCAAACAACTTAAAGCTCTGTACAGACAGGCCCAGTCTACCTTCCGTAATGCAGACATCTACTTCGCTATCCTGAACTTCTCGCCTCACCTTACACCCAAACAACAGGAGAACCTCAAACTCAACAATACCATTGCGACACATTTTCCATTCCTTGTTGAAATCCCTCATGATCTCTTCCACACTGCTGATGATAACGTTCACTAGACTACAACAATGGCACAAACCATCTTCCATCATCGGTGTAGGCAGCTAAATTTATGAGTCCACAACAAGCCAATTCGGCAACCATACACACCCACAAGTCACAACCAGCTCTTTCTGCCTCGGAAACCCACTTACCATGATGCCACTATTGCCCCTGTCTGTCCCTCCCCTTCCCCTCCGTCTTCTCCCAGACCCACCACAACGGATCCCCCTTCCCCTGCACTCCCCAATTTGGGATGGGACTCCACCTCCACAGTGTTAAAACTTATCCAAATTATTCATCCCCTCCACTGCCCAGATCTCACTTTTAGAAAAAGGACTCTCTTTTATCCCCAGACCCAAATGTTCGGATCAGGAGGAGCGTTATAGGGACCTCCACAAATATTATCGACGTATAAAAATCATGGACCATTTCCGCAGTTCTAGCAACACTCGTGAGACCCTTTTCACCTCCCCGTCCACCTGGGAACCACCCCTTTCCCAGGTGGACGGGGCCATTCAAACCCTCATCCGTTCAGACATGCAAATGCTTCTCTCATACCGACCACAACCTGACATCTTTGACAACTTAACACCCATAGAACAGAGAGCTTTAAAACAACTATCCAAAAATCCAAATATTATCATAAAACCTGCGATAAAGCCTCCAAAATTATCATCATGGACAGACAACAGTACCTTTTAGAATCCAATAGACAGCTCACAAACCCCAAGTACTACAAGACCATCACAGAAACATTACAACCACAGACCCAATCCCTGATCAGAGACATAGTCCGTTCCCTTTACCACCGCAAATTAATCACAGCCAAACAGAGAGATTTCTTGTTTGGTCCAGATCAACCTCGCCCCCGACAGTTTTACCTCTTACCAAAGATTCACAAAGACCCTCAGACCTGGACGGTTCCCTTTGAGGTTCCTCCTGGCCGGCCGATTGTCTCCGACTGCGGGAGCTCCACCTACAACATTTCACAATACATAGATCACTTCCTAGGCCCCTTGTCAACAAACACCCCAGCTATATAAAAGATACATACCATTTCCTCAATATAATCAGACCCATGGTTGTCCCAAACAATGCCTACCTGTTTACTCTGGCATTGACAGTCTCTATACCAACATCAACACGCAACACGGTTTGGAAACAATTTCATCCATTTTCCATAGATTTCCGGACCCAAACAGACCCGATAATGATATCTTGGAATTGCTCAAAATCTGCCTCATTAACAACGATTTCACTTTCAATAACGCACACTTCCTGCAGGTCCGTGGGTCAGAGATTCGCACCTTCTTATGCCAACATTTACATAAGCGAGTGGGAACGAGGAGCATTAGCCAAATGTCCCATCAAACCCCTTCTATATCTACTATACTTAGACGATATTATAGGCATATGGCAACACAATATCTCTCTTTTTCAGCCCTTCCTAGATATCCTCAATAGTCATCACCCTTCAATCAAATACAATAGATCCCCATCAGCTCCATTTCCTTGACACCACTGTGTTCTTCGAACCCCTGTACAATACACACAAATACATTCATACCAAAGTCTACTTCAAAACAACAGACACACACGCACTCCTCCACAAATCCAGCTACCACCCCAAACACACTTTTCGGGGCATTATTAAATCTCAAATCATCCGTTTCTATCTCATCCAAATATTCTGACTTCCAAAATGCCACCCAGACACTGTTTAAAGCTCTCAGATGTAAAGGTTATTCTAAACGATTCCTCCGGACAGTTAAAAACATGACTTTGACTGCACTCGCTCCCACTCACTCAGCCACCACCATCACACAACACCCTGATCATTCACAACCCCGCAGTCGGGGACAACCAGTTTCTTACCTCTCACCCCCTCCTCTCTCCCCTAACCTCAACCAATCCCTCTTATCGCACCCGTGTCCTGTTCCCACCTAATCCTAACCCTCTATCCCAGTACCCCTCCTTCAACTCTGACCTTAACCCTTTCCCTACCTTCCTTTCTAACCCTAACCACCTCCTACCCTCTTCTCCTAACCCTAACCATTCTTCACCCCTGAGCCCCCCTCCCCCAATTCTAACCCTAACCCTAACCCCCCTTCCCTTCCCCCCCTCCATAACCCTAATCCTCTCTGCACGTATTACTGCTTTCCAACCCTAACCATTTCCCCAACATGCCCTCCTTTCCTGACCTTAACCACTCCCGTTCCCCACCACTACCCTCCTTCTCAATCCATCTTTCCCCCTACTCCCAAACCACAGACTTCATATCATATCAACCCTACCTCGTCGATCCCTGTCCTTCAACAAGACACCCACCCTTCCCCTGAACAACCCAATTCATCACCTAGACTCCTCCCTTTCATCAGCACCTTCTCCCATCGATTCACCCCTCTTCACGGGAGAATCAAAACAAACTTCCATAATTTAAGACTCAAATACCCTCCCTTTCATAATCACCGCTTCATCACAGCATACAGAAGAAATCCAAACCTCCAGGACATTCTCGTTTCACTCCGCCTTTACAGAAAATAAACACACTCATCATGAACACAGTCACCTATAAACTTCACACAAATTCATTACCAACTCCCATAGTGGTAAAAGCCTCCCAATATCAGCTGCCTACTCATTGTCCTCCAGGAACGTGGTTTATGTCATCACTTGCACATTCTGCAATAAACTCTATATTGGCGAAACACAGCATTCCATCCTCATCCGTCTCAAACAACACCTCTACAACATTAGGGAAGGTAGACAGTCCACTCCCTTGGTCAATCACTTTCAGTTTCACTCCACACAACATCTCAGAATTTCTGGACTAGAATCTAACGATAGATGGACCATCAGACAGCGGAAAAGAGCAGAAAGACCATGCACTAGTGACACTCACTCCATATGGCCTCAACATGATACCATCGGTGGGAATGGATCAGTCATCCTCAGGTCCCGAAATTCCTGCTCTATGGCATCCCTCTTTGCCTCGATGAGGAGGGACGCACTGTCCTCTGCCAGGAAAATCTGGTGTACGTCGGTTAGGTGCTTGTCCAGTCAGACAAAGGTGCGTGACCGACAGTAGGGAAACCAGTAGAAACCAGGCAAACTCAGAAGCCATGGCTGGCTGGCCCCTATGAGGCAGAATAGGTACGTTGCACACTTACCACGAACACTCGTGTTTGCTCGAAAAGGACACGCTGGAGGGATTATATCTCTCGACTGGCTTGGGAACACCTCGGGATTCAGCAGAGTTGGGAAATGTGGCTGGGGAGAGGGAAGTCTGGGCTTCCCTGCTTAGGCTGCTGCCCCCCAACTCAACCCCAGATAAGCAGCAGAAAATGGATTAAACAAACCCATCGCCCTGAATTGTGGTTTTAGATAAACAATCCAAACCAGGCAGTCTCATGACAAGATGTTGGTGTTTACAAAAGTTAAAAAGAGGCAATGAACTTTGTTTACTGTTGGTTTTATTGTTACCACAGTTAAAAACATAATTCAAGTTAAATCATGTTAAAACCTCCATCCCTGTCAGGTCAGGCTGAGTTTGACACATAGAACTTCTTAATAGGTACTATTTAAATGAAACCAAACACAAGCAGGAAAAAAAAAAAAAAGACATTTTTTTCACAAGGAGGATGATCTCGGCTGTCATCTAATCACAACCATCAGCAAGCAGACATGTAGAAAAGGGTTCTGAACCTGGCAGAGTGAAACTCAGCCTCAATATTTGGTTTGTCAAAGGCACCAGTACATTTTTATGAGGTCATTTCAAGTAAATTAAAGATTTCATGGCTGACTGGATTTCGGCACTGGAAACATTTATAACATTAAAATAATCCTGAGTATTACAAACTCATCATCCTCACATTACTTCATTATTAGTGATTACAAACACCTTCAGAAATTAGAGTAGATCCACCAGGAACGTTCCAAGAGTCAGAATAGTGTGATTAGGTTCATTATGTCTACTCTGACTTTTAGATACATACTTGTTTTTTTTATTAGACAAAGAGTGTTTTTTCAAAGGAGTTGGTTTTATCTTTGACAAATTGAATGTCACTTCAGTCATTTGATGTCCAGGAGGGCCACACCTCCAGGAATTCAGCAGTGCTTCACCAAAGATGATAAGAACACGTCACAACAGACATCTGGTGACATTCCTGTGGAAGACTGAAGTGAAAGTTGAAACATGTTAAGAGTAAAACCAGCTTCAATCTAAAATACCCTTTGATTAAAAAAAAAGAAACTATATCTGAGACTCAGATCGTGAAATGAGACAGGACTCTTTTGAGCTGGAACACTTCCATCTTCCCCTCCTCTTCATCATCTCACTCCTGTTTTTTGGTTCGTCCCCTGAACGTGTCCATGAGGTTGAAGGCTCCCATGTACTGTCCCAGCAGGATGCCCTGCTTCATGGGTAGGATTCTACAGGAAAGAAATAAGATTATTCATTCATCAGCCTGAATTTATACTAGCCAAGTCTACTCATGTAATCATTTGTAGATGTTCTTAAAAATGACATGAGGTATCAAAATGTCTGTTGAAGAAAATGCCAAAAGATGAGACTGAACTAACCTGACTATCACCACCAAGTAGTACATACTATATCCTAATTTACTGTTGGATATGTACTGTTATGAAAGAAATGTATTCTTTCATATTTGTTATTTCATATTTGTTAAGCTTTCATAGTTTAAAGCTTAACATCCTGAATGTGCTTGACAATGCTTTTGATTTTTTTAAGATCATATTTGAAACATGCAGTTTATGAGACATTTTGAATCACTTTATGGTGAAAACTTTAGTTAAAAACCTGTCAAAAAAGGTAAATGATGACACTTTATAATGTTTGAAATATCAAAGGGTAATAAATGGCAACAACCCCTAAACATTTGTTTTTTCTTTTATCAGCAGCAGAGGGTGCACCTGTGTAGGGTGGACCAATGGATTGGTGAAGTATCTAGCCATTTAACAGTGAAGCTGCAGTTCTGTGTGGCTGAGTTTAACGAGGATTAACCAAAGGGAAGACATTATTATTATTATTAATAATAATAATAATAATAATAATAATAATAATAATAATGTCATTTTAAATTTGTGCTGGTAAAACACAGTGCTGTTGCAGCTTTCTCTTGGTTTGGAAGAAAGCAGAAGATACTGAGTCTGCTCTGCTTTGCTGGAACACTTCTATACTTGCTAAACTTTTTCATTTCAGTACCTATTATCCTTAATTTGATCAAATGTTTTGCCATCATTGATCCGCCGTATTCAGACACATTGACAGTTGGAGGTTTATGATAAAATTGAACTTTGTATGTATGTGTATGTATTTAAACTTCAAATTTGAGTTTTAAATGTGGAGCACAGCTTTATTTATAAGTAAATAGACATTTGCTTAATTTGGGAACTTGGTGATTTTGGAAGATTATTCTTTCCACTTGTAGTAACTTCTAGTCATCATCAGTGATGAAATATGCATTTATTTTATGCTACTGCTTATATACTTAGCATACAAAAAATGTCTTTATGACTTTAACACGTTAATTATGATTAATTCATTACAGAAAAAAAAACATTTTCAAAGACTGTGGGAATGAATAGATTATGGATCCCATGGCAGATGGAACTGAACTCAATGCATTTCGGGAGGTGCTTTGGAAGCAGCTACGAGAAGAGTTTCCAAATAAAAGTGACAAAATACTGCAAGGTCAACCATTAAGAAGTGATGAGAATCCTGCTGCATATCTGGACGAACAAATGAAAAGGTGGAAGCAGGAAACGGAGCAGGATGTTGAAAGTAATCCTGTAATTTTGAATCTTTTCAGGAACACCATAGTCTCTGCGATGCCAAGAACAGACTGGAAGATGTTGTGGGCCTTACTTCAATGTCACCGCAGCAGTTCTGGGACAATGTAATCCACACTGTTGAGAAACATCAGAGAGATGAACGAAGGCTGGTGGATCAGGAAATGGCAGTGCAAAGTGACTTGCCAACAAAACTCAAAGCTAGCACATGAGCTGCAGTAGTGATTACAGAGCAGCACCCTAACCCTCAAGGTGTGTGTGAAGATAAAATGAACTCTGTGTCACCAAGTCATCCCATTCACAGATCAGCAAAATAGCGCAATCTGGAGGCCCATGGGTCGGTCCCATGTGGTAACGTCATTCACACGATTCGATGTGTGCTGGATTTAAGGTGAGTTTGGACATTTCAGCAGGAGTTGCCCAGTCAGGGGACCCCCACACCTGGAGCAGTCCTCCCTTGGCGACCCCAATATCCTTTGAAACAAGTTCAAGAAGAAGGTTTGAATGAAACAATTCAGGGATTGATAAAAGCAGGAGTCTTAGTGGAAATTTACACTCCTCAGAACCAGAGACTTGAAGAGAATCAACAAACTGATCCAGAAAGCTGCTTCTGTGCTTGGAGTAACTCTGGAGCCGCTGGAGCTGATTGTCCAAAGAAGAATGCTGCACAAGCTGATGAAGATGATGGAGGATTCTTCACACCCTCTCCACAACACAGTGATGAAACAAGATCCGCAGAAGATCATTCCTGCCAGCAGCCATCAGCCAACAAGACCTCCTCAAGCTAATTATTATATACTACAATATCGAATTTCCCTTTGGGGATTAATAAAGTATTTTTCATTCACTTGTCATTTCATCACAAGATCTCAGAGTTGTTAAATCAGTGTAAGTTTGTTGCAATTCAAGCTAGATGGTTGCAGTAGATGACCTTGTTGACTTACCCTGATGTAACACTAAAATGGTGTGAAGTTTCAAACCCAGCTAATTTTGTTCCTCTCAGTTTTGAAGGTGAGTCACATGAGTGCATTGCAGAAGTGGCTAAGTATACCAAACTGTGACCAGACTTACAGGCGACTCCATTGGAAGATCCTCAGGTAACATTCTTTGTGGATTGTTCTTGTTTTCGTTACTATTTGGGAAGTCATGCGGGTTTTGCAGTTGTAAGACAAGATGGGAAGGACCTTACAATGGTGCTGAGCAAGAAGTGTGAACAACCCTGCTCCGCCCAGATGACAGAACTGCTCGCTCTCACAGAGGCTTGCTGCCTCGCAGAGGGTCTGAGTGTAAATATTTTTACGGACTCTGCATATGCTCACAGACTCTGTCATTTGTTTAGATCAGTCTTGAGACAAAGGGGGTTTAAAAGGCAGATGGGAAGCCCATCCAACATGGCCAACAAATCATTAAGCTGATTTCAGCCATGATGCTTCCAAGTAAATTAGCTATTATAAAATGTCCTGCACATCAAAAGGGAAACACCGCTGTTATTAAAGGTAACAATACTGCTGACGAAGCTGCCAGACGGGCATCTGAATCGAAAGTTGCTGTGCTTGCGCCATCTATCGGTTTGGAGCCAGCTGTTTCCCAGATGACATTGTGTTGATACAGGAATGAGCAGAACAGCGGAACAGGTGGAATAGCATCAGAGAGGTGTCACAAGGGATGACACTGGTTTGTGAAGGTAACATATTGGATTGATTGTTGCTCCTGTATCCCTCCTAACTATCTTAATTTCAGATGCACACGGTTTGGATCATTGCAGCAGGGGAGAGGTGGTCAGACGTCTGTCTAAGGATGGATAGTGGTCCCCGTATCTACAGGCAATGGTTGGTGAAATGTTGAGTGTGTGTGAAGTGTGTGCACAAAATAATTGAAAAGGGATTGTTACACCCATAGGACACATTCCAGTCCCAGAAGGACCCTTTTGTCATCTTGTCAACGACTACATGGACACGATCCAGCCTGTCAACGGTAAACGGTATATGTTGGTTGTCACTGAAAGGTTTAGTCGGTGGGTCGAAGCTGTTCTATCCAAAGATCTAGGCACAGAAACTGTGCTGAAGTTCCTGGTATGTGAAATTATTCTGAAATTTGCGGTTCCGTCTCAAATTAGCTCCAACAATGAGGCGTAATTTGTTCAAAATGTGATGAAAGGTGTGCTGTAGCAAATTGGAATAAAACGCCTAGGAGCAGTCTATCATCCTCAGAGCCAGGACCTGGTTGAATGCATTAACAGGACACTAAACGCAAAGATTAATAAGATTTGTGCCAGCTCTAACCTGAAGTTGTTTGACGCTTTGCCTTTGGCTTTAATGATTTACCACATGCAAACTCATCGAATCAAGCATCTTTTGCTGCATGAAATGCTTACCGGTCAACCAATGCATGTTCCTCAGCAGCGAGGACCATACAAAGGACTGCCACTGGAGCAATTGGAAACAGAGTTTAAAGACTACATGAAACAACTAACTTCTATCCATAGATCAATCTACCTGCAAGAAAAAAGGAGAAGCCAGAGACCTGAAGCAACTGAACATAAACCCCAGTGGAGGCTGGTGATTTCGTCTATGTAAAAGTGTTTCGCCAGGAGTGGAATGACCCGAGACGTGAGGGTCCATTTAAGGTTGTGCGAGCCACACCTACAGCAGTACAAGTGGAAGGCAGTTCAACGTGGTATTTCTTGAATCACTGTGTAAAGGCAACAGGAGGAGAACCACCCAAGGGAAGTGTTAGCCATGACACCCACACTGACTCAAAGGTTGAAAAGGTTAAGAAACCAGATGGTCCGAAGACCCAATCTCCTTCTGATGTTTCTCTTGCTGGAATCCGTGCTGTCAACCATGATGATGGTCCAGTGGATGTAAGGAACTGTGACGTACAATAGCCACGACATCCAACCATGAGAGCAGTCACACGGGTGGCCCGGTGGAACCAGTGACAGAGGGGAGTACGGTTTGACCATTCTTGCACAAACACACCATCCCAGAGTTTCCTTGCCAGCGTTTTCTGCTAATTGCAACCACATACACATGACTCGTTTCTCGGGTAACCGGGGGGCGATACAATTAAAAGGGTTTCAGAAACGACAGGCAGAGTTCAGTAAGCACTGGCGCGCAGGTTTTCAATTTTCCCCACAAGTAACTAGTGATTTTGGTGACAAGAAATATGATGCAACTGTAATCCTCAAGGGCGACGACAGCATGACGTTGGATGACTCAGTGCAGGAGACTGAACAGGATGTGACTACAACCCTTACTTCGACCATAGTTACAACGGATGTGATTGCACTTGGTAGACTTGACATTCTTGACAGTGGGAATGAGGTGACTGGAGCACCTGACAGGGGACGTTGGGCTATTCATTGGCCAACACTGCACCAGATGGTTCCTTTACAGCTGCTTTGCATAGGATGAGACAGGTGGGTAAAGAAATTGCACTTAATGCTATCAATGCATCTTGGGGGATAAATTGGTTAAAGAATATTTTTAACAAATAGCTATCCAAGTTGGCCCTGATAGTCGTCTGTGCTAGTCTGGTCCTCATTGTTCTTTCTCTGTTGGTTTGCTGTGTTTTTCCTGCCCTGAAGAGACAGTGGTTAAAGAGTTTTGACAAGCAAATGGCCCTGGTGATGGCCGCTCATCTCACTCAGAGGGAATTGGCCCTGGAGGAGTCTGGGCTGTAATCTACTATGAACTGTGTCAAGCATAGCAATGCAGAGTGGCGAAGATTGCCGTGTTCATCTGGGGGACGTGGAGCCTTCACCCTGGGATGGGAATGTCAAAAGTTGGGCAACCTTGTAGGACTTGATGTGTATTTTAAGTTTGGTTGTTTTGTTGTGTCAGTCATGAACCGACAAGGGGTATACAATACAATACAATACAACTTTATTTATAAGGCACTTTAAAAAAACAACAATATTGACCAAAGTGCCACATTGTGGGGGGTTAAAAAGAAACAGAATAAATAACAGAGATTAGGACAACTTGAAAAAAAAAACACAAAATACAATCAAATAAAAAAATAAAAGCAATCAAATTAAAACAATCAAAATAAAATCAGATCTAAAAAGTCAACTTATTGTGCGGAAAGCCAGCTTAAACAAATGGGTCTTCGGTCTAGATTTAACAGCAGATACAGTGGAGGCCTGTCTAACGTGTAAAGGAAGCTCAATCCACAGTTTAGGTGCAAAGGCCCGGTCCCCTCTGAGCTTCCGTTTCCTCCTCGATACTGATGGAAGTAGCTGGTCAGCTGACCTGAGAGACCAGAGGGTGTGTAGGGATGGAGGAGCTCAGAGGTACAGAGGACAGCACCATTTAGACATTTAAAAACAAATAAAAGCAACTTAAAATGGATCCTAAAGCTTGGTCCGCATTGCCGGTAGTAAGTCGGATTCGTTTTCGGTGAGGGTTGGACTCCGCCAAGGCTGCCCTTTATCACTGATTCTGTTCATAACTTATATGGACAGAATTTCTAGGTGCAGCCGAGGTGTTGAGGGGATCCGACTTGGTGGCCTCAGGATTGGGTCCCTGCTTTTTGCGGATGACGTGGTCCTGTTGGCTTCATCTGGTCGTGATCTCCAGCTCTCGCTTGAGTGATTCGCGGCCGAGTGTGAAGCGGCTGGGATGAGAATCAGCACCGCCAAATCTGAGACCATGGTCCTCAGCCGGAATAGGGTGGATTGCCCTCTCCGGGTCGGGATTCAGGTCCTGCCTCAAGTGGAGGAGTTTAAATATCTCGGGGTCTTGTTCACGAGTGAGGAAAGGATGGAGCGTGAGATCGACAGACGGATCGGTGCGGCATCTGCAGTAATGCGGACTCTGCGCCGGTCTGTCGTGGTGAAGAAGGAGCTGAGCCAGAAGGTGAAGCTCTCGATTTACCAGTCGATCTATGTTCCTACCCTCACCTATGGTCATGAGCTGTGGGTCGTGACCGAAAGAAGGAGATCTCGTATACAGGCGGCTGAAATGAGTTTCCTCCGCAGGGTGGCCGGGCTCTCCCTTAGAGATAGGGTGAGGAGCTCGGTCATCCGGGAGGAGATCAGAGTAGAGCCGCTGCTCCTCCGCATCGAGAGGAACCAGTTGAGGTGGCTCGGGCATCTGGTCAGGATGCCTCCTGGACCTCCCTGGTGAGGTGTTCCAGGCACTTCCCTCTGGGAGGAGACCCCGGGGAAGACCCAGGACACGCTGGAGGGATTATATCTCTCGGCTGGCCTGGGAACGCCTCGGGATCCCCCCCGCAGAGTTGGCAAATGTGGCTGGGGAGAGGGAAGTCTGGGCTTCCCTGCTTAGGCTGCTGCCCCCGCGACCCGACGCCGGATAAGCGGCAGAAGATGGATGGATGGATGGATGGATCCTAAAGTGCACGGGCAGCCAGTGAAGAGATGATAAAACCGGGGTGATGTGCTCATATCTACGTGTTCCAGTTAAAAGACGTGCATTTTGTTCCAGCTGCAGTCGAGATAAAAACAACTGACTCACCCCAAAATAAAGTGCGTTGCAGTGATCCAGCCAGGTGGTTACAAAGGCATGGATTACTGCCTTTACTAAGTGCGGACGTGCTAAAAAGTGTTTAACTTCCACCAGCTGCCTCAAATGTTGCATTTTGGCCTCAGAGACTCCTAGATTGTTCATTAAGTGTTGACACTGCTCATATTGATGTCAGAGAATTGTTTAAAAAGGCAGCTTTACTAAAAAATATGCATCTTTATAGTTCAGATCTTATAATGATGGCAACGTTAAAACAGCTTCTGTCATGAAAAGGTCTTTAACTGTTAAATTTGTTGTTTAATGTCATTGTTAACTTCACAACTGCTTAAAATACTTAGCGGTAGTCAATTTTCAAGTGCAATGACTATGTTGGAATTTAATAAAGATGAAGACTCAGGTTCATATTTGGCATTCACATTATCCTGTTCGGCTATTTTTATTATTATTCCGCCAAACTTTGCCACGCTACTCCTTCTGCGCCGTTCAGGTCACTTCAATCGTTCACAACTCAAACTCTGCAGCTCCTTCAGGACATGTGTGCTACGATTTTTTTATATATATATATATTTTTTTTAATCTTTGTTGTTTTTGAGATATTTAGCATTTTGTAAAAATAAAATTCAGCCTTGTGATTGGATGGAAGTCCTTCCAACCAAATGCGGATTGGAGCTTGCAAAAATTCAGCACAGTGATTGGTCAACAGGGTTTCAGAGCTCTGCACCGGTTTGAAATGTCCGGTTCATCAATTTCCCGTCCCCAGTGTCTTTCCTGCAAAATCTTTGAAAGGCTACTCCTCCTACACCGTTTATCTCACTTCAACCATTCAAGAATCAAACTCTTCAGCAGGAGATATTTTCTACGACTTTTGGTCTTTGTAACATTTAAACTTTTTAAGTTATTGAAGTTTTTGTCAATGTATTGAAATAATTTCCTGTGATTGGACGAAACGGAAGTCAGCTCAGTGATTGGTCCATTTTCTGCACTGGGACACAGGTACACATTCAAGGCATGGGTTCAAATGCAGATTTAAACATATAGCTCTATTGTTGTTTCTCGGCTGTTGCTTATGTGATGGCATGCAGTTCTGCAGACTGCTCAATGTGAACTATTGGTCTCAGCT
Organism: Telmatherina bonti; assembly: GCF_933228915.1. NCBI lineage: Eukaryota > Metazoa > Chordata > Actinopteri > Atheriniformes > Telmatherinidae > Telmatherina > Telmatherina bonti. The sequence continues at coordinate 42,296,275 of NC_136625.1, read as the reverse complement.
GCACACTTCAAGGAGCAAAGGAATTTATTTGCAAATGTCCCAGTTAAATATGAAGGATTTGTTCCAACAATGCTCCCTGCAACATTTCAACACTTTGATAAATCTTAAACACATTAAAAAAAAGTTTTTCACATTGAACAATAAAGTCTTTCACATCTTTACTGGAGTTTAGTTCAACCTTACACATGTTTTTTCAGTCCCGCTAATTACACCCTGCTGGATGTGAAAAAAAAGACGTTCCCATGCCAATTGGAAAAAATTTGAACTCTTTTTCCAGATTGTATCTAAGAGTACAAGCAGCGTAGTGAGTAGGTCAGTGTGCTTCAATACAGGAGGTCATGGGTTCAAATCCTGATGTGGGGCAATTAGAAAAAAATTCACTTGTGCTTTTTTTTTCCCCCCCCAATTTCTTACAGTTATGCAATTTCATTCCAATCATTCAGCATAGTTCAATCAGTGGGCATTCACATTTGCTATTATTTCAATAATAGCTGTTTCTAGTTTCTTTATTATTGTAGCTCAACTGCAATGTGCTGTAGAATTATAAAGCCTGATAGCTTTGGGTAGATCTTCTGCATCCCTCTGCCCTGTGGGGAAGAAGCTGTTTACCACTGTTGTTTCATCGGTGTATCATGATGTTATTAAGTGCAAGGTCTGTGTTTAGAATGGTAAATCCAGTCAGGTGGTAGCAAAGGGTCGCATTATTTGAGTGTCCTGATATTAGTACCTCAGGTGTGTGTGTGTGTGTGTGTGCGCGCGCAAATGTGAGTGACATATGTTGCTCCATAGTAGCTCCAGTATTGCTCAGTTTTTTCAAAGGAGAAATAAAGGATCCATTAAAAATACTGTAGTGGAACCAGCAAGGAATCTCCCAAAAGTCTCCAGGACGACTCTCTCTACTTATTCTGTCTCACCTATTTCTCCTGGTGAATTTTAAGAGAAACATATGAGAAACTCTTTAGACTAAATAGAAACTAAAACCAGGCTGAGATGAGAATCTCAGTTTTGTCACTGGAGCTATAAAAGAGCAACCTTTGAACAGTAAAATTTTCCTCTGGGCCAGCCTCAGTTATGAAGTCTATTTTTGTCTTCATGTCATGCAAAAGGCGCACCGCGTTATTAGGCGTGTGCTAAAATGAAAGTAACAAAAGCAAAACAGGGAGTTTGGTTGAACTTCTTCAAAACAGTACTGGTACTTATTTTAAAATACACACATTTTTTCATCAGTCTGTTGTAACAAAGCTGTCAAAGTCCTCGTCTTCTGTGTTGGTATTAATCAGCTGGCCAATTTTACCAGTAAGTATAGCGGGTTCTCTCTCTTCATTGTCAGAGTCAGTGTCGTTGCTGGGTTGCAGTTAAATGATTATACCGGCTTTTGCAATAGCTCAGACAACAATTGATCCAGATATTGTAGCCCCGGCATCCACAATCAACTAATGTGGTGGCAAAACTTGCCCGACGCTCCCTCCCAGTCTTTGTGTGTTCGCCGTCTGTCATCCACTACTCCCATGACGCTAGCAACTTCTCTTGCTTTACTTGATTTTTCACCGTATCAGAGATATGGGCACGCATGGAGTCGCAGATCAACGACGACGGTGATGCGTAAAAAAAAACATCCGGTGTCTTTGCATACACCTCTATCAGCTACTCTTTCATTTTCTTATTGTATTTATTATTATGCACCTATGACGGTGGGAAATGGTCTTACAGTCAATCAAGCAGAGCACTTACTATAATTGCACAACATTTTTACATATTTTGAGATCCAGCACACACATAAGGCGCACCCCGTTAAAAGGCACTCCACTGATTTTTTCAAAAGATGTGCGGCTTTTAAGTGCATTTAATGTTATTTGGACCTAGAAGGATGCTACCAACAAAAATCCCATTCTGCTCAGATGAGTGAGGTTCCCCTCTCCTACATGCAAATAGGCATTCAGAGAGATAATCAGTGACACACAACGAAGAAAGAAAAGCTCGGAGCCCTCAACAATTATTTTGCCACATTTGAAAGCAAACTGATCTCCGTTAAGAGTCCTGTCACATTTAACATCACAAACAGGTATCCTCAGCATCTGCCCAATTACAAACCAAATCGGCACTAGTCATAACTGTCCCCTGCTCTCAGGTCAGCTCGAGAGGGAATGTCTTGTTAAATTCAAGGCTCTCTTTGCACCCCTACATCATGCCATCTTTTTACAAAAATTACATCTGGACGATTCACACAGGATTTTGGATTTAAAATTGTAAATTTTGCCAAAAGGTGTCAAAGTGTTCCATTCATGGTTCAGACTCTTTTCAATTCAATCTGTATTTATACTGCTAACCATATTGAGAGAGTCTCATTTACAAAAGACACCTGTTTTGGACAGACAATTTTTAGTTACAGTGTAGACATCGCCAACACTACCGATGAGGCAACAAGCAGGTTACAGCAATAATAAAATAAGAATAAAAGAATATTTCAAATATGCTTTTGCCATTCTGAACTGTCCCTCCTGATCCCCAACCAGGATTTCTGGATGATTAGAACAGGTTTGGAAGACTGCTGGTCTAAACAAGGTCAGCGACCATATCAGAAATGTTTCTGAGAACAAAACAAAGTCTTTTATGCTAATATAAAAACTCTCACAGCAATTAATCCCTTGAAGAGATTGTTAGATTATTAGTTAGTCAGACTGATGTCTCCATCTTTTCAGAAATGACTGATGCTTTGGATGAGTAATGAATCTCAAACATTAGTGTTTTCAAAGGGAAACTAAAGAGAGGCTAGACAATGTAAGACATCATCAAAATCTTCCATACAATAGCTTTTATGTCAGCTGAACAACAATGACAGGCAAAGAAGTGCATTGAGAGAAATGTATTCAGAACAAACATCTCAGAATAATGGCTGTATTCTTTAGAAAGAACAATAAAGAAAAAACAGAAGAAGGAAAATTTCTCCTTTCTGATGCAGGAAGGATAAAACTTTTAAATTACTAACACATTTGTTTTCTTCTTTGATTTAATCCTGGAACTAAAACTGGCTTTCTCTGTGAGTACTGATAGTAAAAGAATAAAAATATATGATGGGTTAAACAGTTAAAAAGTTACTGACAGCTCGTGACTATTGTAAGATAGAATTCAGTTTTGTGTTGTGCAAACAGATGTTTCACATAAGATCAGACTATATTGTGCTACTTCTCCTGTGGAGAGGTGAACTGGCTGTAACTGGAGAACAGTCTACTCTCCATGTTTGACTAGAAGAGAAGATGCTGTTGTGTGTTGACCGGGTGCAAGATGAGAATAAAGCAGCATCATATGCTCGAGCCAAAAGTTTTCCCTGAATTATTGTTACAACCAGAATGCTGTTAATAGTTATAGCTGAATACAGATGTGAGTATTGTACTGAACACCGTGTTCATCTGTCTGGGTGAATAGAAGAACTGTAGTGACATAGTGGTGAAATGAATTGCCTTTCATTGAAAAGGTTGTGAGTTCAAATCCAGGTGCTAGATTTTCATAAATCATATTAGATGGTTGTACTTCTTGTCCTTATGCTGATCTATGTCTAATAGATCTTGTGTGCTACTTCACACATTTAAATCTTAAGCTCTTTTGCCGATGACACATTGCAGGAATTGTAAAAAAAAAAAACAAAACAAAACAAAAAAACAACAACAAAAAAAACCCCCATTCCAATTCCACTGATAAAAAATGTTGGTGATTTTGCGAAAGCATAGTGAAGAGAGCTGTACTGGTGTAGTTGTTAATGAAATGGGCTCTTCTTCATCTTCTAGATGTTTGTGGGTTCGAATCCTGATGCATTACTGTGATAAATTAAGTTGCATAGTTGTGCTGCTTCTCCAAATGGTTATGCTATTGACAAGAGAGAGATCATTTCATGCAAACTGCAGAGTTTTAAATCCTCTCAGTGTGTACGAAATCTGGGTGTTATTTTTGACTCTGAGCTGAATTTTATTCAACATATCAGAAATGTTACAAAGACAGGATTTTATCATCTCAAAAACATCGCCAGAGTCCGCCCATTTCTCTCTCTTGCCAGCACGGAGGTACTAATGCATGCTTTTATTTCTAGTAGACTAGACTACTGGAATGCCCTGCTCTCTGGTCTTCCCAAAAAGAGTATTTCTAGTTTACAACTACTGCAGAACTCGGCGGCACGAGTTCTGACAAGGACCAGGGGGCGGGAACACGTTACACCAGTTTTAAAGTTGCTGCATTGGCTTCCCGTGCATTTCAGGATTGATTTTAAGGTTCTTTTAGTGGTTTATAAATGTCTTAATGGTCTTGGGCCTTCTTATTTATCTGATCTGTTTTTAAGGTATGAACCCTCGCGGACCCTGAGGTCCTCAGGTACCGGCCTTTTAGTTTTTCCTAAAGTTCGTACCAAAACATATGGCGAGGCCACATCTCAGTATTACGGGCCTCGCCTATGGAACAGCCTGCCTGCGGGCCTCAGGGCTGCAGAGACTGTTGATGTTTTTTAAAAAAAAGCTCAAGACCTACCTTTTTAGTTTAGCTTATAACTAAGTTTTAACATTCTTATATTAACCCATATTTATCTTTCTTTTTAGTTAATTTTATTTATTTATTTATATATTTTATATATTGATTTACATAGTATAGATTTTATTATTTTATTTTAATGGATTTTATTTTTGTTTAGTTATCACTCCAGCTCTCTCCTCATCGGGGTCCTCTTCGCCGAGGGCTGCCCCTGCTCTGACTGCATGGGTGTTGCTGTGGGGGCTGTCCCTGTCTGGTGGGTCGGGATCCAGCGCTGCAGCTTTACGGTTGTGGCGTGGGTCCTGTCTGTCCGGACCCGGGTGGCCCCCATGGTGATGGCCAGGGTGGTCTTGGTTGGGGGTAGCCCTTTGTGTAGAGGCTCCCTGAGAATACCGTTTCCTTATCTGGTGCACATCTGGTGCAAATGCACCTGGCCATTCATTCATATTCTTTTAACTGTTACAGGGCAAATAGGGCATGGGTGAGGGTGGTTGTGGGTGGGTGAAAGGGGATGTGTATGTGTGTTAGTGTTTTATCTATTTTGATGTAAATTGTTTTTATAATGTAAAGCACTTTGTATTGTTTTTAAGCACGAAAAGTGCTATACAAATAAAGTTTGATTTGATTTGATTTGATCAATCATTCAGCATAGAAGGGCATTCACATTTGCTCTTCTTCAAGAAGAGCACTTTTCTAGTTATTTTTGTAATCAAATCTGATCTCTATACTTGTACATTCAGCAGTGTAGTATCAATATAATTTTTGGAGTACTAGGGTTAGGGTTATATGGATTATTGTGTCCCTTAGTTAGAATTCATAATTAAAGAAGGGGATGCTTGCCAAAGCTCCCTTGAAGAGCACAGACTAATTAATATTAAGAAAATATAAACATGAACTTTTTTTTGTTATTTTAATTAACCTTTATTTAACCAGGTGAAGTCAGTTGATAACTTCTCATTTACAACGATGCCCTGGCAAAAGGCTCCACAAATTATTAGTTAAAAAATTATTTTGGTACAAAGACTGAGCTTGGAGAACTTTAAACATGGTAATGAATCTGAAAGGTTCCCAGCTAATAACTTCAAAATAAACGGGGAGAAAACAATCATCTCTGTCAAAGATGTTAAAGAAAATATCAGCCACGACCCTGACAACACCACTTTCTGACATTCCTTTAAAACCTTACATAAAATACAAATAAACACAACAGATGGAATTATTAATTAATTTTTTGGTAACATCTTCTAAAATTAAATCAAGAAAACAAAATAGCTTTGGATTCACCCATTTTAATCAGTGAGCTCCGTGAAGTGCTCCAGCATCTTCCCAACAATAAAGCATCAGGTCCAAATTGTTGTCACCCACTTGTTATAAAATGATGTTAGAAATAAAAGGAAAAAGAAAAAAAAGCTTCAAAAATAAACTTAGCTAATATTACAGTACTATTGAAACCAGGAAAAGGGCATTCCCATCCAGTTACCATCCAATTTCATCAATAAATGTTCATCTGGTGGGGTGGTCACATGATCTGGACCAAGATGGACACTGAAGACTTTTCTCCACTCCAGACTTCAAATAAATCTGCAAGCTCATCCATGTTAACTCAATGATAGTTTAATTATACATTAAGTCAAAGCAAGTTTATTTGTATAGCACAATTCAACGACAGGGTGATTCAAAGTCCTTTATAAAGGCAATAAAACAGAAAGTAGGAAGCATCATTAAAGAGTAAAACAAGAAAGGTAAAGCAAAAAACAAAACCTACTATAATCAGGATCAATTCCAATTGGTAGTTTCAGACGTGTGGAGGATAGAAGTTGAATGCAGCTTCTCTAGGTCTCCTTCTGACTGGAAACTGATAAAAGACGAGATCCAGATGACTGTGGGATCTGATAGGTTTATACTGTAACAGTAGGCCTCTGATGTATTTTGATCCCAAAACATTCAAAGCCTTCTAGACTAGCAACAGAACTTGAAAGTCTATCCTCTGACGAACAGGCAGGCAGTGTAAAGACCTCAGAACTGGTCTTATATGGTCAACTCTCTTGGTTTTAGCAGAGTTCTGAATAAGCTGTATCTGTCTAATAGAGTTAATTTCTGGGAAGAGCCAAAAGACCCTGTTACAGATGAAAACCTGGACTAGTTTGACATCAGATCATTTATCCTTTATATATTCTTAAGGTGATAGAAAGCTGACTTTGTCATTCCCTTAATTTTAACCATCACTGTGATACCCTGTGCTTTTTAAATTGTAGAATGAATCCTTTCTGAATGAATCCTTCTCCGCAAATGTATCTAATTTGATACTATCTGCCATCCTTAAAGTCAGGTTCAGACACTGGATGGATTGATATATGGTGGCACTTAAATGCTAAAGTCAGGGTGTTCAATCGGTCTTGTAGGTTCTTCCATGTATTCCTCTTCCAACAGAGCTGGCTTCCATTAAAGTGGAAATAAAAAAAAGTCAAGCAAACTAACTTTATTTTCTAGACTCAGTCATAATATTATCAATAATAATATTCCAAACGTGTCAAACATATACAAGAAAACCGTAGTTAAGTTTGATCTTTTGTAGCAGGAACGCGGCCGTCTTGCAGTACTTGTAAAGGTGACGTCACGGGGTTGGTTGATACTTTAGCTGCAAGCTAAATCTACAGAAAGCCGCAACATAATTATGAAGAGTGGTACAATGGAGGACGAAGCTGAAAAACCGACTGAATATAATAATCCCATTGAGTATGCTTTCCAATATGCCAGGTGACTGGAGCAGTGATGAGGAAAGAAGAGGAAGATGAAGAGCCGGTGCTTCTCTATGGGGCGGAGCGGGTCGGCACGACCACCTGGTGTAGGTGTAGCTGCTGTTCTGCGATGCCCACAAAGTTTATCTGCTGTCAAGAGGCTGACTTGGACCATGTCATGCACGGTAAAATGTGCATAACAAAGTCTGCACATTTGATTGTCTGTGCTGGAAGGTGGATATTTTGGTGCCTATGCTGTCCCTGAAGGATGTCCGAGCGAAGACACTGGAGAGTCCGGTTAACAGCAGCTAACTGTTAGACAAGCTATCTAATGTTAGTAATCGCTGGTGGTTTAATCTCAAATAAAATAAATGCTGCAGTGAAACAGTAAAATGATGGAAAAGATGCAAACAATATTTCTATTTGCAATTAGCTTATAAAACGTTATGGTTTATTTTGCTCCCTGCTAATGCTGCTAGCTAATTACTAGCTAAACATTAGCATTAGCTAACAATAACATTCGGAGCTCAGCTAATGTGTTAAGTTGTTCTTTTCCGGTTGACAAAAAAATTTTGGTGTATAAAGTGTCTTTTGTAATTGCACTAAAGTTTAAATTAAAAAGCCCTTTTTGTTAAATTTATATTATCTTGTTGCACAAACAAGCTAATGAACTTAATCATTTGAGATATCATTCATTCATTCATTTTCTAAATCGCTTAGTCCAATTCAGGGTCGCGGGGAAGCTGGAGCCTATCCCAGCTGGCTTTGGGCGACAGGCAGGGTACACCCTGGACAGCTCGCCAGTCCATCGCAGAGCCGCGTAACTCTTTTTTCTTAAATATAAACATGTAGTAATATTAAATCTGACTAATAATTTTAAGAGTCTCTTTAGGTTGACTGCATAGAGACAGTCCACCCTTTGGGCCAGAGGACATTTGACAATGAAGACCAGGATTCCTATTCCTGCCTGTGTCATCCACTCCATCAGGGTGGTTTTTCCCTCCCTGGAATATCATGGTTTTTATTTGCTTTTGATGATTTGTAAATTATCATTTCAAGCATTCTCCATTAAAAATGATTAACTGAAATATTTAGGCTCCTTCCCCACCAGAGAGGTGACGTTCCACGTCCCTAGAGCCAGCTTCTGCAGCCGGGGATCGGACCGCCAGGGTCCCCCTCTTGCTGCCGCCCAGCTCACATTGCACCCGACCCCTACGGCTCCTCCCGCAGATGGTGAGCCCACGGGAGGTGGGGCCCATGTAACCCTTTCAGGCTGAGCCTGACCGGGCCCCATGGGCAAAGGCCCGGCCACCAGACGCTCGCTCTCGTACCCCACCTCCAGGCCTGGCTCCAGAGGGGGGCCCCGGTAACCCGCGTCCGGGCAAGGGAACATTCATGCCCAGGTTGGTCGTCATCATAGAGGTCGATGATAACTGAATTATTTAATATACCACATTCAGACATGCACCCATAACTAGTTTGACCCGTAAAACACAGGATGTATGCAGGATTAGAATTTCAAAATGTAATGTGAACATACAAATGATCAACAATAATAATAATCCATGTGAAAGCAAAAGAATATTTTCCAAATTTTCAACCATAATGAAACTGACTTTGCATTAATTTTTTTTCACAAAATTAACTATAATATACAAACACAGAACATCCTGGAATTTATTTAACAAATGTGAAGGAAATCAGATGTAATGTGATGAATTTCTTTCCATGCCTTCTTAGTGTGGGCTGTTATTGGGCTAAGATGCTTGGCAGCAAACAGCACCTTTTCTGGTTTTTGCACACCTTTGTGCTGGCCAGGGTGACAACAGTCTCTGTTTTCATGTCCTGCAAAGCTCCTGTTGAGCTCCCCTCTAACAATGTCCTTCCTGAAGGTCTAACCCTTCTCTACCTCCACTGGTGTCACCAGATACTGCTGAGCAGCCTGGAGTTCTGCTGTTTATGCTGCTTTTTTACCCTCCTTTGTTTCTCCTTCGTCTCCCGGTTCACATTACTGTTGTGATGCAGCAACGGACCTCAGATTCTCTCTGAGAAATGTTTTTCTCTTTGTGACATACTTTGTCTGCAGGGAGTGAAGACCTTCTAGCTGTGCTGTGTGAAAGCCCAGCGTCGTTTTCTCTACATTTCTAGCTGCTTGTCGAGGGTTACCTTCTGCAGGTGCTGGAAGGCAGCAGAGCTTGTGAGGAGCCGTGGTCGCTGACTCTCTTCTTCAGGGGTGTATGGACGATGCTATTGTCATGGTCTCTCCAGACACCCAGTGATGCACGTTGGTGATCTGATGCAGGACTGAGGTCCACTTCTCTTGTAACTCAGTCACATTTCCCTCACATGTTGTGGCAGAACACCAGAGATGATTCATTCTGATCCGCTCAACAGCTCCTCACTGGGACACTTCAGCAGACGTTTGACATTTTCCACAATATGCCAAAGGTCATAATGGTGCTGTATGGATTTATACTTGTGACACATGATTTTCTGATGGAGGCAGTCAGTCACCAGGACGGATATGGTCACGTCCTCCTCTCCTAACTTGGAAAGGCATCTCTCGAGACCTTCCACCTCAACCCAGGAACTGTTCCTCCCCTCTGTGACTTTTACAGTTTCCTGGGCCACGAACAGCTAGGACTTGATGTCAAGAAGCGAGCAGGTTCCATTTTGTGGTATGATGACCTGGGCTGTCATATCTGGAGTCTCCTGATATGATCAGCGGCTCTTCACCACTCAGTACAGCATCATCATGTACTGTCCAGGCCTTGTTGACCTCTGGGACAACACAGGCCTTCTGTATGTTGAACAACTCTCCTTTTGAGATGGTTTGTAGACCAGTGTACATGTACTCGTGACCAGCATGGCCAGCAATGCAGCAATGCTTAAATCCTATTTTGAAGACAGTTGGTGGTCTCACCAAATGTTTGCCACAACCTTCCCAGTGGCACACATAGAGCTTCAACAATTCTCCTGTTGATACAAAACTATTTCTTTCTGGTGAGACATTTTTATTAAAAGGAAAGATTCTTCGTGGTTGGATATTTAATCTTAATCTTGTTTCCCCAGAAGACTTAACTCCCTTTTTGTCAATAAGAGAACAGTTACATCACTCAAAGGACTACATAAATGTTTTAACACTACTTGTGTGGCAAGATGTAAAGAAATACATCAATATTTCTCCAGCCATGTCTATCTGGTCTTCCCTGGCTCTTGACCCAGATTTAGCAGTGATTGGAGTATCAGTTTAATGGAGTGAATATCTAAGGGCTTGGTAAACCTTGAAGACCTGCTGATTTCAGACTCCTAATTAATTTGAGCAAATCTGGCCGATTTTAAGATCCCTCAAAAACCTTTTTATAAGTAACTCCAGACTGTCACTTTCTAGGGGCTCTTTTGAAGATGGGCCGGATTTGCACAAGGCTATCAGAGATGGGAAACAATAATCTTGACCAAATCTCCCAAAGGACTTATTTCCAAGATGTATACTTAAATAATTTACTCCATCTCTTCAGGCTATGACTGAAGCAGTTTTAGGAGCGTGATGTGATCGTGACTTTTATTCCTGTTGACTGGGACAAGATCTGTAGGAAGATTTTCCCTTGTATGCACTTTATGAACAAAATTTTAAAGTTTTCTGTCATATTTCTTACACAACTGTTTGCCTCCAGAGAAAGTTCTCTGAAACCTCTACCTTTCTTATAAACGTGAAAGACCAGGTACTTTTTTCCCCCACTTGTTTTGGTTGTTCGACTATTTTCAGACCTTTTTAAAGGGGGTTCACTTTGTTGTATTAATGTGTTGTTTATTCTTCTTTTTGTGATTGTCCTGTTGATTATACATTCTATGTATATTTATTTATATAATTTACACATACATACACTATTCATAAAAAGTTAGGGATATTCAGCTTTTGGGTGAAATTTCCCAACAAGCCTAAAATGCCTTCAAACCTGTACAGGTGAACTTAATGTGATCTTCTCTAAGCTTTTAAATGCACATGTCCAACTGTTAAATGTTTCAATACATTTTGCACAAGTTGCTGTTCTCTAACAAGGAGCTTAACGGCAAAAATCACGGCAGCTGTGTGATCCTTGAATTGACCAATAAATGTCCTGGTTCAATTAGAGCTGGTGTTTAAACAGTTGTCCTCATCATGCTGTTCACATTTTGACATCATGAGACCAAGACGACACCTAACAATGGAACAACAGTCCCTTGCCATTGCCATGCTTCAAACAGGACGTTCTCAGACAGAAGTGGCCACTGAGCTTGGAGTGTCACAGAGTGTCATCAGCAGGTTGCAACAGAGATATGGAGAGACTGGAAGAGTCACAGAAAGGCCTAGAAGTGGACGTCCTTTGGCCACATCCCGTGCTGATGACCGCTACATTGTGAACACTGCCCTGAGAAACCGGATGATGAATGCCACTCAACTCCAGGCACGTTTAAGAGAGGTGAGAGGCACCCAAGTGTCACGTCAGACCATTCCAAACCGTTTCCATCAGCGTGGTCTGCGTGCTAGACGACCTGCACGGGTACCTGACCACACCACCAGGCACAGGCATCATCGTCTTGCATGGGCCAGGGAGCATTTACGCTGGACGAGGAACCAGTGGGCCTCAGTGCTGTTCTCTGATGAAAGTCGATTCACACTGAGCAGAAATGATGGCCGGCAACGATGTTGGAGACGTCAGGGAGAGCGCTATGCATCAGCCACTGTTGTCACCAGGCCAGCTTTTGGTGGTGGCGGTGTTACAGTGTGGGCAGGGGTGTCCACTTGGTACAGAACTGCCCTACACTTTGTGAATGGTACAGTGACAAGCCCATACTACCTGAATAACATCATTAATCCAGTGATTGTGCCCCTACATGAACAGCACAGGCCTAATTTCATCTTCATGGACGACAATGCTCCTGCTCATCAAGGCCGCATCATCAGGGAACGGCTGTTGGAGACTGGTGTACCTCAAATGGAACGGCCTGCACTCTCTCCAGACCTGAATCCCATTGAAAACCTGTGGGATCAGCTGAGCCGTCGTGTAGAGGCTCGAGACCCTGCACCCCAGAACCTCAATGACCTGAGGGCTGCCCTTCAAGAAGAGTGGGATGCCATGCCTCAGCAGGCAATAAGTTGCCTTGTGAACAGCATGAGACGTCGTTGTCAAGCTGTAATTGATGCTCAAGGGCACATGACCAGATATTGAGACGTTCAAATTTTTTGTTGTGGTGCAACTACCATTGTTGTTACCTTTTGTGTTGAATTAATTTTTTTAGATTATATATATATATATATATATATATATATATATATATATATATATATATATATATACACACACACACTACTGAGCCTCATTCTGACGTGTTTAAAGGACATTACATCAAAGTTGGATCAGCCTGTAGTGTGTTTTTCCACTTTCATTTGGAGTAGAACTCCAAATCCAGACCTCCATGGGTTGATACGTTTTATTTTCATTGATAATTTTTGTGTGATTTTGTTGTCAGAACATTCAGCTATGGAAAGAACAAAGTATTTAATAAAAATATTTAATTCATTCAGATCTATAACATGTTGCTTTAGTGTTCCCTATAGCTTTTGAGTAATGTATGTTTTATTATTGTTTTACAGTACCTTTTAAAGAAGTCTCATCCTTTCTCTATGAGAACTGTTACCTATAGGTCAAACGGAATGTAACATTCATGGAAGGCTGAATAAAAAGAGTTCTGACCCTTGGGCAGTGACTGCAGTTTGTATCTTCATGTTTACTGTAGTTTATGCAGACTTTTAATTTGGAAACAAGGATTTTATTTGGAAGTTTGTAAATAGTAGCAAAGCAGGAAGTAGTAACTTGCAGTCAAGCTAGGATCATGTGTGGGAAAGCTAGGAAAGCAGCAGGCTGGTGAAATGTGCAGAGATGGGAGAGACCAGAAAAAACAGCATAACTTTTCATTCCCCAGCAGAATCAATGCTTGTTTTATAACTGGGTTGAATTCCTCCTTAAGTCTATTCATGTCAGATAGTAAAAACACCAAGCTGGTTAAAATTTAAAAGCTAACTTGCAGGCTAGTTTTAGTCAATACTACAGCTTGATGCTAGGGTGTTCATTTTTTTTTTATTTGATATTTGTGTTGGAAGTCTTAAAACTGTTTGCATAGTAAATGTGTACATGGTAAAGCAGCTAATTATAGTATTTTTACTTTTGTTTTAGTTTTACTCTCATCACATCATCACAACTTATTTATATCACTGATTTAATAAGAGTGCAAAAAATCTTTCATGTTCATGAATGATGGAAAGTTTAACTCATTGTCTAGTTGACGTTGCCACATGTCAGTGGGGGCAGTACAATAAAATGAGTCTATGCTGGTGACATATTGCTTTTCCTCCAGAACTCAAACATATCTTCTAAATTTTCATCAGTATCACATGTATCACTGTAAGATATGACTGAGTCACTTTTATACATTCGGGACAAGGTCTGAAATCTCAGGTGTAGCACCTGAGCTAAGGCATGAGGATTTTGATGTTTGCCCCACTCAAAATGGTGGAGGCCAGAAGTCAAGCCGAGAGCACAGCGAGGGGATTGTGGGAAGACATCTCCACGTATGCCGCCGACCTGAACCCCACAGCTGGGTTGCTGTAGGCTACCAGTGTTGGAAACGCCGGCACAGAAGAAAGTGTCTCTGTGGATCCATTCTAGTTTGCTTACAGACAAAACTGGAGCATAGAAGATGCCACCTCTTTTGCTCTGAAATCTGTATATAAAGATGTGTATAAAGGAAAATCTCATGCGAGGATGCTTTTCATAAATCCTAGTTCTATTTTTAACTCATTTGTTCCTGTGAAGCTCATTCAGAAATTGAAGATTCTTGGTCTTGGTGATGTCATTTGCAAATGGATTTTGAACTTTGTAGACCACGGAAAGTAAAAATTAGCATCTAAAAAGTCTGTGTAAGTTTAGGTTCCCTACAAGGTTGTATTTGAAGTCCTTCACGTTTCATTTTGAACACATACGACTACGCTGCTACTAGTCTGAACACTCTGATAGTTAAGTATGCAGATGATACCACTGTTATCGGTCTGATCAGTTCAAATGATGAATTATTAAAGAGCACAGGTAGAAAAAGTTGTTCACTGCAGTAAACAATTAGTTCTGAATACTTCTAAAACCTGTGAACCGGTTATTCATTTTTGTTATGTATGAGGGAACAAAGTGCCCATTGTCATTTATGATTCAGAGGTATAAATGGTTGATATAAGTCAGTTCTTGGGTGTCACTCTCTTCAAAGATCTGAGCTGGCAGTCCAACACTAGCAACACTGGCTTGCCAGCCTCTCTTCTTTTTATGAAAGTTAAAGTGGAACTATGATGCCATTTCTAGTTTTCTGAGCTTTCTACAGTGTTGTAGTGATGAATACTCATCAGACAATTAAGTGACGCCGTTTTTTTATTACCTTAACGCATGCTTGAGTTTTCCAGCTCTGTCTACATTTGGTTTCCATGGCGACAGAAAACATTGGTTTTAGACAGTTTTTTCAACTTGGAAATTTTAGTGATGTCCCGGGGGAGGGACTCTGTGATTGGTCATCTTTTCCAGGTTGTGCACATGAACAAGAAGAAAGCCACGCCCACCTTCACTTCTTAGTATAACTACTCCTAGCAACTGACCAATCAGACGCAGACCGCAGGTAGGACAGAGGGCGGAGCCTTCTCTGTTGGCGTGTTTCTGGCAGAGGCTGATCCGAGAGGATCAATACATCATGAATAGAGGGGTTTGTAAAAAAAATGATTATTTCTTGCCCTTGTGGACTTTCATATTAAAATAAATGAAGACTGAAAATGTGCATCAGAGACACTTTAAGGGATTTTACTCAAAATAAAACCCATTCTTTTACCCTTTTATCGGTGTGCCACTGAAAGCCCTCCCACTGGCTCTGGTTTGGTCATTTCAATGTGAATGAAAAGAAAACTAAACTAAGAGGTTCGCTCTGCTCACAGGACGATAGGCTGCAACCTACCAGTCCTGAAGTACATTAACAAATCTGGACTTTTAACAAGAGCTTTACAGATCATTAATGATGCCTTAGTCCACCCTGCTGCTAAGCTGTTTGATCTCCTGCTCTCAGGTAAGTGATATTGTGCTACTAAATCCACATCTTGTCACCCTAAAAGTTTCTTTCCACAACCTGTTAATGACTGAACAATGCACTTTGAAATACCTCAGGCATGCACCTTATCGTTTAAGCTATTTTAGTGCCACTTTTTAGGATGTGTGTGTGTATGGTATGTTTGCTCAGTTGTGTTTGGTTGAGCTTTTGCAACTGTTTTTTTTTTTTAAATGTGGTTTTTATATAATGCAAATGAAAAATAAACCATATGGTAAAGGTTGTCACTATGACTGTTCTACTTAAAGTTAATAATTAGTTTTCAATGATACCCACCAAACCATCCCTCAGATGGTTAAATCAGTGGACTCCCATATATCTAAATTCCGTTGGAAGGGAAAAAGCAATCATGTCATTCATTCATTTTCTATACTACTTAGTCCGACTAGGGTTTGAGGGGAAGCTGAAGTTTATCAGAGCAATTATCAGAAGAGAGGCAGGGGTACAACCCTGGACAGGTCGGCAGTCCATCACAGAGAAACAAACAACTATTCTTGCTCACACAGAGCTGAACGAATTTACTCTTCCAAGGGAGAGGATCCTTATGGATAAGACGATCCCCTACATTTTTAAATTTTCTTTATTGTATTATTAATATCATGTATGTGTCCTTTTTTATTTCTTACAACTTACAACCACTAAACCAGAGCAGAGGGAAAGAGACAGCAGAGAAACAAGATTAGAAAGGAAACAAAAAAACTAAAAAAGAAAAGAGAAAATGGGAGAAGACAACAAAAAGTAGAAAACAATCCACAGCAACTACCACATATTTTCAACAAACTTAACATCTCAAGAGACCACATTGCCCCCAATGGCCCCCCATCAGTCCACAACCCTATACCTCTCCCCAGCTCACCCCGACTCCCCCTATAGCGGGCCTGGATGTGCCACCAAGGTGGTGGGTGTGTTCAGAGGGGGAAGATGTATGGCGGGGGGGTCGGGGGGATGTTTGTGTTTGGAGTGTGTGTGTGTGTGTGTGTGTGTTAGTGTACAGGGAGGGATTATGAATGGGTGAAGGTGGAAACTAGAGGACTTGAGTTGGATGAACAGAGTGCTGGCTGAGAGACAGGAATGAAACCAGTCGAGTGAAATCAGTGGAATAAACCAGCAGAGTCGAGTTGGGAAATGCCAATGGAAGACAGCCCAGCCCAGTAACGAGAATTATGTGAGAAATTGCATTAAAAAGCCGCACTCAGATCAAGGAGGATGAGAATACTAAAAAGACCAGAATCAGCAGCCGTGAGGAGGTTGTTAGTGATCTTAATGAGAGCTGTCTCAGTACCGTGGTGGGGGCGGAAAACAGACTGGACCTGCCCATAGAGGGAGTTTCCGGTCATGTGAGTGTGGAGTTGAATAGCAACTGATTTTCTGAATTTGGAAAGGAAATGAGAAAGGCCTGGGGACAGTGACTGAGGTTGGTTGCACCCCTGACAAGTTTTAACCCTTTTCTGTTGGAGGGGACAGTTTCACTCACTGGAGAGAAGAGTGTGAATGTCATGATCTGCTTACATGTCCCTATGACTAAGTGTCTGAAGAATACTGATTAGGCAACTGGCACTCCTGTAAGAAGAAGAAACTCCTGTGTTTGTCACATAAATATGCTAAGCATGTCTCCAGTGAGGTTGAAGGTTGATTTCCAGATGGAGGTGCAGTTCAGCCAGCAGACAGACAGACAGATGACCGTGTGGAGCCTTAGGAGTTCAGCAGTCCTATACTGGAACAGTCCCGACACAGGTTGATGGATGAGTGAAAGGAGAGTCCAGGTTAATGCAGATCTTACTGGTCCACATTCTGGATGTTGACATGGAATTGCCAAGCTGGGTGATTTGTCACGCAAGAAGACTGGTAGCATGATCATCCATTGATTCGCAGCAAACAGCCAGAATTTAAGATGATAGAATTGACTCAACTAAAGTTCGATTACACAGCCCAATAATCTTAAGATCCCATAAAACACCTAAAAGTTAGCACTGAGCAGCAGGGGCAATTCACACAAGCAACCGGAAGATCCCAAACTTAAACACAAAATGTGCTAAATCTGCACACATGGATTGCAAACACACGTTTATCAAACTGTGCTGACGGATTAGAAAACAGAGAACATAATACTTGCACACCAATTTCCATCAGCTTTAATTATTTTACCCAGTGAAATTTGTCAGGTTCGGTAGGTTTCTGTTGGGATACATCTTTTTAGATTGTTTATCTCTGGTGCTAATGGCAGGAATGGACTTTGTCATGGACCCTGCGCAGGCTGTAGGATGTTTCTGTACGGGTGTAGCCGATTTCTCTAAAGTCTTTGGTTAAATGATTTTGTTACACACAGCGTATTTCCCGTCTCTTATTTCTGTCCATTTTCCTTTTTCTATCTGTTCTCTTCCCATCCTTTACGTTGTTGTCAGGTCCAGCAGTATGATGTAAATTCCATAAGAAACAATTCTTCAAAATAAATAAATAAAGTAAGTATTCAGATTTTTAAGGGGATCTTTACACCTACTGAAAGGGTGAAGCCTTAAACTCCAGTACCTACTGTTAAATATGAAGGTGGAAGCATGACGCTTCCACCTTCATATTTAAATATCGATCAACAAGAGTGTTCTCTGATTATGTTATTTATAAAAAGCTGAGAAATATACTGGACTGAATAAATAATAATGTAAGCATCAATAACCCTTCTGAAACTGCGAGTGCTTTTAGTCAGCATTTCTCTACATGTAAGTGGAAAGCAACTTGACTCCACTGTGTGCGATTCGTTCCTTGATGTGGCAACTTCTGTTCATAGCAACTCCTTCAGGAATATTAGAAAAAAATAGGAGGTTTGCAACTGATTATTGAAACAGGGCATGACTAATTTTCACCCTGTACAAGATGTTTATTTACACTTTCTACCTAAAACAAATCAGTTATGGCTTTAGACCTTCTTTTGTGTCCTATTTAAGTCAAAACTTAGGTGAAATATGAATTTGTAACTGAAAAAATGAAGAAATCTCTTCTATTTGACAGGGTTATTAATAATTTTGGGCTTAAGGGTAAGTGGTGTAACAACTGATTTGGCTTTTATTTGGTATTTGATTCATGAAGGAAATATGTTTTCAAACCCTTAGTTTAAAAGGTGTTCCAAAAACCAGAAGGACTCCAGCCATGGTGCAGTTTTGTTTTCAGGTGCATGCTGCTGCTGTAGGAAGCTGAGTTCTGAAATAACAGGAGCTTTTTACATTGAACTTAAAGTTGTAGATATTGAACTGACAACATCATGTCTTTAAATGGATGATGAACATAACTGTGGATTTAGATCTTAATTATCTAATTGTTAAATGGGTGGAATTGTATTTTATCTATATGTCACGTTTCCCCCAGTTAGTTGGTATAACACGAGTTACTACATGACAGCTCGGTCCCAGAACTCACTAACAGTTGGTCTTTTGTTGTTTATTTATTAACCCCCAAACATGCACTGAAGTGAAGGTTGAAAGGCCCGTTTTTCAACACTGACGTCTTATTCTCCACATCAAGACCCATTCAATGATGTATTTAGTTTAGTGAAAGCCTTTTTTTTTTTTGCACTTGACAAAGACCTTCAGAGCTTTAGTTTCAGAGTATCATAATTAGTATTTAAAATCAGCATTTTTACTTTTCTTTTTAAGTGTGTTATAAGTGTTTTTAAAATGAGTTACCATCAGTTATAATATTCACTATTTAGGCCATTCATGTTAGCTTGAAACAAGGCCTGTGATGTTGAATTTAGGGTCATAACACAGCCAGAGTCAGAATCAGGGTTACATCACATCACATCCATAGGCTACCATTTCAGCCACCACTGAGAAATAATGTGAAATAATAGATCGAAAATGACTGAAGTTTTACTGAAGAGAAACTGAAATGTAATCAAATATTCACAGATGGCAGTAGTACACTGTAAAATCTAACAGCTGTCTTGACTTGCATGAGTAAGTTACCAGTACTGATATGTGCTACTTAATAAGTTCTATAAAGTAACATGTAACTGCACAGTGAAAAAGTACATTGAAATTTGTATTTAGAGTAAAGATCACATGGCTTAAGTATCTCCCACTCTTTTATTTTATTGTAAACCAAGCTAACGGGGTTTAAGTAACTTTCACAATTGCAGTGGAGTTTATGTCACTTGATAAAAGCAAGTATTTTTCAACGTACCATAAAAACAACCTGATCTGCGCATGTGCAGTAGAAGTGGAGTGAGGAAAGTGGACCCGCCAGATTCAGCTTAAAATTCGAGGATCTCATCTCGTCAAGGACAGGGAGGTAAGTTATCAAACAAATAATTTAAAAGTTTCTTTCTTTCTTACTTCGTATGTGATGGTAATTTGTTGGGTAATAACTTAGATAAATGAGTAACTTTCACAGTTGTTAGTCTCCATAAATGCTCCCAAAGTATCCACAATGCAATGTTTAAAATATGTGACCTACATCATTTTATTTAGAGGGACTTTTATTTTATGAGCTAAGGTATTTTATAGTTAGACAGTTTCTTATTGAGAACACACTTTGTTTAATTTAGCAGTCCATCAAGGTTTCATTAATTTATTCATTTTCTACACTTGTACATTTCTGTGTCGCGGGATGCTGGAGCCTATCTCAACAGTTTGCTAGCGAGAGACGTCCATCATGTTTTGTGACACGTTATTGGTTAGAAGTTTGAGCCACTGTTCTCTGATTGGACAGAAACATTTAGTTCCCACATCCCCATGCAAGGCGCATGGGGATGTGGGAACAGCAACTCAAGCATTGAGAAGAGAGAGTACTACAACAACAACTTATGATCGGAGATTGTTAGAGCAGACGATTGACTTGTGAACACAGTTCACTTTCCAACCATCTTGGTGAGTTTTTCGAAGAAAATGTGAGGAACCATCACAAAGCTACTATTGCTAATGTGATTGGTAAGCCAGCGCTAGGCTAATGCAGCCCGTTAATCTCTACTGCCTTAGATACGTGATCCACACGTACTGTTTTCACGTCTGTTGCAAAACGAGCCCATTAGGATCATTAGGAAAGTAAGCAGTTTTGTTTCATGTTTTTTTTTCCCCCAACATTTATTTAACGATACAGACATGCTGAACAACCGGAGAATTCACTGCGCAGGCGCGTCTCCTTCACATGCACACACACACACTTACACACAAGCACGCGCACACACACACTGGTGAATATTGGGATCGGTGTGTTTTTTTTACTGCACTGAGACGTTTTCCTCAATTGGTTGGAGCAGACGTCAGAACCCGCTTGCACCAGAACAGTACGAACAATAAATTACACCAACCCTGTTGTTTTTGGTATTGTTTTCATACAGATTGTGAATGTCAACTTGACTAAAAAATCTCTCCATCAATCACTTCAGTCATGTGTTACTAATATATATATATATATATATATATACATACATATATTATACATACATACGTATGTGTGTGTGTGTGTGTGTGTGTGTGTGTGTGTGTGTGTGTGTGTGTGTGTGTGTGTGTATGTGTATATATAAACAAAACAATATTTGATTATATTGCCAATTAGTAAAGAAATGGAAAAATTAAATTAAAAGCAACCATTCTTCTGTTTTTATTTTTAGTGAAAGAGGGCTCTATCCATAAACAACAAACCAGTAAATATAGTAAGGATAAAAAATGAAATCCTAATGATACAAAAATAAGTGATAATATGTAATATCTGTAAAGTAAACCAAAGAGTTCACAGTAAGAATATGACACTATGTTTCAAATCAGGAATAGTACATGACATTGAACAACCAGAGAAGGTGACAGAAGATGATCATGTTTCTGCACAGGATGACTTTGAATGTCAGGATGATGAGTCTTTTAAGTGATACACAGGACAAGGAAATTCAACCAGAACGCAACCCTGCTGCTTTATTTTTGAAAATACAGACAATCTTGCACATATCTGAAATTGCTGCCCAAGAAATCATACAGCCACTAAATCAGATACATTTACTTTCAAAGCCATTGATACAATGTGCAGTCCAAAAAATTATAACTCCATATTGCAGTGATGTAGATGATGCCATAATAAACGACATTGTAAATGCAGTTACACAAAGTAATGTCATGTTTAAGTTCACCAATACAGGAGGATCCCTGTCAACAGCAAGCAGGAGAGCATCTTACGTACAGCACAACTTTCCAGTAGTTATGCCAGTTGAATTCTGCCTTGACCGAAACAGCTCATTTGTACATGTTCCTCTGCTAAAAATGCTACAGACATTGTTAAACAATAAAGATGTTTTGGATAAGGTGCTCCAGGAAAAGACTTTTCCATCTGAAGTGTGCCACTCATTCAGAGATTCCTCTCACTGCAAAGAAAATTCCCTTTTAAATGTGGAAGAGTTTAGGATTGCTCCTGGGCTGTATATAGATGATTTTGAAGTGGCTAATCCACTTGGAACATCCAAGAAAAAACAAATTATGCGCTGTGCATCGCGTACTTGCTAACCTTGATTCCAAATACCGATCATCCCTACATGCCATTCAGCCTGCACTTTTGTGCAAGGTAAATTCAGTGAAGAAACATGGTTATGCAGAAGTCATTCGTCCACTCATTCAAGATATTTCAACTCTCGAGGAACATGGTGTTTATGTTGAACGACTAGCCGAAAGCATTAAAGGCACAGTTTTGTAGGTGGCAGTGAACCACTTGGGTGCTCACTCTGTGGCAGGATTTCAGGAGAGTTTTGCAGCAGATTATTTCTGTCGGTTTTGCTTGTGTAAACTAGAAGAGATGCAGCATAGGAAGTTCGATCAGGTCTATTCCAGTTAAGAACAAAGTCATGACAGACATGTACAAGAAGTTGGAGAAGACCCTTCTGTGGCTAGACATTATGGTGTTAAAAGAGGGTGTCCATTCAGTAAACAACTTGCAGACTTTCCACCAAAACTATAGGGGGGAATGGTCATGAGAACTGGTCTCTCCTGAGGCTCCTTCCACTGATGATTGGACACCATATCCCAGAGGGAGACAAAGCATGGGAGATACTCATGTTTTTGAAAGATATGCTAGAGATCGTCTTGTCATCTTCCTTTACTGATTACTGAATTAATACACTTCCTGGAATGCAAAATCTCAGAACATAGAGAATTACTGCAGCAAACCTTTCCAGCCTACAAACTTCGTCCTAAACATCATTTTATAGAACACTACCGTGAAATGATAAAAGCTTTTGGCCCATTAACAGATGTGTGGACAATGAGATTTGAAGGGAAGTACAGTTTTTTCAAAAAGATTGTGCATGACACTCGCAACTTTAAGAACATACAACAAACTTTAGCTATGAGACACCAAAAAATGATGGCCTTCCATTTGGATTCATCATTCTTCAGGCCTGCTTTGGAAATTGCTAGAGTGAGGTCAGTTATGCTTACATCTTTCGCTGAAAATGTTCAGGAATTCCTACTTCAGTATGATGCCAAACAAAGCACAGTGCTGGCTGCATCGTCCGCTTGTGTACATGGTGTAAAATATTGTACAGATATGATCATTTCAGTTGGAAGTTGTTCAGGTCTTCCAGAGTTCCAACAAATAGCACATATTGTTGTTATTAATGCAGAAATTCTCTTGGTCTGTAGACTTTTGACTTCATGGTACATAACATTGTTATGAGTTGTGCTTCAGTGGGAGTGGGTGTCAAACTGTCACCCAAATGTCTGAACTGAATGTTCCTTTCCCTTTATCTTCCTACAGAATACAGGGAAATATGTATGTGTCGCTGAGGCGTTACATATTATGCTGAATGACTGCCTGGAAATTGATACTAAAGTCTTGTCTATTCTCTCTAGGACCATGGGAAGCTATAAACTAAGAGTTATTGTTAATGAACAGGATGTACATAAAGTGTCATTCCATGGGAAACCAGAAACTGTTGAGGAACTGATGATGAAAATTAAAGAAAAACGCAAGCTCAAGGAAGACTTCAATCTCATGTATGAAGATCCTGATTTTGATAATTCCCTCTGTAACCTCGATGATGTACAAGATTTGCCAGCTTCAAAAGCTACTGTCAAAATAATCCGATTAGTGACACTGACAGTAATTCCTACCAACTGCTCCTCTGCTGTATCTGATGGCTCCTCTGATGATACAGTGATTCTGTCAACACCAAACCATCATCAAGACAAGAGCAATGGCCAGTTTTTTGACATTCCAAATTTTCCAGTTGATGTGGAATTCAGATTGCGACAGGCTGATCTTCTGTATTTGCAAAACCACACTTTCATCAATGTACCAAGAGACATGAAACATGGTATTTTGGAGAGACTTGCTGAAGAGATCTACGAATTTGATGCCTATCCAAATGAAGAACGATGCAGATCTGTGGCATTAGCACTCATAACAAAACATCCCTGTCCGAGGGAACCTGGCTCACCAGATGGGTGCTCTGGCTGGAAGAACAGCTTGACATACAAAATGGGGAACTATCGCACTAAACTGAGGAAAGCAGGATGTGCAGAAGTTGCAATAAATGCAGGGACAAGACGTACACCACAAATGGCAGCAAAAAGCCTCAAAAGACCAAAGAGATTTGAGGTGAATTACTTGCCTAATCTTCCAGAAGGCCAGAATAAAGATGGGCTAGAGGCTGAAAGAAAGCTTCTAGTTGAAGAAATGAGAAAATCCCAGTGGAACCATCATTGCTTCAGAGATGGATCAGACCTCCCCCCGACGGAGACAGGAGATTGTGGAGGTTGAACCTCCAGTGAAAACCCTGAAGGAGCGGTGGCCTGCCCTTTTTTCAGAGAGACAAGTAAGAACTAGCACATACTTGCACCATGCTTTTGTAAATACAGCTGCAAAAGAAAACTGATCTAATGGCTGTTCTTTATATTTTTTGTTGCTGTACATTGCAGGTGTATGCCGAGTTTAACAGGATTGCCACCACTAACTTGGAGAATGACTTATTTGATGCATTGGACCACTTCACATCACGCTTTCTTACAATCTTTGAATCCAAGAAAAAGTGTTTGGCGACAGATTAGCTGAAATTGTGCAGCAGATTGATTCAGCGGTAAGTCTACATGAGGTTTATTTTATTTATAAAGTATGAACTAATATAAAAACAGTATTTTTATTAGTACTAGTAATAGTTTATTTGTACTTTGGGAAACTTGGGAACTTTTTACCACTGTTTAAACACTGGTCCTTTGCTGCTAATGAACTGTTGTACATCTAGAGAGGAATTATCTGCTTTGTCAGAAATTTTAGTGAAACCCTCTTTTGTATACTTTAAAAAAGTTTTGCTCTGTAATGTTTAATGTTGTTTAATCCTCTATTTTATTTATCTTTTGGTTTTTACTAGACACCAGATGTGACAAAACTTCGTACCGTTGTTGTTCTCAAAGGCCTCCCAATTCTATTTGGTAATGATCCGAGTGACTTCTACAACACTGCTTTTGTAAGTTCACACACATGCACAGAAAAGAGTATACAATAAATCTGAGTTGAACAAGAAAGAAGAGGGAGTATAGTGATTATGCTACTTCACAATAAGAAGTTACAAGGTCCTATTGCAGCAGGCTGACAAAGCTGGAAGACCTTGCAGGAGAAATAGTTTTGTTTACATTAAGGGAAGTGTAATTTGGATTCTGTTTCATGCAGGACTTAAACTGCAATGACGCCCGGGAAAAGGTGACTGTTGGTTTGGTTACAATCATCAGTGAAGATGCACCAAGGTCTCCAGATCCTCTCCATCTAAACCCACTGTCAACCGGAATCATTCTGGAAGGAGGTATCTCCCCAACCTACCACAGGCACTTTGTGTACTGTTTGGCCTTTCCTATGCTCTACACCTGGAATACCCAAGAGCCATGCGAAACACACTGACTTTCATCCAGAGAGTGATGTTTAGGTTGGGAGAGAACAAAAAAGCTCTTAAAAAAAACTCTTGCTGAGTTAGGGCAGTCAAATAAGAGATGAATGCACTTTACATTATGTTGCTTGTGTTTATGAGCAGTGCTGGTTGTCTTTATACTGGCGATGTTATTGATTGTTCCGCTGTTACAAATGTTTTGACCGATCATATAGTCCTCATCTTGAATACCAAAGAACCATACAAACACTGACCTTCATCCAGAGACCAAAGCTTGGGCTGAGAAAGAACCATCTCCTCAAAAAGACTGAACTCTTTAAAAAAAAAAAAAAAAAATCCCACCTTCCAAGTTTGTGCAGTCATTGAAGACTTGCCTTTGGCACTGTGTTTCTTATGTGTATATGAACAGTGCAAGTTGCTATTGTGATTTGTATTTTTGTCTTTTCTTACTGGCCATGTTACATTACATGACTAATGTTTATTGTAATGTTCCAGATGAAAATGTTAGAAAAGGTGTGGTTTATTTTAATAAACCAGTTTCTTACTAATGTGGTTGCATATGATGTGCTTTTTAGTTTGTACCTGTACATGACCATATATATTTAAGTTGAGATTTGGAGATGTTGGATGTCGCTATTCCTTACTAATTAGACTATTTCAAAACAAAATATTTACATATTTGTTTACTGAATTATTTGCAAACAACATAAGAAAAAATTGTTTATAAGTGTTAAGAGATTCTATTTTGGCTAGTTTTGTAAATTAAGTCTGATCTCAAAGTAATTCAAAAGTACAAAAATCTTGCTTGCAAGAAATCTTTATTAAAGTTAACATAACTTGAATAATTGTAGCTATGGGAATACACAAAATAGTTAGGTTTATATGATGCAACTTAGTATTTCATACTGATACTTCTGAGTCGTAACAAGTACACTTAAGGCAAATTGTTAAGTAAACTTACTTGTTTTTGTTAGAGTCACTTAGTTGTTAAGTAAATTATACTTTGTATGTGATGGTTACAGAAACACATAACACCTATTCCCCAGAACTTATTATAAGTGCAATCGGTTTGCATGCTTTTTCCAAGTAAGGTGAACTTATCAGATTTTACAGTGTATATGGCTTTTAAACTGTACATAAAACATGTTCTATATATACTTGTGTATAAGCAATTAAATTATGCACCACTGGGGTTTTAATATTATGCACTGAGTCCAGTTTGATTAAATAAATTAAAGTAGAATTTAATGTGGGAAATGGTCTAAATAATTAAATATTCATGTTTTTTGCTTGTAAGGTAAGTCAAGTAAAAAAGAAAATCCTCCTATTATACAAATATATGCTGTGTGGCTTGGGGTTAATACATTAGTAGTCCCAAATGTGTCATGAAGGTTTGCTGGGAATACCTGGCAGAGTCCCCTGTCAAAGATTAACTCCTTTCTCTTGCAGAGCTTTAAACATGTCCCGGGTGAGCAGTTACACACATCAAGTCTTTAAAAAAAAGTGTTGATGTGCACAGCTCTGCAGCCTCACAAGATTGCACAACCCCAATGATGAAAGGTTGGTTAGGTGTCCATTCTAACAATGGATGGTTTG
Source organism: Telmatherina bonti (assembly GCF_933228915.1). NCBI lineage: Eukaryota > Metazoa > Chordata > Actinopteri > Atheriniformes > Telmatherinidae > Telmatherina > Telmatherina bonti. Next base: position 42,269,407 of record NC_136625.1, on the reverse strand, counting down.
TGACATGCGACTGTTCCTTCTTTGTCTTGGAATATTCAGACATATCAACATTGGGATTTGCTTCTCCACTCTCACTATAAAGACTTGCATCAAGTTTTTATGTGGAGGCTGCTTTTAAATACTGAAACCTACAAACTCACTGATCGCACTGAAGGAATTATATGTGTAGGCTAATAAATAAAATATAATCGTGATCATATCTGCATTGTCAGATCTCTGGATCTGATGTCGCTACCAGCAATTAGCCGGCAGTGAAAAATGCATCTGATTTTACTGATCTGTAAAATCAATGAAACAATTTTGGGGGAGTAAAAGTTCCATTTAGCTCCATACTGTCTACTTTTATCCCATAAAGCATGACATGAGCATAATGCGGAGACTAAGGCGGCACAACTGAGAAGAATATGAAAGATGTGAATCTGGGCATGTCTCCTCAGAGAAGATAAAAACTTGCGATGCGAATGGAACAAACAGGAACCGCATGCAGACATTATTACTCTCTTATTCAGGACATTAGATGGAATTTTACACATCAGGAGTCCAGGAGAAAAGTTATGGCTGCTGCTTTTCAGCCACCGGGGGAGGGTTGTCAGATTTCTTATGTCCTTGAGGAGATGAAGAGCTTTGATTGGTAGAACATACGTGCAGGGTTGCAGTTTGTTTCTCAGTGATTAGACAGACATTTTGTTCAGCCTGAGTCTACTTTCATATTACAAGATATGTGTGATGTTTGCTAGAAGTGGAGAAATTTGCAGAATTTATTGTTTGGTTTGGATGCCAAAGCTTTTGTGTGTGGTAGGATTGCTACTGATTCCTGGTGTCTCTAAACATGTTGTACACAGATCTCATGCATGCATCTGTAAAGAAGCATCTGTAGTTAAAGAGGTTTAAGTGATATTGAAGGTGATGCTGACCGACAGCCGGTCACATATAACAGCTGAAGCTTTACTATAAAACACTAACAGTGGATAAAAAAATATTTATTTAACTTTAAGTTTTCATTTACAACTGAGCAACAAGGTACAACAACAAACATATTCACCTTCTGGATAAGTCTAAATGTACTAAAAGTCTTTTTAGAAGCAACATGGTCATTTCAGTCCCCATACTTTTTTATACAAATAAATACAGATTTTAGTGCAACACATTCCAGAGTGACAGAAACATGCTGGGGAGAAACAGAAAGAAACCAGAGTCCCTCCACCTACGTGAATTAAAGTGACACCGTTTATGTCCAGATGAACACCTCATTAACATGTCAGATGACAGAGATGTTCTAGTGATCCGTCAGGACGCAGCAATGAAAACCCACCAGAACAACAAGCTTCCATACCCAATCCACAGTTTATATCCATAACTAACAAAGCTAATAATCACTTTGCAGACTCATCAACAAATGTAATGTAGTCAAAGAAATAGACATATTCATCAGAAGCATGTGGTGCCACAGATCTGGTTTAGTCCAAGCCAACATTCCTGTTTGTTTTGTTTTTTTGTTTTTTAATTAGACCAGTTACTTCCAGTGCAGACAGGGATTTTTCCTGACTGATAATCCCAGATAAGAACCAAGGAGGGTGAAAAGCTTCCACTGCAGAACACTGGGAAGGATAACATTGGCAATGAGGACATGAGAACAGGTGATAAAATATTCACATCACTTGACATAAAATATGTTAGTTCTACTACTTTCCAGCTGTTCTTCTTTGTCCTTAGTGCTGACAAAAGCAGACTGGACCCAACAACTCTGTGCTGATACAGGAAACACTACAAACCTCTGACTTTTCCTCAATGGCTTTCATCTTTCCCATCACAGCGCAATCATACCAATTGTTCAATTTTTGATAAATTTGCCTAAATTTGCTTGGTATGTCAACAGATGCACAAATAACAAAACTGGATATTGAGAAATAAATTGACAGCCACATTTAAAAATGATGGATATTGCCAATTTGCACATGCAATAAAAGGAACATGCACTGAAAACTAATAGGCCTAAATAAACACTAGGACTTCAGACAGGGCACGAGCCAAAGTTAATTTACATAATAAATCCTTTATAGAGCAGTAATATTGCTCTATATAGCCTTAAATCTCCTTATATTGCAGGAACATAAACAGTTTTTGCTCCTATCTGAATATAATGGATTATGTTCCAGGGCAGAGAACGATGAGGGTGATAATATAAGCCAACTAGAACAGATCAGTTGTGGGGACTAACTGTTAAAGTCAAAAGATTTTTGTTGCAAGTCCAAAGTTGCCAGTCAGGCTCGACCTTCTCGATCCACAAAACCCTGTCCTACCTTACATAGCATACCCTGCCATGGCTACGATATCGTATCCTACTCTGTCCTTCTTTACTTCATATTCTACTGGGATCTTCCATACCAATCCTACCATACCATAGCATCCCCTACAACAATACAGTTGCAACTCCAACTGTATATCCTACTCTACCCTACCATATCATGCCTGATCCTACAAAACCCTATCCTACTCAACTCCACCAGGCCCTGCCATGCCATTTTCCAAAATGGATGCCAACACAACTAGAATACAAATCTATAACTTCCCAATACATACATTTCATCAAACAATCGCGTGGAAGATATGGAACAACTTTGCAGCTTTCATCAGAGAAGGTACATCAAGTTACAGATGCCACTATTGGAGTTCATCAGCAGTGGAAGGTTCTGCTTATCTAAGCAGAACCTTCTGTAATCTGAATCTGTAATCTTACAGATTCCATTTCAGGAATCATGATATTCTCACCAAACAAAATCTTCTGAAAAACTCTGAGAACTTTGGACAACATCAGAATGAATTCAACCAAACCACCTCTGACCTCCAACCTGGGACCTGGGACACATCTTTGATGACACATCCTCAGCTCTGTAGACTAAACTAGCAAAAAGCATCAACATCAGAACTTTATCTCTCTGTTTGACACTACCTGGTTGGCTTCCAGTAAAAGCCAGAAAGCAGAAACAAGAGGAACAGAACCACAGATCTGCTCTTTCTGGAATGGCTGTATGTGGAATGATCAACATCCAACATTAACACAGATCTTGCTGAGTTAGACCTAAACTCTGTTCATCGAGAAAAACAAGCAGAAACCCAAAACATATAAATAACAAACAGAAACTCACGTCTTCAGAGCGGTCATGAGGTACATGCTCTTTGGAAGCAGCAGGTAGACCTGGTCTGTCAGAACAGCATGGATAATCTTCTTGGCCACATAGTCAGCATTCAGAATTGGCAACACACTGGGCCACCTGATAAAAGACAAAAATAGAACAGGATCAGGTCAAGAAATATAAGGCAAGTTTATTTGTATAGTAGAGTTCAACAACAAGGTGCTTTACAGTCAACAAAACATCAGAAAACTAGAAAATTTGCGTGAATGCCATAATGTGTAATTACTGATGTATAATGCATGAAAAGCTGCAGATGTCACTGAAAATAGCGGCAGCCCTTCCAGCAGTTAGCAGATGTGCTGCATTTTTCCCAATCTGATAAAATATAACAGAAATCCAAAGAACAAGTTTTTGAAGTGATGAAAATTGCAGAGAGAGGAATAATTTCTTGAGCAATAAAATGTGAAAGGAGGTGTTAAGTTGTATTGTGCAGACATATTCAGGGGAATGTCATTTGTTGGATCACAAAAACAAAGATTTGCTATGAGGATGTTCAAGGTACTGGCAGAACTACTGAAGAGTTTTGCTATAGAAATACCTTTTTAGAACTTCCAGCAGCTTCCCCCGCTATCCAACCCCAGATAAGCAGCAGAAAATGGATGGATGATAATTCATGTCTGTCAGTTTTTCCCCCATAAACTGGGTTGTGCTGCACTTATGGACAAACCTGCCTTGGACAGTCCATTTTTAATCTCATTGAGGTTCATGTGGTTAAAAAAAAGGAGAAAGGAAGTTTTTTCTATTATTATAGACTCTCCATGTGTGTTTTAAAAGGCAATTTTAGATACACTAAAAAAAAAAGAAGTCATTATTGTTAATCAACATCTTTGAACATGAACTCAATCATGTTCAGAAATAATTGTTTTTAAAGTTCACAGCAGTTGTGTTTTTTTTTTCTTCTACTGTTTTAAGATCCTCTTTTGTCCTCCTGATGAGGAACTTCCCGTTAGTGAGCTGACGCCATATGGCGGTCTAGAGATCTGACAATGCAGATATGTTTAAGATTATATTTTATTTATAACACACACAATCCCTTCAGTGCATTTAGTGGGTCAACAAACAGCTGATCTGAAAGGTAAGAACTAGATGAGAAGGTTCTTCTGGGGGGCAAAGCAAGCTGTATGCATATTGTGTAAATGAACTAACTTGTTCAAAACGTTTTAAAGTTTTTCCCGTCACTGGGTTTGGCTGCAAGACAACAAATATCTACACCTTTGTCACAGGACAAGTGGCCACACACATCCTCAGCCCCTCTCAGTCACCGTCTGGACATACAAGCATCTACATGAACATTATTAAACATCAGTCAAAGCAAAGAAACATACTTAGTCTGACAACCATCAAACATCCCAGTGTTGATGAAGTAGGGGCACACAATCGTGGTCTTCACCCCATCTTTTCCTGTAGCCAGCAGCTCCAGACCAACAGACTCTGCAAAGCCTACTGCAGCAAACTTACTGGCACAGTAGTCTGCAGAGAGAAGATGTTTAAGAATCAAATACTTCACATGAAAACTAGAGGGTTTCTAAGACATTTTAAACATTTCACCATCTCTGGGGGGGGGCTCAAACAACCAGAGCTCCCAGCAACTCCAACCAAAAAGCCTCCACCGGCCCCAGAAGGCATCGACTATCGACTGACCACATGCAAAAGGGGGGAAGGACAGGGAAATACCCCTACCCCCCAGCCTCAATCCCTACCCCCTCCTCTCTCATTCTATCTCCTCTAAGACACCCTCCATCCTGCAACCCACACAAATACTCTCTCAAACACACTCCTATCCCCCCCACACATTCATGCACCACCACCCTCCCCCCACAAATGACTAATCCCCAACACACACGTCCCCACAATTCCCCATACACAAACACCCCCACCTGCCACCCAGTTACCGCCACACTCCCAATACACACAATCCTTCCCCCCATACACATGCACCATCACACTCCCCCATACAGAAGTTGCTGCACACATGCAACCCTCATCCACACACACAAATACATGCACACTGAAACCCCCAACTCCCTTGGTCCCGGGGCCACAACCGGGCACCAGGACATGGGCCCACCTGCCACTGCAGCAGCAAATTCAGGTCAGGCCGACTGTTCAGAAGGTCGGGAAACTTTAAGGGGTATGAATAGTTTTGGAAGCCACTGTATGTGGAAAAACTAAAACCATTTGAAAATTATGCTTCTGAAAAAACAGACCTAAAATGTTCCTAAAATAGAGGTTATAGAACAATCTCCATCACCATAAATCCATTTAAACATATGCTGTAGAGGGAATGAATTCTAATTATTTCACCATGAATCAACATGATAAATTAATCATAAAGGTTCTCAATATTTGATTTTCCATGTGGGATCATGTGTCAACTATGTCATCATCTTAGGAAGGAAAACAAAGTTAAAGCACAAATATGTGTTGCTGCTTGTCTTGCTTTGGTTTCCGTCTATCGTTTCATGGAAAAGTACAGCAGAGGAAGGGTTAATCCTTTCAAACTAATGGATGAAAGGGGTCTTGTTCACGAGTGAGGGAAGGATGAAGCGTGAGATCGACAGACGGATCGATGCAGCGTCTGCAGTAATGCGGACTCTGCGCCGGTCTGTCGTGGTGAAGAAGGAGCTGAGCCAGAAGGTGAAGCTCTCGATTTACCAGTCGATCTACATTCCTACCCTCACCTATGGTCATGAGCTGTGGGTCGTGACCGAAAGAACGAGATCTCGTATACAGGCGGCTGAAATGGGTTTCCTCCGCAGGGTGGCCGGGCTCTCCCTTAGAGATAGGGTGAGGAGCTCGGTCATCCGGGAGGAGATCAGAGTAGAGCCGCTGCTCCTCCGCATCGAGAGGAACCAGTTGAGGTGGCTCGGGCATCTGGTCAGGATGCCTCCTGGACCTCCCTGGTGAGGTGTTCCAGGCACGTCCCTCTGGGAGGAGACCCCGGGGAAGACCCAGGACACGCTGGAGGGATTATATCTCTCGGCTGGCCTGGGAACGCCTCGGGATCCCCCCCGCAGAGTTGGCAAATGTGGCTGGGGAGAGGGAAGTCTGGGCTTCCCTGCTTAGGCTGCTGCCCCCGCGACCCGACCCCGGATAAGCGGCAGAAGATGGATGGATGGATTAAATCATCTACTCAGAATACTTTGATTTTAATTCTCTGATAATACTTTTTTACAAGAAAATCTAGAATAGTATTTCAATTGCAGTGGAGATTAACAAAATGAGATTAAATACAAGGTGGAGTGTGCAACTGAAAACTGACACACCTGCTAATCCATTGACTCCAATGAGTCCAGCAGAGCTAGCGATGCTGACCAGATGTCCATGATTGTTGGCAATCATGGCAGGAAGGAAGGCCTTATAGGTCTGAAAGGCATGGAAGAAAAGTGAATCATGAAACAAACTACACTTGGAAATTGAAATTTTGTGTTTTTCTTGTGTTTGAATATAACAAAGTTTTATTGACATTCTAATCTCATTTTTTAAATATTTATTACTGCATGATTTTATTAATATCTTTATCTTTTCAACTTTATTTCTTTAAGCACCCCATTGTTTTGCTGCAGTAAAATATGGTAAATGCTTTTGTGCCAATAATCCAGACTTGACCTTTAAATATGTTATTCTAGCAGCCTGATTTTACTCCATGTATTGTTAATGTCAGTCACTAATATACGCATGATAAACTAATGTCTTTGTGAAGATCTCATAAGATCATGTGGTTTCTGACAACATTTAGCATTTAAAAAGTTGGTTTATTTATTGAATACAACTACAATTAATTCAGTGTTAATGTATGCATAGGCACCAAGGTCAGAAATGTGAAGGTTTAGATTAAGAGAGCTCTGCAGCTGAAGACATGACTCACCCAGAAATGAGCCATGATGTTGACCTCCATGGTCTTCTCGATCAGAGAATCTGGAGCGTCGATGAATTTTTTCCCTGTTACAATTCCAGCATTGTTCACCAGGATGCTGATGTCACCAACTTCCCGCTTTACCTGCATGAAAACAAAACAAAAAAAAATCTCTTCTGTCATATTTACATTATTCTGACAAAAGGACTGCAGTTTTTCCACACATAAGTTATGACCTTGTATCATATTTACTATATATACCCCATACATGTAAACCATTTTGGGTTTTTTAAATAGTATTTAATTTGTTGTTAATTGTAAATAAATGCAGGTATTATGGGGTTAAAAGCCGGTGTGGTCAGTCAGTGTGAAGAAACTGTACATCATGGATACTCAGTCCTTGAGGACCGGTGTCCAGTAGGTTTCAAAGTTTCTCTGCTGCAACACACCTGATTCAAATCAATGTGTATTTAGCAGACATGTGCAAAGCTTGTCTGAGTCTGAATCAGGTGTGTTCCAGCAGGAACACCTGGACACCCTGCAGGACACCAGCCCTCCAGGACCAGGATTGGGTTGTACATAACAGTCCTTCAGTTTCCTTTCCAGGATGGGTTCCCTTCTATACTGAAGTTCTGATATATCTGGGTGGGGGGGGTGGGAACAACAGCAAAAAATTACTATTCTCATGTTCCCAGTATATACACCGGTATTTCATTTAAATTGGGCTGAATGTTTATCTTTATCTCAATGTCATCCACACGTCACCAGCAGAGTGAATTTAGTTACTGTCTCAAACAATTTATAGCCTGTAACCCAATGAAAAACCTGACCAGGCGTTTTCCATCACTTTTCCATGAACAGAATGGCTTCATATTCCTCTCAGTTCCTTATTCTGCTGCTGAACTTCCTGAACTCTGGTACAGTAAAGTTCTGTTTAAAAGAATAGTTCATGTTTTTATTGGAGAAAAATAAAACTTGCTGAAAGTGTCTGGAGATATCTAATAGTCTTCCAATGACTGTATGTGGTGCTGGCAGAAATATGTACTACAGTGCAGCTCAACTTGACAAACATGGGAAACACAAGGCTGTATCAACAGAGAAAATACACTTTACATGGAACTCAGAATGCAATACAATGTACAAACCTTTATTCTGGGAAAAATCTACCTATAGAAGCCACAAATTGTCCAGACTGATAAAAAAAAAAAATGGCCAGAATATGTACAGAGGAAGCGGATATTTTGTCAGAGGTCAGGGTCTTCAGGTCAATAACACAGAAACAGAATTTTGCAATACATTTCTGGGCTGTACTGTCCTCAGACCATATCACCCCACTGCCTTTACCGCGTCACTGCCACCCTCTTCATGTTAGATTTCTGCTTTAATGTTTGCTTTTGCAGCTGGAAAACAGCCTTGTCCACCTTAGCTCTTAGATATTAGGATTTTGGAAAAAGCAGAAGGGGATTAAGAAAGGGTGGGAAAACTTTTTTTTTTTTTTTTTAAGTGTAAGATTTTCAATATTTTCAAAATAAATTAACTAAAAAAAATAACAATAACAATTAGATAGTTTTTTTTAAACATGTAGGTTCCAGTCTGTCCATATTTGATGCATTATTAAATTACAAGTTTATTTAATGACAAAGACCCTTCTTGAATGTTTTCTGACCAGTAAAAAAAAAAAAAAGTACTTTTTTTCCACCAGTAGGGGGAGTATAAGCCCATTTATTGCAGAGCAGCTCTGAGCTACAGCCCACAAGCGATTCCTGCCCTCATTGGAGCTGGCAAATAGGAGGGGTGAGTTTTGCTCATTACTGCCAACCTGTGGTGGTTTGTGAAGGTAGCAGTTTTGTGGTTTTGCTCACAACCTGTTGTCTGCCACCTGGTGGTGGAAAGAATCACCTTGAAATCTTACATACTCTGCCTTTAAAGATGCAGCACAATCCAGACATGAACAATTCAGAATCAATGTACAAATGTTTAAAAATCAAATTTTTCACAAAGTTGAAGAAGGTCTAAGGTGTTCGTGATACCTTCTGCATGTGGATGTACTTTGACTGTACTCACGTCTTTGTCCAATTTTTAATCATACACAACAAAAATTTATTTTTGCCAAACAATGATGGCAGACTCGAAATCTGTGACTTTTAAGGCAACACTTTTGGCCTAGTTATTTATGGAAACCCCTACATAATGGGATGGTACAAAACTCTCTGCCTGCTTGGAACAACTGGAAGTAAAACATTAACTCTTTATTGAACAGATGGGGAAAATAAGCATTATCCAACTTATCAAATCAGTTTTCAATTTCTTTATGAGACAAAGTCAGGGAATATTTAACGTCGGATGGAGTTATTGTACAGGTATGGTCTTTTTAGATAGCTTCAATCAGGATTTGGTTTTCATAACACAGAGCATGCTAGTCATAATGACCTTCTTCTGATTGTCTCAGACGGTGGACTTGTGTTTACACTTGTTCTATCAGACTTTCAGCAAATATTCAGAAAATACTGTATTCTAGTCCATTTGCATTTAGACAACAAGAATATTTTGGAGGAAAACAGCTGCTGATGGACAAAGTTGTTTTATCCCCTTTTGAATCCGTCCATGCAAGCTAACTGCTAAATGTCAAATGGTATTCTCCAAAAACGTTAGCTTTAAGCTAACATATCAGTATTTATACATTTTGATGTGTAATGTTATGGAATTTCACTGGGACAATGGATGTATTTCCAGTGAGAACAGATGTATTTTCTGTATGTGGTCTTAGTTATAATGTTCTTTCGTAATAGAAAGAACATTATAACTCATTATAAATAGACTCAGGCTGAGTCTATTTCAAGCTTTGAAATAGACTCAGCCTGGGATCTTTCTTTGGAAAATTATCTGCCAGCTGTTGCAAGCTTGAGCATGAAACACATGCAAGTGGTGGGAGAATATGCACTTTGGGAAGCAGGAGGGGGTCTACAGCAGTGCTGCTTCTCACTGAGGTGAGACCTGACTGAGGTGAGTTGGTGAACTTGATGCTACTACTAGAAGGAGTCGCTGTAAGGGTCCAAGAATACTCCATAAATATAGCAACAGAGTAGCTAGGGTGGTCCAGGTTTTGCTCAGATTTACCTTCGGATGCTGCCTGAATGTGCTGTCTTAAGGATCATGTGATTTGCTATTTGTTTGTCCTTTGAAGCCAAAAATCAGCATCCTGTGTATTGTACAGCTGCATTCTGCTTTGTTTCCTTGTTTCCTTGTTCACCTTTCAGCTGAGGTCCACTGTTCCACACAGTTTAAAGCAGTTAAATACCATCATCGGACAGGAAAGGTGTGATCGTGTGATGTGATATAATATTACATTTTCTACAGCTGTCAAAAAAAATTTACGTGATGTCACTGCCAGATTACGTGACTTCACCGCCAGATTACGTGATGTCACCGCCAGATTACGTGACTTCACCGCCAGATTACGTGATGTCACCGCCAGATTACGTGATGTCGCCGCCAATTTCTGTGATGTCACCGCCAGATTATGTGATTTCACTACGAGATCATGTGATGGCACAGCGAGAATACGTGATGTCACTGCCAGATTACGTGACGTCACTGCCAGATTACGTGACGTCACTGCCAGATTACGTGACGTCACTGCCAATTTACGTGATGTCACTGCCAAATTACGTGATGTCACCGCCAATTTACGTGATGTCACCGCCAATTTACGTGATGTCACCGCCAATTTACGTGATGTTACCGCCAGATTACGTGACTTCACCGCCAGATTACGTGACGTCACCGCCAGATTACTTGATGTCACAGCGAGATCTTGCCGGCAGTTCCGGCAAGATCTCGCGGTCAGGATAAGAGGTGCCAGTGTACTCATGGGGTAAGAAGCTGCCACACCTGCAGAAGGTAGGTTTTGAGCCACTTTAACATCGGAAGAACAGCATCATTTTAACTGACTGATATGCCTTTCAACACTTAGATGTCTACTCCAGAGTGTCCAGCCATGTTTTGTCTTTTATTTGTATGTCAAGAGGGACCTGGTAAGTGACACATTAGCTTGGAGCTAGCATGCCGATGTTTGCCTCTGTTCCCGTTTGTTTGGGGTTGGTGCTGGTGCTAAACACATTAAACATGAACTTTCAAACATTTAAATGGGAATGTCCCAATTGACCTCAAACTCATTCCAGTTACTCATTTCAGTATTCTGTTTTATTGCAGCCTCCGGACAAGATAAAACCATCAATAGACTCACCAGAGTACCGGCATCTCTCGATCAGCTGGTATCCCGACAACCAGACCCGGCTGTTAGCTAGCTGCTAATGTTTACGCTCAAAATGGCTATGTTCACCTCTCCATCGCACACAGGTTGTGTCGGTTGCTTACGGCTGGCCGAAAAAATAACCGAACTGGAGTCATGGATATCAAATCTGCATCAGATCCGAGAAGCTGAGATCTTGATGGACATCATTGTCATCTGCGATCCAAAACCGGATGTCTCCACGCCCTGTCGTCCAGCTGTGGATGCTGGAGCAGCGTTACCCGATGAGGCTCACATTGACGGCCATCCCGCCCCTGGGACCTTGCCACAGTTCACCGATCCAGAGACCTGGTTGCATCTTGGAGCTAAACCACAGATCCCGGTCAGCTCCACACCGGGCCAAAAGGAGCCCCGGTTCCACGACGCTCCGCAGCGGCAAAGAGGAAGGCGTCACAGCGCATTTCCACCAAACAACATCCCGTTACAACAGGTTTACCATTCTCAGTCTTGCAGATTTATCCCCTTTAATCGACGATTCTCAGTCCCAAAGCTCACTGGCACCACGCTTCCTCCCAGTCCCTGTGCCGGAGCTCCGCAGCTCGCAGGCCCGAGCCGTCCTTTACCCTGGCTCTGAAACAAACCACCACCCGCCGTGCTGCTGGACCCGCTACATCACCGCCACCACCTCAGGTAAAGCCTCCGTCACACTCCTCTCCAACGACTCCAACGATAATTGGAGACTCAGTTGTGAGAAACGTAAGATTGCGCTCCATAGTTAGAATTGTGGCGATAGATACTCCAGGGATCGTAGTCAAATGCATTCCAGGTGCCAGAGCAGGCCACATTGAATCCTACTTAAAACTGCTGACGCAGGATAAATGTAAATACAGCAAGATTATTATTCATGTTGGGGTAAATGACACCGGTAACGTCAATCAGAGATCACCAAAGTAAATGTTGCCTCAGTGTGTGACTTTGCTAAAACCATGTCAGACTCCGTAGTTTTCTCCGGACCCCTGCCAGACCTGACCAGCGATGACATGTTTAGCTGTTTGTCATCCTTTAACCGCTGGCTGTCTAGGTGGTGCCCAGAACAAAATGTGGGCTTTATAGATAACTGGAAAAGTTTCTGGGGAAAACCTGGTCTTATTAGGAGAGACGGATTCATTCCACAGTGGATGGAGCAGCTCTCATTTCTAGGTACATGGATCATTTTATTAGTCAGTTAAACCCATGACTGTTCAGGACTGAGACTAGGAAGCAGAGTTGTAGTCTCACATGCTTTTCTCACCCCTGTCGCCACCCTCCCCACAACCCATAATGATGGTATTCCCCCCCCCCCCCCCCCCCCCTCCTCCCCATAACCCATAATGATGGTATCTGCCCCCCCACAACCCATAATCATTGTATCTGCCCCCCCACAACCCAGAAAGAATAAAACAGCACGGGGGAGGAAATCATAAAAACCTCATTAATATCAAAACAATGAATCTAATAAGACAAAATAATAAAACCATTAAATGTGGTTTATTGAATATTAGATCTCTTGTGTCGAAGTCTCTGTTAATCAATGACCTGATTACTGATCATCATATTGATCTATTCTGTCTTATGGAAACCTGCTGCAGCAGGAGGATCATGTCAGTAAAAATGAATCGACTCCACCAGATTGTCTAAATGTTCATGCTCCCAGAACTACAGGTCGAGGAGGAGGTCTGGCAGCTATCTTTAAATCAAAACTATTGATTAGTCCTAAACATAAAATAGTTCCAATAGCTTTGAACACCTGACTCTTAGTCTATCCCACCCAAGGTGGAAATGAGAGAAGCCACTTCTCCTAGTAGTAGTCTACCGTCCACCTGGATCTTCCTCACAGTTCCTAACTGACTTCTCAGACCTCTTATCAGACTTAGTGCTGAATACTGATAAAGTTATTGTTCTGGGGGATTTTAACATTCATCTTGATGATGAACATGACAGTTTAAACACTGCCTTTAACTCTATATTAAGTTCAATTGGATTTTCCCAAAATGTCCACAGATCGACTCATTCTCATCGTCACACTCTGGATCTTCTTCTGACATGTGGCATCAAAAGTGATCAACTGACAATTTTTCCTCATAACCCTGTTCTGTCTGATCATTTAATAACTTTTGAGTTTACTTTACTTGACTACACAAGGGCAGAGAAGAAAATTCATTACAGTCGATGTTTGTCAGATAGTGTTGTTAACAAATTTATGAAGTCTATTTCAGCAGTATTTCCTCCAACACCATGTGTTAACCTAACAGGAAACACCCATCCAAGCTTTACTCCAACATGAAGCCAGATGAAACCAATCAGTTTCTTAGATTACAAAGACGTCTTACAGACATCAAGACCTGGATGACTCTGAATTTTCTCCTTTTAAACTCAGACAAGACAGAGGTCGTTATCTTCAGGTCTGAAAAACTTAGAACATTATCCAGTTATGTAATTAATCTGGATGGCATTAATCTGGCCTCCAGTACCACTGTGAGGAATCTTGGAGTCATTATTGACCAGGACTTGTCTTTTAGCTCACATTTAAAACAGGTTTCTAGAACCGCCTTCTTCCACCTGCGTAATATTGCAAAAATTAGGAGCATCTTGTCTCAGAAAGATGCAGAAAAATTAGTCCATGCCTTTATTATTTCCAGATTGGATTACTGCAATTCCTTATTTATGGGTTGTCCCAAATATGCCCTGAAAAGTCTCCATCTGATCCAAAATGCTGCAGCGAGGGTTCTGATGAGGACTAGCAGGAGAGATCATGTTTCACCAGTTTTAGCCTCTCTACACTGGCTCCCTGTTAAATCCAGGAGAAAGTTTAAAATTCTTCTCCTCACATATAAAGCTCTCCATGACCAAGCTCCATTGTACATAAAAGATCTTATAGTTCCATATATTCCAAATAGAGCACTTGGCTCTCAGACTGCAGGTTTACTGGTGGTTCCCAGAGTCTCAAAGAGTCCTATGGGAGGAAGGGCCTTTAGCCATCAGGCTCCTCTCTTATGGAACCAGCTCCCACCGTGGGTTCAGGAGGCAGACTCCCTCCACACCTTTAAGATGGAGCTGAAAACCTTCCTTTTCCATGATTCTTATAGTTAGGATATGAGCATCTCCTGAGTTGGAGTCTGCATGTACGGGACCCAACTGTCCAGGTTCTGCTCATTGCTCTTATAGTTATGGGTAGTCTAGCCATCCATTACTTATGTAGCAATGGGGATGTTACCTGATGCACTGAGAAGTACCTCGCTCTATTTCTCTAATGTATTAATGTATAAATATATGCCAATATTGCTGTCTCTAACTTTTTTCTCCTTTTTTCTGCAGGTCTTCCTGAATAAGTGCAGTTGTACATGTTGATCTGTCTTTCCTGTCGTCTCCACCCCAACCAGTGGAGGCAGATGGCTGCCCTCCCTGAGCCGGGTTCTGCCGGAGGTTTTCTTCCTGTTAAAGGGGAGTTTTTTCCTTCCCACTGTCGCCTCTTGCAGCTCAGGATGGAGGACTGGATCCAAGTCATGACTCGATGCAATCAGTTGGTTTCTATTACAGGATATGTATGAATTGGCTCAGAATGATGTGTATGTAAAGTGTCCTGGGACAATATTGTTGTGAAGTGGCGCTATACAAATAAAGCTGAATTGAATTGAATTCAATAAATTGTAAAATTTGCAATATGTAATTTGTATTGGTTTAATTATCGATTTATTTTGAATTCAGTTTACTGATTGGGTTTGTGTTTAGTTATCTGAATGGATCTGGTCATCTATTTCCACGTTACTGTTTTAAGTTTTGGGTTTACTCTTTTAGATTAATTTTACTGTAACCGTATGCTATTACTACTGGTTGGTCCTGCCTTTTACAGCCCAGGTGTCCATCGCATACTGAATCCCAGCGACCACACCTGGATGGCGAGCGATTGTTGCACATCTCCACCTACTCAGTAGGAGACTCTGTAGTCTGCCACACACATCGTCACTTGCAATCCATAATCTTCCCATTTGGGTCAGTGACTGTTACTTGTAGCTAAAAGATGATATGAACTATCAAACCACAGTATAATTGTGGATGGACTTAGGGCTGGGCGATATATCGAATATACTGGAGATATCGTGGCTGGTCCCCTGTGGGATATAGAAAATGCCTATATTCATCATATTGGAGTATCCTGTTGTCACGCAGGTGTTTTTAGCTGTGGGCGGGGTTTCCTCCCTCCTCCTCGACTCTGCACCGCTTTGCACAGAGAGTTAAAGTAAGTGCACCTCGTTACGTACATAACGTGAGCTACGTGCTACGTCATGAGAGGCAGCGTGGAGCCACTGTTGCCAACTTGGTGACTTTCTCGCTAAATCTGGCGACTTCTTGTGAAAAGCGACTAGCGACAAATCTAGCGACTTTTAAAGGAGTTATTGGAGACTTTCCTGGTGTTTTGGCGACTGACTTTAAAGCGCATATTGTAAAGTTATTGTCAGAAGGAGAGTCTCTCCCCGTCCTAAAGCACTCAGTCGCTCCGGCTGCAGCTGCAGCCAGTCAGAGGAGCAGAGAGGACACCTGCACGACTCCACCTACAGTCACAATGAACAGCCAAATCCGCCACTGATCCCGCTCTGGATTACAGAGTGGGACGTAAATTACAAAGTTTTTCACGTCACGCAAAAATGATTAATTATATCTGATTACATTCACAGCCGCTGTCACTGTGTGTGACACAAGCATATTTATCTAGCTCGTCATGTCTCCAGAAAGTAAAGAAAGGAGTGGGAATCAAACCCTGAATTAAAAGCTGGCTGAAGCTGTTTATTGGAGACGATACGAGGACATTCTGCCTGGATTATAAGACTGATTTCATTTTCATTTACGTAATATAGCCAAAATTAGGGACATTCTGCCTGTATTATAAGACTGATTTCTACGCTAAACTCTGCGATTAAAAAAAAATACATGACA
The DNA here is from genome assembly GCF_933228915.1 of Telmatherina bonti. NCBI lineage: Eukaryota > Metazoa > Chordata > Actinopteri > Atheriniformes > Telmatherinidae > Telmatherina > Telmatherina bonti. The sequence continues at coordinate 42,253,134 of NC_136625.1, read as the reverse complement.
ACTCAAAACCGTAAAGCCTAACCCTAACCATAAAGCAAAGCCTTATAATAGTTCAACCCAAAGCAAGCTAAAACTAAAAAAAAAAAAAAAAAAAGACTAAACTAAAAGTAAGAAAACTACACAAATGAAAAAACAAACATATCTCTGTCAAAGTGTCTCTTTTGGGTCACTGTGGCAGTCCCAAGCCCAGATAAAGGAGGAGGGTTGGACATGCAGCTAGCAATTCCACAAAACATAACAATCCCTTGGTTAAATTTTATATATGATAATCTAACATTTAATAAAGCAGGACAAAGCGGATTTATACAATGTGGTTTTAATGGTATTCAAAATAATTTTTCAAAGGGATAGACTGTTTCAGTGGCAAAAAAGATAAGAATAGAAGAAAAATAGTGCAGGATCCATCATCTGGCAGTGGTTTGGATACCGGTGAGAAGATGTTGACCAAACAACTGTCGTATGCAAAGTATGTTGCAAAAATGTCGCCACAAAAGGTAGTAGTACCACAGATTTATCTCATCATTTGAAAAGTCCCCCCTAGAGCACCTATTTTCATACGTTGCATTTATTACATCATGCAAAGGCACTTTATTTTGTTTTAAAATGACATGTTTCTGCCGCTGCTTTAACTGTTCAATAAATACAGTTTTGATCAGTTTGCTTCGTTACAATTTCATCCTTTTGGCATGAATGTTTAAAATCAGCATATCTTAATGCAGTATGAACAATTATGTTTTAATGGAGACACAAAATCATCTTAGTGATGTGATTGTATGCACCAAAGCATTCATTCAAGGCTGAGGTAAATATCGAGATATATATCGTATATCGTGACATGCCATAAAAATATCGGGATATTACTAAAAGGTCATATCGCCCAGCCCTAGATGGACTATCCTTTTGTTTTCTTTTTTTGTCTTTTTGCTTGTGGGTTGTGCACAGCCAGGCCTTGTTAAAATTGTAAATATAAACTTTAGCCTTCAACAGAAAAATGAAATAATGCACTCTTTACCATTGCAATTATTGTCCTCTGTGTGTTGACTAGAACAAACCCTTTCACTAAGATGAACCATGTAGAACTTTTGCACTGCTGGTCGTGTAGATCTTACATGTTACACACCAGCAAGTCCACCTCTGAATGGCTTCAGTCAAACTTAATCACTCAAGAATACTTTAATCATCCCTGAGGGGAAATTCTGTGAAGGTTCTTGAGCAGCTGAGTGAAAGTCCAGACTTGAATCCTGTTGAAATGCTGCGGTGGGACCAGGTTATGCTGGAAAAGCCTCCAATGAGGCTGAATTAAAACCATTCTGTGGAGAAGAGTGGACTGAAACTCCTCCACAGCTGCGTGACAGACTCACCACCAGGTATCACCAGTTATTGCAGTTATTGCTTCTGCAGGTGGAACAACCAGGTTCAGGGGGCAAAAAACTTTTTCACATGGGGTCATGAAGGCTTGGAGAGGTTTTTGTCCTTCAGAAATAAAATCACCTTTTAAAAACTGCATTTAGTATTTACTCTTTATTTTGGTCTGATAAAATCTGTGATGATCCGAAACATTTAAGTCTGGCAAATTTGCAAAATAATAAAAACTGGAAACATTCCATACATCACCTGTTTATTCAACAAAGGTTACTCACCTGGTCAGACACTCTGTAGACTTCGCTTTTGTCGCTGCAGTCACACAGGTAATAGTGGACTCTGCTGGCTCCTCTTGTTTTGGCAAGTCTGGCGGTTTCCTTCAGACCCTCCTGGTTAATATCCCACAACACCAGCACGGTGCCGAGAGCTGCAAACTCCTGAGCCATGAGGCGACCAATCCCACTCCCTGCTCCAGTGATCAGAACAAGCTCTCCAGCTACATTCTTCTTCTTCTTGGGAACTAAGAGGTAAACGAAAGACTCCACATTGTACCAGATGGACAGGAGGAGGACTTGGATTGTTTCCAGGAAGAAATTCATGATGAGTCTATGACAAACAAAAGACAGAAAGATTTTTTTTTTTTTTTTTTTTTTTTTTTTTTTTTTTTTTAAAAAGGCCCTTTAGGAGAACTTCAACACTTAATATAGCTGTATTTGTTGGAAAGTTGGAGAACTTAGCCCAGTTCTTTGTAACAAACTTTATGGTATTAATTCTTTGTATTTTAACATAGGTGATATTATGGGGTGGGAAGGGAGAAAACAAAAAAAAAATATATATATATATCTATATATACATATATCTATATCTATCTCTATATATACACATATATGTATCTATATCTATCTCTCTCTATATAAACATATATATCTGTATCTATCTCTCTATATGTATACATATATATCTATCTCTCTATATGTATACACATATATATCTGTATCTATCTCTCTCTATATGTATACATATATATATCTGTATCTATCTCTCTCTATATGTATACATATATATCTGTATCTATCTCTCTCTATATGTATACATATATATATCTGTATCTATCTCTCTCTATATGTATACATATATATATCTGTATCTATCTCTCTCTATATGTATACATATATATATCTGTATCTATCTCTCTATATGTATACATATATATATCTGTATCTATCTCTCTCTCTATGTATACATATATATATCTGTATCTATCTCTCTCTATGTATACATATATATATCTGTATCTATCTCTCTCTATGTATACATATATATATCTGTATCTATCTCTCTCTATATGTATACATATATATATCTGTATCTATCTCTCTCTATATGTATACATATATATATCTGTATCTATCTCTCTCTATATGTATACATATATATATCTGTATCTATCTCTCTCTATATGTATACATATATATATCTGTATCTATCTCTCTCTATATGTATACATATATATATCTGTATCTATCTCTCTCTATATGTATACATATATATATCTGTATCTATCTCTCTATATGTATACATATATATATCTGTATCTATCTCTCTCTATATGTATACATATATATATCTGTATCTATCTCTCTATATGTATACACATATATATATGTATCTATCTCTCTCTATATGTATACATATATATCTGTATCTATCTCTCTATATGTATACACATATATATCTGTATCTATCTCTCTCTATATGTATACATATATATATATCTGTATCTATCTCTCTATATGTATACATATATATATATCTGTATCTATCTCTCTCTATATGTATACATATATATATCTGTATCTATCTCTCTCTATATGTATACATATATATATATCTGTATCTATCTCTCTCTATGTGTATACATATATATATCTGTATCTATCTCTCTATATGTATACATATATATATCTGTATCTATCTCTCTCTATGTATACACATATATATCTGTATCTATCTCTCTCTATGTGTATACATATATATATCTGTATCTATCTCTCTGTATGTATACATATATATATCTGTATCTATCTCTCTCTATGTATACACATATATATATGTATCTATCTCTCTCTATATGTATACATATATATCTGTATCTATCTCTCTCTATATGTATACACATATATATCTGTATCTATCTCTCTCTATGTGTATACATATATATATCTGTATCTATCTCTCTCTATATGTATACACATATATATCTGTATCTATCTCTCTCTATATGTATACATATATATATCTGTATCTATCTCTCTCTATATGTATACACATATATATCTGTATCTATCTCTCTCTATGTGTATACATATATATATCTGTATCTATCTCTCTCTATATGTATACACATATATATCTGTATCTATCTCTCTCTATATGTATACACATATATATCTGTATCTATCTCTCTCTATGTGTATACATATATATATCTGTATCTATCTCTCTCTATATGTATACACATATATATCTGTATCTATCTCTCTCTATATGTATACATATATATATCTGTATCTATCTCTCTCTATATGTATACATATATATATCTGTATCTATCTCTCTCTATATGTATACATATATATATATCTGTATCTATCTCTCTCTATATGTATACATATATATATATCTGTATCTATCTCTCTCTATATGTATACACATATATATCTGTATCTATCTCTCTCTATATGTATACATATATATATCTGTATCTATCTCTCTCTATATGTATACACATATATATCTGTATCTATCTCTCTCTATATGTATACATATATATATCTGTATCTATCTCTCTCTATATGTATACACATATATATCTGTATCTATCTCTCTCTATATGTATACATATATATATCTGTATCTATCTCTCTATATGTATACATATATATATATCTGTATCTATCTCTCTCTATATGTATACATATATATATATCTGTATCTATCTCTCTCTATATGTATACATATATATATCTGTATCTATCTCTCTCTATATGTATACATATATATATCTGTATCTATCTCTCTCTATGTATACATATATATATCTGTATCTATCTCTCTATATGTATACATATATATATCTGTATCTATCTCTCTCTATGTATACATATATATATCTGTATCTATCTCTCTATATGTATACATATATATATCTGTATCTATCTCTCTCTATGTATACATATATATATCTGTATCTATCTCTCTATATGTATACATATATATATCTGTATCTATCTCTCTCTATGTGGACGCAATTTGCCCTGGCTCCACCCGTCTGCCTCTCCGCCTATAAGAGTGGTCCTGGACCAGAGTGCGCTCGCTTCTGCTTCTCCTGCGCTCCGGCTCCTCCTCCGGCACGCTCCCGTGGGTGGATTGTGCCACCTCGCCCAAGCAGCCGCCCGCTGCTGTCCCCGCTCTTCAACTATTTGCACATTTAAGTTAATTATCGTATGTTAGTCTTATTTTCTGTTACGTTCTTTCTTTCGGTAATAAATATCCTTTCGTGCACTTTACCCAGTCTCTGTCTCCCTCGCTTTGTTGCGGTCTTGAGCCGTGGCCGTAACAAGTATGGGGGCTCGTCAAACAATTGTGTGCTCATTCGCGTTTTAGTTTTGGTTAAATTTTGCTTAGTTGGATTATCCGTGTTTTTGTTTTTGGATGATCAGAGCGCTTTCGTGGGTCAGTCCTTTGTGCGTAATTTTGGATTGTTCTGCGTTTAGTTTGGCGGGCAGGGGTTTCCCCGTGACGTCATTGCCCATGTTTGGTGCTTGGTTTGCGCTCTTGGGGAGACACGGCTGGGTGTGCGGCTTAGCTTTTCGGTTGCGTTGTGGTGAAGCAGGGCAGGATTTTTGTCGTCCGTGGTTTTGTCAGCTGTGCTGTTTGGGAGTGTTGAAGGTAAGTGTATAACTTGTGATGCTCATCTTATTGTGGAAAGAGGGGGATTTTCCTTGTAGGCTCAGGCGTCGTTCTCACAAGGAGAGCGTTCGCGTTGGGGGGCTTTAGGGACGGAGACAAGTTGCAGGTCGAAGCATCCACTTTCCCTTTTCCCTCTCGTCGGCTCGGGGTCTGTACAGGGCTATCCGGCCGCTGTGAGTAACAGGTAATCCCCACCGCCACGTCTTCTGAAGATTAGGGGGGAGTTAAATCAGGGATTTCTTTGAGTAGACCAGTGGAGGGCCTCGTCTTTATTGTGGGTGTAGCATCACGAAGATATCACTTAAGCTTCTGCTCCCGGTGGGTTTTTTGTTGTTGTTTGTGCCATGGACGAGGTTGTTAAGAGTTTTATTGAGTCGCCAAGCTTTGGTGGTTTAGAGCTTTGCGATAAAAAACAACTGGTCGCTATTGCTGAATTTTATAAAATAGAAGTTGGTGACTTAAGAAAAAGTTTAGAATATGTTAAAGGTAATTTGAAAGCGGGTTTGATTGAAAAGGGAGTTCTGTCGCTTGAGGAGCAGAGTGAGGATTTGTTATTGGCTACAGGAGGTGCCGCGTTAACATTTGTGCAGCAAAAAGAATTGTTTGTGTTGCGTGCGCAGGCTGATGAACAAAAAATGATTGGAAATGGAGAAAATGAAGCTGGAAATAGAGAAGCGAAAATTGGATCTTGTTAGCGACGGCAAACTGGTTGTTGGACAGGGCAGTGTTCGTCCTGTGCGTGCCAAGGTTGAGGCAATAGATCGGTTTCCACGGCCAAAAACTAAAAAGGAACTTATGCAGTTCCTAGGGATAGTGGGTTATTATCGTTGTTTTTGTTCTAACTTTTCAACAGTGGTAGTGCCTTTAAACTTGTTAAAAGGTAGTTCTAAGTTTGTATGGTCACCTATCACTCAGAGGGCTTTTGAGAGAGTGAAGGGGCTGATCTCAAATGCTCCTGTTCTAGCTGCTCCGCAGTGGGATAAAGAGTTTAGGTTGGAGGTTGATGCCAGTCTGGTCGGGGCTGGTGCCGTTTTGTTGCAGCAGGATAGGGCAGGGGTTAGCAGACCAGTCTGCTTTTTCTCCAGGAAGTTCAATAGGCATCAGGTGTATCTATCTATCTATATATATATATATATATATATATATATATATATATATATATATATAGATATATATCTATATCTATATATATCTATATATATCTATATATCTATATATCTATAGATATATATCTATATATCTATATATCTATATATATATATATATATATACACATATATATAAAAAGACTTGCTACAGAGCGAGCGTTCAAGAAGGCATGGCTTGCCATGAGTTGGGCGACCTCAGAGCTGGTTCTTGTAGCCTTTTCCTGGACACGCACCGAGCACGGAAACATTACTGTTGCTAACCCTGCAGGACAGCTGCCATTAGCTCTCCTCTTGCTCAGCGCCAGCGTAGGAAGTATAGAACCCAGTCGTTTTGTTGTATAGATTGTAATTTTGCTTTTTTTGAAGGGACGTGGCCTAACTACTGATAATGCCATCACTGATAAGATACATGATGAGGAACATGTGGAGGTGACATAATCATACAGATACTGCATATCACAAAAATATTCAGCATAGCAGATCACCTGTTATGCATGCGACACTGAAGATGGCGTGTTCATCCAGCTTTCTGCAAACACTTTAACTGTTAAACTACATGAAACCTGTTGTGAAAGTTGACTCTGTTGTGAAATGCAGCAGCTTCGTCTCTGGACCTGTGAGGTGCTTGCTGGACACTTTGCTGCGTCGTCTTTTATTAAATAAAGGAACTCCAGCTCAGGCTCGCTTGATGAGGATTAACGAACCTTTTCCCCCGTGGTGCTCGTTCATTTTAGTGCTGAAATAATTTAGGCTACTTGCAAAATCATTTCGCCCCTAATGTGAACATCTGCATGCAGTCAGGCAGGTCCAGATGTGGCCGCAGAGAGCCCGCTGTACGGGAGCCCAATTTAAAAAAAAAAAAAAAAAAAAAAAGAACTTATTTTATCAGCATTCAGTGGACAAAACGGCCAATACCGATTATTATGAAATCGCATAATAATGGCCGATATTATGGGCCATGCCGATGATTAGTGGAAAAGGAAATTCAGCCAGTACACACATATATATATCCATCTGTCTATCCATCCATCCCGTCTATCTGAAACTGAAAGGACTCTATGTTTCTCCACCTCTACTCCTACGGTTATATCAGTCCATTATCCAGCCTGTTATTCTGTACTGTTCAACTTGCTTTTTCAATTTGTTGACTGTTAAGAACCGGACTAAACTCATAAAGGTAACCAACACCGCAGCAAAAATCATAGGACTCCCCACACCAAGCCTTACAGAGCTTAACAACAGAGCCATTGGACGCTTTGCACTTTCCATGGAGCAGGACCCCACACACCCCCTTCATGAACAACTCACCCCTCTTCCTTCAGGACGGAGGTACAGGGTGCTCAGGTGCAAAAAGGCTCAGTTGGGAAAAAGCCTGATCCCCTCAGTCATTACATTTCTAAACAGCAGGGGGCGCTGAGTGTACTCTGTTCATTGTATTTGTATGTTGTTTCTGTGGTCTGTTGTCATTGTCCTTTTTGTTGTCAAACATGTGCTGTGTACGTGAAAAAGAATTTCCCTTTGGGGACAATAAAGTCTAAAGTCTAAAGTCTATCTATCTGTCTATCTATCCGTCTATCTATCTAAATATCCATCCATCCGTCTATCTATCCATCTATCCATCCATCCGTCTATCCATCTATCTATCTATATATCCATCTGTCTATCTATCCAGCTATCTATATATCTGTATCTATCCATCTATCTATCCAGCTATCATCTATATCCATATATCTATCCATCTAACCATCCATCTATCTATATAGCTATATATCTGTCTATCTATCCATCTGTCCATCCATATATCTAAATATCTATCCATCTGTCTATCTATCCATCTATCCATCCATCCATCTATATATCTATCCATCTGTCTATCTATCCAGCTATATATCTATATATCTGTCTATCTATCCAGCTATATATCTATATATCTGGATAACTATATATCTATCCATCCATCTATCCATCTATCCATCTGTCTATCTATATATTTATCTATATATTTATTTATTTTGTCTGTCTGTTTCGGTGACGTCTGTAGAGTTGTGGAGAGTTGGGATGGTGGTGAAGCAGGAACATCTGTTCCAGGCCATAGCATCCCCCAAACCGGACATTTAATCGCCAACTGTTATCTGAAAAGGTCACTGCTACATTCTGCTGGACTACATAATGAAACTATGTTTTCACAGCAGTAATACTGCTAATAATCACTTCTGTATCACTTTTTCCAGAAGTCAAAGTTCAACATGGCTGACTTATCTTTCATTGTTGGTGTTATCTTTGTCTGAGAATATCTGAAGGCCACGGAGGACAAAGTCCAGCTAAAAGACACTAAATATAACAAAGATTGGCGGTCAGAGGTGAGAAGACAGCTATAACTCACCAAACTAGAAGTTTTCATTGTTGGGATCCTGACATAAATGAAGCAAAATGACACCATGAAGTTAGCACATCATTGCAGAGTATCATGACAATCGGCTGGCGAGGAGACTGACACGTCACCATACCTTCATCCCTGTAGGCAGGAGAGACCAGTTTCCTCCAGTTCCCTGCAGACTTCCCACACACCACCATTCAGCTTCAACGCCACAGTCCCTGTCATCTCATTCGATGCTTTCGGAGCGCTGATCTCTGAGCATTTATAAGACACCGGTTGCTAACGCTTCCTGTTGCTACCTCTGCATGCGTGTCTGAGTCTTTCCTCATGTCTCTGGAGATATTCTGGAAATCTGTTCACTTAATCTGGTGTGTAAATTATCTGCTTTAAATCTTATTTTTGTTCACTTTATGACCCGTTTAAGCCTCTGAAGACCTTTCCCAGGGCACAGTGAAGAATTAGTTCTCCACCAGCCTTTCCTGTGTGAATAAAGCTCCAATAAATCTTTCATCCATCTATTTACATCACTGATTCCAGTATTGGGTTGCAGGGAAGTTGGAGTTCATCCCAGCAGGTACCAGGTGAGACTCATCACACGGACGTTCACAGAAAGAACTTAAAACATCATTTTACTAATTTACCTTCTTTCTTTAAACAGCAGTGTCCAGCAGTGGTGGGGTGTGCTTTAAATATCTGTGTACCCCCATAACCCTACATAGAGATATTACTGCAGAACGACCCACAACTCCTTCGTTCACCACAAGCAGAGAAATAACGGTTTGTTTAAAACCGTCACAAGAATGAAACTTTTCACTGTCAACCAAATGTTGCACGTCTGGAGGAAATCAATAAAAATCTTCCTGGAAATCAATACAAAACAAAGCTCAAATACTTCTATGAAAACGTGCAGAAAGAGAAAACTCCCATAAATCATTAACCAAACTGATAAAACTGACCAAAAAACAGCTGCAAACCAACATGCTGCTGATTTCCTAAACATACAGTATCCATTATTTACTATCTATACACTAAATTCAAATTAATCTCCAGAATATATATATATATATATATATATATATATATATATATATATACATATTATATATATATATATATATATATATATATATATATATATATATATATATATATATATATATATATATATATATATATATATATATTATTGTGTTACTTGGACAATTAGCACATTTTGTTATGTAATGACTATGAATCAAAAATCTGTTTGAATCAAGAATCAATTTTAAATCGTATCATCAGCCAAAAAATTGTAACGCATTGAGCCGCGAGTTGTTGTTAGATTCACATCACTACTAAACACCACAGCTTTTGCTGGTAAATATTCATGACTGTAATCACCCGCAGAACAGTAATCAGCTAGCTTGGGGCAACTCAGTTTGGTCTGCAGGGTTAGGGTTAGGGTCTGTGGTGCAGCTGCATTTTAATGTGTCCCTGCTCCGACATTCTCAAATTAAACGGATCCAACAGCCTATGAGGTTCTTCACATTGCCTCATGAATTGATGTCAGGTGTATTGCAGCAGGAAAACATGGAGAAGCTACAATACGGAGTAACCCTGAACTATAAACGCTGGGCTGGGTGGATCTCCATGGATCTGCTTCTTTAAGCTGTTTCACAGATTTCCAACCCGTCAGGCCAGGGATCCATACAGTCAGTCAGGGATCCATACAGTCAGTTATGGATCAATACAGTCAGTCAGGGATCAATACAGTCAGTCAGGGATCCATACAGTCAGTCAGGGATCCATACAGTCAGTCAGGGATCCATACAGTCAGTTATGGATCAATACAGTCAGTCAGGGATCAATACAGTCAGTCAGGGATCCATACAGTCAGTCAGGGATCCATACAGTCAGTCAGGGATCAATACAGTCAGTTATGGATCAATACAGTCAGGCCAGGGATCCATACAGTCAGTCAGGGATCCATACAGTCAGTTATGGATCAATACAGTCAGTCAGGGATCAATACAGTCAGTCAGGGATCCATACAGTCAGTCAGGGATCCATACAGTCAGTCAGGGATCAATACAGTCAGTTATGGATCAATACAGTCAGGTCAGGGATCAATACAGTCAGTTATGGATCAATACAGTCAGTTATGGATCAATACAGTCAGGTCAGGGATCAATACAGTCAGTCAGGGATCAATACAGTCAGTTATGGATCAATACAGTCAGTCAGGGATCAATACAGTCAGTTATGGATCAATACAGTCAGTTATGGATCAATACAGTCAGTTATGGATCAATACAGTCAGGTCAGGGATCAATACAGTCAGTTATGGATCAATACAGTCAGTTATGGATCAATACAGTCAGGTCAGGGATCAATACAGTCAGTCAGGGATCAATACAGTCAGTTATGGATCAATACAGTCAGTCAGGGATCAATACAGTCAGTTATGGATCAATACAGTCAGGTCAGGGATCAATACAGTCAGTTATGGATCAATACAGTCAGTTATGGATCAATACAGTCAGGTCAGGGATCAATACAGTCAGTTATGGATCAATACAGTCAGTTATGGATCAATACAGTCAGGTCAGGGATCAATACAGTCAGTTATGGATCAATACAGTCAGTTATGGATCAATACAGTCAGGTCAGGGATCAATACAGTCAGTTATGGATCAATACAGTCAGGTCAGGGATCAATACAGTCAGTTATGGATCAATACAGTCAGTTATGGATCAATACAGTCAGTTATGGATCAATACAGTCAGGTCAGGGATCAATACAGTCAGTTATGGATCAATACAGTCAGTTATGGATCAATACAGTCAGTTATGGATCAATACAGTCAGGTCAGGGATCAATACAGTCAGTTATGGATCAATACAGTCAGTTATGGATCAATACAGTCAGGTCAGGGATCAATACAGTCAGTTATGGATCAATACAGTCAGTTATGGATCAATACAGTCAGTTATGGATCAATACAGTCAGTTATGGATCAATACAGTCAGGTCAGGGATCAATACAGTCAGGTCAGGGATCAATACAGTCAGTTATGGATCAATACAGTCAGTTATGGATCAATACAGTCAGTTATGGATCAATAATTTATTGATTCTGCAAACATCCCCAGCATGAATCTTCCTGTCTGCATCCTTTCCTTTAACGTCTGCTGTCAGAGTTAACTAATTAACTAGTTGCCTCCCGTCAGGTTAACTAGGTAACTAGTTACCAGAGAGATTAACTGGTTAAACTTGGTTTAAACCCCGTTTTATCGTCTCCATCACCGGGAATGACACGAGAAGGCGGAGGAGAGGAAGGTTTAGTCCAGCTTTATTTCTGAAACTCACCAGAACACGAGCCGTTCCGTTCCGAGTTAACCAGCTTGTCTGGCTCGACCTTTGTCCAGGAAACGTAATGACGTCCAACCGGAGTCAGGGCCACGGTGTGCGCGTGCAAACGGCCCGGTGAGTGAGTGGGAGACACGGGCTTGCGACCAGGTGTTCGTCCAGGTGGAATCAGCACTTTGTACAGCCTGAGGGCGTCAACACGTTCAAGGATGTAACCGCTGCTTTCTGCCAGGACACGCCCCACGTCCGACGTAAGGCGGCGCTGCGTTACGCTCCCTACGGCACTACTTCCGCGCAAGGCATTGTGGGACTTTGAGTGTTTCATGTTCTATTTTCTTTCTTTTCCATACAAACACACACACATGCACACACACACACACACACACATATATATATATATACATATATATATATATATATATATATATATATATATATATATATATATATATATATATATATATATGTATGTATATATACATATACATATACATATACATATACATATACATCCTTACTGTTGCTCATGCCGGCTCCTGGTTTTCAATGCTGAAGCATAAAAACTTACAGACATACGTGGACATAAAATTACATGCCTCGGCATGCGGCTTCGGCCGTTGCCGAGGCAAAAACTCGGGCATGGGAGGAGTTCGGCGAGGCCATGGAGAAAGACTTCCGGACGGCTTCGAGGAGATTCTGGTCCACCATCCGGCGGCTCAGGGGGGGGAAGCAGTGCTCCATCAATACTGTGTACAGTGGAGATGGGGAGCTGCTGACCTCAACTCGGGACGTTGTGGGTCGGTGGAGGGAATACTTCGAAGACCTCCTCAATCCTACCAACACGGCTTCCCATGAGGGAGCAGAGCTGGTGGACTCAGGGGTGGACTCTCCTATCTCTGGGGCTGAAGTCGCTGAGGTGGTCAAAAAGCTCCTTGGCGGCAAGGCCCCGGGGGTGGATGAGATCCGCCCGGAGTTCCTTAAGGCTCTGGATGCTGTGGGGCTGTCCTGGCTGACACGCCTCTGCAGCATCGCGTGGACATCGGGGGCAGTACCGCTGGATTGGCAGACTGGGGTGGTGGTTCCCCTTTTTAAGAAGGGGGACCGGAGGGTGTGTTCCAATTACAGGGGAATCACACTCCTCAGCCTCCCTGGTAAGGTCTATTCAGGGGTCCTGGAGAGGAGGGTCCGCCGGATAGTCGAATCCCGGATTGAGGAGGAGCAGTGTGGTTTTCGTCCTGGTCGCGGAACAGTGGACCAGCTCTATGCCCTCTCTGGGGTCCTGGAGGGGGCACGGGAGTTTGCCCAACCAGTCTACATGTGCTTTGTGGACCTGGAGAAGGCATTCGACCGTGTCCCCCGGGGGCTCCTGTGGGGGGTACTCCGGGAGTATGGGGTACCGGACCCCCTTGTACGGGCTGTCCGGTCCCTGTACGACAGGTGTCAGAGCTTGGTCCGTATTGCCGGTAGTAAGTCGGATTCGTTTCCGGTGAGGGTTGGACTCCGCCAAGGCTGCCCTTTATCACCGATTCTGTTCATAACTTATATGGACAGAATTTCTAGGCGCAGCCGAGGGGTTGAGGGGATCCGACTTGGTGGCCTCAGGATTGGGTCCCTGCTTTTTGCGGATGACGTGGTCCTGTTGGCTTCGTCTGGTCGTGATCTCCAGCTCTCGCTTGAGCGATTCGCGGCCGAGTGTGAAGCGGCTGGGATGAGAATCAGCACCTCAAAATCTGAGACCATGGTCCTCAGCCGGAATAGGGTGGATTGCCCTCTCCGGGTCGGGAGTCAGGTCCTGCCTCAAGTGGAGGAGTTTAAATATCTCGGGGTCTTGTTCACGAGTGAGGGAAGGATGGAGCGTGAGATTGACAGACGGATCGGTGCGGCGTCTGCAGTAATGCGGACTCTGCGCCGGTCCGTCGTGGTGAAGAAGGAGCTGAGCCAGAAGGCGAAGCTCTCCATTTACCAGTCGATCTACGTTCCTACCCTCACCTATGGTCATGAGCTGTGGGTCGTGACCGAAAGAACGAGATCTCGTATACAGGCGGCTGAAATGAGTTTCCTCCGCAGGGTGGCCGGGCTCTCCCTTAGAGATAGGGTGAGGAGCTCGGTCATCCGGGAGGGGCTCAGAGTAGAGCCGCTGCTCCTTCGCATCGAGAGGAACCAGTTGAGGTGGCTCGGGCATCTGGTCAGGATGCCTCCTGGACGCCTCCCTGGTGAGGTGTTCCAGGCACGTCCCTCGGGGAGGAGACCCCGGGGAAGACCCAGGACACGCTGGAGGGATTACATCTCTCGGCTGGCCTGGGAACGCCTCGGGATCCCCCCCGCAGAGTTGGCAAATGTGGCTGGGGAGAGGGAAGTCTGGGCTTCCCTGCTTAGGCTGCTGCCCCCGCGACCCGACCCCGGATAAGCGGCAGAAGATGGATGGATGGATGGATGGTTTTGAAAAATGATTGATTTCTTGCCCTTCTGGACTTGTACATAAAAATAAAGTAGACTGAAATGTTTATAATATAGCCGCTTTAAACTCCATTTCTTACAATTCTTTGATATGTTGATTTTTGTAGACAACAAACAAAAAAAAATGTAAAAAAACTTTTATTTGCTCATCATTTTTCTTGATTTCAAAGAGGAAAAAAAAAACACAGTAGCGAGACCATCATTCTGCTGCTATAATGTCCAAGAAGACAAGTAAAAAGATCAATAAAAACAAAAAAATTGTCAAATATTTTATAGTGGTTTAGGTTTAATCTTATTATTTTGAAAAAAAAAACAAAAGATTTTTAACAAAAAAACAAAACAAAACAAAAAAAAGAAAAAAAAACAATTTTAAAATTTTGAAGCAAAAAACCCCCAAATTTTTATTTTTGAATCAATTTTCCCACTCCTAAGTTTTTAATACAGCCCAACAATAACTCACATTTAACATTTTGCACATTCCTGTTTGGACTACTTGCCAAAATGAAGATAAAACCCTTTATAGAAACGGAGGAGTCTATCAGTAAAACAAGACAGTAAATCGTTAAAAATGTTTTTATAAAGACAGTAATGAAAGCTAGCTAAAATCTGTTTAACTGCACAACCAAGCGGCAAGCAGTTAAACGTAAACCCTATGTGGAAGTGCATAAAACTGCAGTTCCCCCCTCATTACCTAGGGGCTTCAAAACAGAGAAAGTCTCCATAGACTCCTATGTTTACAGCAGAAATAAACATGTTTACAACAGAAATAAACATGTTTACAACAGAAATAAATATGTTTACAGCAGAAATAAACACATTTCAATAGAAATAAACATGTTTACAGCACAAATAAACATGTTTACAGTACAAATGAACATGTTTACAACAGAAATAAACATGTTTACAACAGAAATAAACATGTTTACAGCCTGGTTCAAAAATCCATTTTCGGTTTAATAGGTCAACAACTTCATGACAACTGTGGGGGGAGTGAACTCCCCTGTTTAAAAGTAATTTCAAAATTCGGCACACTTAGAGGCGTGTCATTTTGATTGACAGGTACACGATCTCCCACTTACCTATGTTCGCTGGTTAGCTCCTGTTATCTCCAGGTTAGCTTGGTTAGCTCTTAGCTACAGAAAGCTCGGAGTTCACTCAATGTCAATCATCCACCATGACGCTAACAGCCCCCCTCTCAGCTCCACCTCTTTGCCCATATTTGTATTCTCCGGGTGAGACAACACGCATGCCCCTGCCAAGATGGTGATGGTAGGAACCACCCACCGAGCTTCAATTCAGCTCTTCAGAAACCTACGGGTGACGTCACGGAGGCTCCGCCCATCTTTGGCTGGGTTGCTGTTGTGTGAACTGCGCGGGGGGCCGGGGACCCCCGGTTTCGGGGCTGCCTTCCTCCAGGATGGGGGGCCCTGGCCTGGACCTGGGGAGCCTTGGTCGCCTGGAGCATGCCCTCGGGGTCATGCTGCCTGGCGGGTTCCCTGAGATTATGATGTGTCCGTAGAGGGATGGGGTTTGGTGCGGGTTGGTAGAGGGAGGGGGTGGGGCGGCATAGGGGGGAGGGGGGCATGGGGGCACGTAGGAGGGGGGGGGAGCGGTGTGGGAGGTGGGGGCGGTGTAGGGGGGGGTGAGGGGGGGGGGGGGAGGCGTGGGAGGGAGGGGGGTGGTTGGGAATGGGTGGGGTAGGAATAGTGGAATGGCGGAGGGGATCCTCCCTCTGGCTCTGTCTCCTCACGTCGGCGGCAGTCTTGGCGTTGCTGGTGGCACCGGGCCCCGGACCTGGATGGATGTCTGGGTGGAAACCGGGGACTCTCCGGCCCCTGGAGTACTGTTGCTGGGCCGCCGGGGATGGGGGGACAACCGGGGTGCTGCCTCCTGCGGCACCTGGCGGGCCGAGACTTGCCCTTCTGCCCTGGGGCTGTCCCAGTGAGGTGGGGGCACCTTCTGCGGCCAGCTGAGGAGTTGGTCGCCCAGGGGAGGAGTCCTTCTCTCCTGGTTGTGCCCCTCCCCATGCCCCCCTCCTCTTCCGCCACCCGACATCATACATACAGCATATAGGGCATGGTGGGGGGGTGAAGTCGGTGGTCCCGGGAACACTAAGGGGCATTTTCCGATGGACCCCGGCGACCACCTGCCCCACTAAATTTTAATTGCACCATAGACACCAATATACATTTAGGGTTTGGAGGGGACAGGCACCTTGGCCATGGGGGGGGGGACAGGAGCTACAGCAGTGGCCCTTGCCCATCCCCTCCCATTGGGGTCTTTCTCCCCCAGATTTTACTCACAACTTAGACACTATTACATTTACACAAGCAGCACACACACTTAACACACACACCCCTTTTTTACTTGCACTACAACCACGACCCACCCATGCACACACCACAACACCACGGCGAGGATCGTGGTGTTGTGGTGGGTGTCTGGGGCAGTTAGACATTTGATGGCCTTTCTCACCACAACTTAGACACAATCCCTGGTCCAATCTGTGGCGGCGTGTCTCCTCAGGAAGTCGAGCGGCATCAAGCTGCATTTGTTCCTGGGTCTGTTCAGACCATGGAGGGGAGAGTCGAGCCCGAGACCTACTCTCCCGCAACAGCCCATCCAGTCTGATAACCATGTGCATGTAGGCATCTCATGAATTGCCCTCTTCATGACATGCCAATTCTGCTTGGAGGTCTGCCCTTAACTTCGACGGAAGACAGCGAGAAGGGCAGGTTCATTCCACCCACTGGCTGCGGCAAGGGTACGGAAATCCAAGGCGTAATCTGCTGTGGATTGGTCCCCCTGCTGGAGCTGTAGCAACCTCTCTCCTCCTTCACTTCCCTGTGGAGGATGATCAAACACGGCGCTGAATAGGGTTATGAATCGGGCATAGGAGGTGAGCCCCTCACCTCCTTGATTCCAAACCGCCGTGGCCCACTGCAGTGCTTTTCCTGATAGGCGAGAAATGACTGCAGAGATCCTGGCATTGCCGGTGAGGGCCGTATGATGGGCGAAGTACAGTGAACACTGCAATAGGAAGCCCTTGCACCCCTCAGGATCCCCACTGTAGACCTCTGGCAGACGCACTGGAGATCCAGAAGTGTGTGGCCACGGGGAAGCACTTGGATTGGTGGCCGGCATGTCAGCTGAAGAAGGATTGGCTGGTTGTGAAGCTCGGTGCTCCTGCAGGTACCCAGTCAGCTTGTCCAGACAGGAGTTCACTCTCAAGAGCTCATGCTGATTGGTGGAGACTGCTGCGGCCAGCTCAGAAGGAGATGGAGAAGAGGATGGCATCTTTGGCTCCTCTTTGCTGGGGAGTGGCACTCTCACTGCATCCATGGGTATGGTGGTTTCGTCTGTCACGTCAGATAGCACGCAGAAAGAGGATGCAGGTGCGAGTAGTGACAGTTTATTCACACAAAAAGAAGAGTGACGAGGATCTGTGGCGCGTACTGGCTGGTATGCAGTGCGGACTGCAGTCAGATCAGTGAAACCACACTGAATGAGAGCTGGCTGGCTGTGATATAGGGCTGTGAACAGGTGAGAATGATGAGCCAGTGCACAGGTGTTTGGTATCAGGCTGCAGACTGGTGATTAGTAGGCTGGTGATGTGGAGCGTTGGAGGGAAGGAGGAGAGGACGTTACACTCTTCTCCCTGTATAGGATGGGATATGCCTCCTGCTGGCAATGTGTCCATGTACATATCATGGCGCCCACACTATCTCAGCATATGTTTTACATGCGTAGGATATCATACTCTGTAACCACTGTACAGAAAATTGGTCATAGGTCATGTCTCTTGTAATATAAACAACTAACTATCAAGTTACCCATAGCAATTGTATCAAGGAAGTAACAGATCTCTAACTAGGAACAGATTATTGCCATCTCTACCTCATTTCTCCTTTTTTCAGCAGGTCTTCCTGAATAAGTGCAGTTGCACATGTTGATCTGTCTTTCCTGTCCTCTCCACCCCAACCAGTCGAGGCAGATGGCTGCCCTCCCTGAGCCGGGTTCTGCCGGAGGTTTTCTTCCTGTTAAAGGGGAGTTTTTTCCTTCCCACTGTCGCCTTGTGCAGCTCAGGATGGGGGATTGGATCCAAGTCATGACTCGATGCAATCAGTTGATTTCTATTATAGGATATGTATGAATTGGCTCGAAATGGTGTGTATGTTGATTTGTGTATGTAAAGTGCCCTGTGACAACTTTGTTATGAAGTGGTGCTATACAAATAAAGTTGAATTGAATGTAATTAAGTCTCGGGTTACATTGTATAATCAGTAACCTATATTAGACGAAACATGGTCTCACATATAAGGAAATGTTGCAGGAATAGACCTGTAAAGAGCCTATATAATGAATGGGTTTTCTGTCGAGAGTCTTCCTTTGTCCCACACTGAGACTATGTCAGTCTGTTGTGTTAAAGTGATCTCCCGGCTGCAGAAACTGGCTCTAGGGACGTGGAACGTCACCTCTCTGGTGGGGAAGGAACCTGAGCTTGTGCGCGATGTTGTGCGGTTCCGACTAGATATAGTTGGACTCACCTCAACGCATGGCTTGGGCTCATGGTGAGAGGCGCTGAGCAGGTGTGGGCATTCTCATCAGCCCCCAGCTTGGTGCCTGTATGTTCTGCTGGGGGGCTTCACTGTACTTCACAGATCTGGACAATGACAGTGAGACCTAGAGAGGAGTGATTGGAAGGCCTGTCATGGCGGTAATCCCAGGACTCGTTGGTGGACACCAGCAGTGAGGGATGCCGTCAAGCTGAAGAAGGAGTCCTATTGGGCCTTCTTGGCCTGTGGGACTCTGGAGGCAGCTGATGGGTACTGACAGGCTAAGCGGCATGCGGCTTCGGCTGTCGCCAAGGTAAAAACTCGGGCATGGAAGGAGTTTGGCGAGGCCATGGAGAAAGACTTCCGGACAGCTTCGAGGCGATTCTGGTCCACCATCCGGCGGCTCAGAAGGGGGAAGCAGTGCTCTGTCAACACTGTGTACAGTGGAGATGGGGACCTGCTGACCTCAACTCGGGACGTTGTGGGTCGGTGGAGGGAATACTTCAAAGACCTCCTCAATCCTACCAACATGTCTTCCGATGAGGAAGCAGAGCTGGTGGACTCAGGGGTGGACTCTCCTATCTCTGGGGCTGAAGTCGCTGAGGTGGTCAAAAAGCTCCTTGGTGGCAAGGCCCCGGGGGTGGATGAGATCTGCCCGTAGTTCCTTAAGGCTCTGGATGCTGTGGGGCTGTCCTGGCTGACACGTCTCTGCAGCATTGCGTGGACATCGGGGACAGTACCGCTGGATTGGCAGACTGGGGTGGTGGTCCCCCTTTTTAAGAAGGGGGACCGGAGGGTGTGTTCCAATTACAGTGGGAATTACACTCCTCAGCCTCCCTGATAAGGTCTATTCAGGGGTCCTGGAGAGGAGGGTCCGTCGGATAGTCGAATCTCGGATTGAGGAGGAGCAGTGTGGTTTTCGTCCTGGTCGCGGAACAGTGGACCAGCTCTATACCATCTTTGGGGTCCTGGGGGGGGCATGGGAGTTTGCCCAACCAGTCTACATGTGCTTTGTGGACCTGGAGAAGGCATTTGACCGTGTCCCCCGGGGGCTCCTGTGGGGGGTACTCCGAGAGTATGGGATACCGGACCCCCTTGTGCAAGCTGTCCGGTCCCTGTACGACAGGTGTCAGAGCTTGGTCCGCATTGCAGGTAGTAAGTCGGATTCGTTTCCAGTGAGGGTTGGACTCCGCTCAGGCTGCCCTTTATCACCGATTCTGTTCATAACTTATATGGACAGAATTTCTAGGCGCAGCCGAGGTGTTGAGGGGATCCGGCTTGGTGGCCTCAGGATTGGGTCCCTGCTCTTTGCAGATGACGTGGTCCTGTTGGCTTCATCTGGTCGTGATCTCCAGCTCTCGCTTGAGCGATTCGCGGCAGAATGTGAAGCAGCTGGGATGAGAATCAGCACCTCCAAATCTGAGACCATGGTTCTCAGCCGGAATAGGGTGGATTGCCCTCTCAGGGTCGGGAGTCAGGTCCTGCCTCAAGTGGAGGAGTTTAAATATCTCGGGGTCTTGTTCACGAGTGAGGGAAGGATCACTCATCTGAGCCAACTCACCACCAGGTGGTGATCAGTTGACAGCTCCGCCCCCCTCTTCACCCGAGTGTCCGAGGCATGTGGCCGCAGGTCCGACGATACGACTACAAAGTCGATCATTGAACTGCAGCCCAGGGAATCCTGATGCCAGGTGTACATATGGACACTCTTATGCTGGAACATGGTGTTCGTTATGGACAATCCATGACGAGCACAGAAGTCCAATAACAAAACACCATTTGGGTTCAGAGGGGGACACCATGCCTCCCAATCACTCCTCTCCAGGTCTCACTGTCATTGCCCACGTGAGCATTGAAGTCCCCCAGCAGAACAATGGAGTCCCCAGAAGGAGCACCCTCCAGCACTCCCTCCAAGGACTCCAGAAAGGGTGGGTACTCGGGACTGCTGTTCGGTGCATAAGCACAGACAACAGTCAGGACCCGTCCCCCCACCCGGAGGCGGAGGGAAACTACCCTTTCATCCACCGGGGTAAACCCCAACGTGCAGGCACCAAGCTGGGGGCTGATGAGAATGCCCACACCTGCTCGGCGCCTCTCACCATGAGCAACTCCAGAGTGGAAGAAGGTCCAGCCCCTCTCGAGGGTTCTGGTTCCAGAGCCCAAGCCATGCGTCGAGGTGAGTCCAACTATATCTAGTCGGAACCGCTCAACCTCGTGCACAAGCTCAGGCTCCTTCCCCACCAGAGAGGTGACGTTCCACGTCCCTAGAGCCAGCTTCTGCAGCCGGGGATCGGACCGCCAGGGTCCCCGCCCCTTGCTGCCGCCCAGCTCACACTGCACCCGACCCCTACGGCTCCTCCCGCAGATGGTGAGCCCACGGGAGGTGGGGCCCATGTAACCCTTTCGGGCTGAGCCCGACCGGGCCCCATGGGCGAAGGCCCGGCCACCAGACGCTCGCTCTCGTACCCCGCCTCCAGGCCTGGCTCCAGAGGGGGGTCCCGGTAACCCGCGTCCGGGCAAGGGAACATTCATGCCCAGGTTGGTCGTCATCATAGGGGTCTATGAGCCGTGCTTGGTCTGGTCCCTCCCCTAGACACCTGTTTGCCATGGGTGACCCTACCAGGGGCATAAAGCCCCCGACAACATAGCTGCTAGGATCTTCGAGACGCACAAACCCCTCCACCACGATAAGGTGACGGCTCAGGGAGAGGCGATAAGAATGTGATTTTTCTTTTTTTTTTTTTAAATCTGCATTTTAGGGTTTGATCCATAGCTTATATAATCTGAATTGCTGAGCCCTTTGAAATGTGCAAACATCTGCATTTATCTAATTTACAATTCAACCCCCAAAACCAGTGAACACAGATATACAAGAGTATTGACCTTTTTCCTAACCCCCCTGATGCCTTGCATGAATTATAGGCGCAACTTCCTGGACCAGAACCGGTATTTGTTTAGGTGGAAACAGTACTTGCTATGCAGTTTCTTAGAGTGTTGGAGATTTAAAAATGTGGGAACACCACCTGTCAGAGCTTAAACGGGACAATATCATCATACCACTGCCAACGGCGAATGATGGATGGGATGATCACCGGCGAGTGTCTGGCAAGCAAATGTACTAGCATATTTAGTTACTTCATTGACTCGGTTGGTTCTGAGGGTGAAGCAAAGAACAGCCTGAAGAGCTCTGAGGCGTATCAGTATCGACATAGAAATAAATTCGGTCGCATGTTTTTAAAGAGGTGGGACCCTATCTTATTTATCGTAACGCTGACCCATGCAAAGCCTTAACGTCAGCTTAAAGTCATCACTGAGCCTGGGTGTTAGTTTCAACGTCAGGTGGCTGGTTATTTGGACACCAACACCTGAAGCTGGACATTTCATTTGACAAAGACACAGATACACAAAACATCTCCAGAAATTCTACTTTTCACTCATTCTTCCAACATTGGTCGTGAAGAAGATTTAGCACTGCCCCAAATACCTGAATCTCCTTTACCTACAGTAAGTACACAAATATGTGTACTACATACAGAAATCAAGAGCACTTTATGAAGCTTAATTTTTGTCTTTTAGTTTTATTAACAACCTGAAAGCGAAAGCTTCCAGTTTGCTAATCCATAGATAAGATGCACTGACAGATCGTGCTCCCAGGCTTTAATCTGAACTCTCCCCAACAAAAGACAGAACCAACTAACATGAAAGGTAAGAGCTATTGGACGAAGGGAATATTCATTTTAAGACACAAGCTATGAGAAAACATGCATAAACTTTAAGAAAAGACCAGCATGAAAGCTAACAATACTAATCAACATCTGGCAACCCCGAGCAAAATGAATGGGTACCACACCTACAGCCCCTTTGGTCTTGAACGTGGTGATTCAGGCCATAGCTCATTTAAAATCAGAGCTGAAAGATGACAATTCCCGTCTTGACCAGGAATAAACCATATGAGGGAAGAGGTAAACAGAAAACTGGATAATCTGATGAAGGATATTCAAAACTGGGTTGAGTGGTGGAGGCGGAACCAGGGTGCAGCAGGTGGAGGACTGGGCCATGGAGCCGAAAGAAGCACTTTGTAAGAGCCTCGAGTAGCAGAGGGCCCCGCAGCAGAACATCACAGATCTGGAATCCAGATAACGGAGGAATAGCATTGGAATTTTTGGGGTACCGGAAGGGCAAGAAGACTCGCTGCTGCTGTTTATAAAAGGTTTTCTTCCTCCGGCAAGAACCCCTGGACTTGGACTTTAAATATACAGCGGGCACACTGTTCTTTCACCCGCATGCCAAAACCTGAAAAACCGCCAACACCAATCACTGTCAATTTTCTGGAGTTTATCACCAAAGAAGCCATGCTCAGTAAAGCGTGGAGGAAAAGTAAAATTCAATCATGATCATGCCACCAAAATCATGAAAAAAAAGATGTGAGTATGGTATCGAGACGATACTTAAAGAATGGGGCATTAGTTTCCAGACTCCTTATCCAAGCATCCAGACCCACTGGGATGTAGGGATCCACACCTACAGCAGCGTGCAGCCAGAGCTGAGGTTGCGGGGCTTCACCACCTTGGAGACAGGGCAGACCGGAGCAGTGAGAAAGATCTTGATGGTTTTAAATAACATCAAAGTAGCATCCTTCTAAAGAACTTCTAAATAGGATGATGATGTGTGGAGAGACATTCACAGGCTGGAAAATATTTCACACAACACTGGTTTGCACATCAGGTTCTCTGCCAGTGTCATGATTTGGGTTTTTCCCTTTGCTTTGTTTTTGGGCTTCCTGTTTTATTTTGTAGTTTTTCCTGTTTAGTTCCCTTGGTTCTTGTTCAGCTTCATAGATTTCCTATTGATTTATTTCACCTGGGTTCATTTAGTTAATTTGTTTCACCTGTCTCGTTTTGTTCTGTGTATTTATACCCCTCAGTTTCATTCCTTGGTTGCTGGATCATTTTGTTACTTAGTTTGTTTGTTCTTGGTCTCCTGGGTTAAAATAAATTAGTCCTGAACCTGCATCCCTGTTCCCTCGTCTCTGCGTTTGGGTCCACTCCTTCACCATCCCCACTGCCCGCCGTGACAGAATGATCCAGCCAGACGTTGACCCAGCGGAGAAAATCACCCCATACGAGCTCTTCTGCAGACGGGCTGCTATGAACTCTCCAAGCCATGGTAAGCCAGCACCCAATCCTAACTGGGGGTCCAGACTGGCAATTTGGTCTCCTCCATCGCTAGGGCTTAAATGGACTGCTGGGATGGCCAAGAGGAGGCGGGACTGCAAACAACATTGCTCCCCTTTGCCTCCTGCTCCGAGGCCCACGTCTCCAGTGTCCCCGCCTGCTCCGAGTCCCACGTCTCCAGTGTCCCCGCCTGCTCCGAGTCCCACGTCCCTAGTGTCCCCGCCTGCTCCGAGTCCCACGTCTCCAGTGTCCCCGCCTGCTCCGAGTCCCACGTCTCCAGTGTCCCCGCCTGCTCCGAGTCCCACGTCTCCAGTGTCCCCGCCTGCTCCGAGTCCCACGTCTCCAGTGTCCCCGCCTGCTCCGAGTCCCACGTCTCCAGTGTCCCCGCCTGCTCCGAGTCCCACGTCTCCAGTGTCCCCGCCTGCTCCGAGTCCCACGTCTCCAGTGTCCCCGCCTGCTCCGAGTCCCACGTCTCCAGTGTCCCCGCCTGCTCCGAGTCCCACGTCCCCAGTGTCCCCGCCTGCTCCGAGTCCCACGTCCCCAGTGTCCCCGCCTGCTCCGAGTCCCACGTCCCCAGTGTCCCCGCCTGCTCCGAGTCCCACGTCCCCAGTGTCCCCGCCTGCTCCGAGTCCCACGTCCCCAGTGTCCCCGCCTGCTCCGAGTCCCACGTCCCCAGTGTCCCCGCCTGCGTCGCAGCCCTGGTCCACGTCTCCGGCGCCGCAGGCTCCCACGCCAGCGCCCAGAACCCGTCCTCCTCCTCTGTCCCGAGTTCCCGAGGGGGTCCCAGGTCGGGATCCTCCTCCACCAGCCCCAGCGCCAGACCCTGTGTCTGAGGAGGAGGTCGCTCCTTCTCCTCCATCTCCAGTGTACAACGAGGGGGATCCATAGCCGGGCCTGCCCCCGTCGTCTCGGACTCCCGGCCGTCCTCCAAAGCCAATAGACCTCGTTCGTCTACATGCACGTCTACATGCACGTCTCGTCTACATGCACGTCTCGTCTACATGCACGTTTCGTCTGCATACACGTCTACATGCACGTTTCGTCTGCATACATGTCTACATGCACGTCTCGTCTACAAGCACGTCTACATGCACGTCTCGTCTACATGCACGTCTCGTCTACATGCACGTCTTGTCTACATGCACATCTACATGCACGTTTCGTCTACATGCACATCTACATGCAAGTCTACATGCACGTCTCGTCTACATGCACGACTACACGCACGTCTTGTCTACATGCACGTCACGTCTACATGTATGTCTAAATGCACGTCTCGTCTAAATGCACGTCTCGTCTACATGCACGTCTCGTCTACATGTACATCTAAATGCACGTCTCGTCTACATGCACGTCACGTCTAGATGTACGTCTAAATGCACGTCTCGTCTAAATGCACGCCTCGTCTACATGCACGCCTCGTCTACATGCACGTCACGTCTACATGTACGTCTAAATGCACGTCACGTCTACATGTACGTCTAAATGCACGCCTCGTCTACATGCACGTCACGTCTACATGTACGTCTAAATGCACGTCTCGTCTAAATGCACGTCTCATCTACATGCACGTCTACATGTACATCTAAATGCACGTCTCGTCTAAATGCACGTCTCGTCTACATGCACGCCTCGTCTACATGCACGTCTACATGTACATCTAAATGCACGTCTCGTCTACATGCACGTCTCGTCTACATGCACGTCTCGTCTACATGCACGTCTCGTCTACATGCACGCCTCGTCTACATGCACGTCTACATGCACGTCTCGTCTACATGCACGTCTACATGCACGTCTCGTCTACATGCACGACTACACGCACGTCTCGTCTACATGCACGTCACGTCTACATGTACGTCTAAATGCACGTCTCGTCTAAATGCACGTCTCGTCTACATGCACGCCTCGTCTACATGCACGTCACGTCTACATGTACGTCTAAATGCACGTCTCGTCTACATGCACGTCTCGTCTAAATGCACGTCTCGTCTACATGCACGCCTCGTCTAAATGCACGTCTCGTCTAAATGCACGCCTCGTCTAAATGCACGCCTCGTCTACATGCACGTCTCGTCTACATGCACGTCTACATGCACGTCTCGTCTACATGCACGCCTCGTCTACATGCACGTCTACATGCACGTCTCGTCTACATGCACGTCTACATGCACGTCTCGTCTACATGCACGTCAACATGCACGGCTTGTCTACAAGCACGTCTTGTCTACAAGTAAGTCTACATGCACGTCTACATGCACATCTCATCTAAAAGCACGTCTACATGCACGTCTACATGCACATCTCATCTAAAAGCACGTCTACATGCACGTCTACATGCACATCTCATCTAAAAGCATGTCTACATGCACGTCTACATGCACATCTCATCTAAAAGCACGTCAACATGCACGTAAACATGCACGTCATGTCTACAAGCACGTCTACATGCACATCTACATGCAAGTCTACAAGGACGTCTACATGCACATCTACATGCACGTCTCGTCTACAAGCACGTCTACATGCACGTCTACATGCACGTCTCGTCTACATGCACGTCTACATGCACGTCTCGTCTACATGCACGCCTGTCTACATGCACGCCTGTCTACATGCAAGTCTACATGCACGTCTACATGCACGTCTCGTCTACATGCACGCCTGTCTACATGCACGCCTGTCTACATGCAAGTCTACATGCACGTCTACATGCACGTCTCGTCTACATGCACGTCTACATGCACGCCTCGTCTACATGCACGCCTCGTCTACATGGACGTCTACATGCACGTCTCGTCTACATGCACGTCTCGTCCAAATGCACGTATACATGCACGTCTCGTCCAAATGCACGTCTACATGCACGTCTCGTCTACAAGCACGTCTACATGCACGTCTCGTCTACAAGCACGTCTACATGCACGTCTCGTCTACACGCACGTCTACACGCACGTCTACATGCACGTCTCGTCTACACGCACGTCTACACGCACGTCTACACGCACGTCTACACGCACGTCTACAAGCATGTCTACAAGCACGTCTACATGCACGTCTACATGCACGTCTACAAGCACGTCTACATGCACGTCTCGTCTACACGCCTCGTCTACATGCACGCCTCGTCTACATGCACGTCTACATGCACGTCTCGTCTACATGCACGTCTACATGCACGTCTCGTCTACATGCACGTCTACATGCACGTCTCGTCTACATTCACGTCTCGTCCAAATGCACGTCTACAAGCACGTCTCGTCTACATGCACGTCTACATGCACGTCTCGTCTACATGCACGTCTACATGCACGCCTCGTCTACATGCACGTCTACATGCACGCCTCGTCTACATGCACGTCTACATGCACGTCTCGTCTACATGCACGTCTACATGCACGTCTCGTCTACATGCACGTCTCGTCCAAATGCACGTCTACAAGCACGTCTCGTCTACAAGCACGTCTACATGTGTGTCTCGTCTACAAGCACGTCTACATGTGTGTCTCGTCTACAAGCACGTCTACATGCACGTCTCGTCTACAAGCACGTCTACATGCACGTCTTGTCTACAAGCACGTCCACATGCACGTCTCGTCTACAAGCACGTCCACATGCACGTCTCGTCTACAAGCACGTCTACATGCACGTCTCGTCTACAAGCACGTCTACGTGCACGTCTCGTCTACAAGCACGTCTACGTGCACGTCTCGTCTACAAGCACGTCTACATGCACGTCTCGTCTACAAGCACATCTACATGCACGTCTCGTCTACATGCACGTCTTGTCTACATGCACATCTACATGCACGTTTCGTCTACATGCACATCTACATGCACGTTTCGTCTACATGCACGTCTACATGCACATCTACATGCACGTCTAAATGCACGTCTCGTCTACATGCACGTCTCGTCTACATGCACGTCTCGTCTACATGCACGTCTCGTCTACATGCACGTCTACATGCTCGTCTCGTCAAAATGCACGTCTACATGTACGTCTCGTCTACAAGCACATCTACATGCACGTCTCGTCTACAAGCACGTCTACATGCACGTCTCGTCTACAAGCACGTCTCGTCCACATGCACTTCCACATGCACGTCCACATGCACGTCTTGTCCACATGCACGTCTCGTCCACATGCACGTCTCGTCCACATGCACTTCCACATGCACGTCCACATGCACGTCTTGTCCACATGCACGTCTTGTCCACATGCACTTCCACATGCATGTCTACATGCACGTCTCGTCTACAAGCACGTCTACATGCACGTCTCGTCCAAATGCACATCCACATGCACGTCTCGTCCAAATGCACGTCTACATGCACGTCTCGTCCAAATGCACGTCTACATGCACGTCTCGTCGAAATGCACGTCCACATGCACGTCTCGTCGAAATGCACGTCCACATGCACGTCTCGTCCACACGCACGTCCACATGCACGTCTACATGCACGTCTTGTCTACTTGCACGTCTACATGCACGTCTCGTCTACATGCACGTCTCGTCTACATGCACGTCCACATGCACGTCTACATGCACGTCTTGTCTACTTGCACGTCTACATGCACGTCTTGTCTACTTGCACGTCTACATGCACGTCTCGTCTACTTGCACGTCTACATGCACGTCTTGTCTACTTGCACGTCTACATGCACGTCTCGTCTACATGCACGTCTCGTCTACATGCACGTCCACATGCACGTCTACATGCACGTCTTGTCTACTTGCACGTCTACATGCACGTCTCGTCTACATGCACGTCTCGTCTACTTGCACGTCTACATGCACGTCTCGTCTACATGCACGTCTCGTCTACTTGCACGTCTACATGCACGTCTCGTCTACTTGCACGTCTACATGCACGTCTCGTCTACATGCACGTCTCGTCTACATGCAAGTCTAATTGCACGTTTCGTCTACATGCACGTCTACATGCACTTCTCATCTAAAAGCACGTCTACATGCACGTCTACATGCACGTCTCGTCTACATGCGAGTCTACATGCACATCTCATCTAAAAGCACGTCAACATGCACGTCATGTCTACAAGCACGTCTACATGCACATCTACATGCACGTCAACATGCACGGCTTGTCTAAAAGCACGTCTTGTCTACAAGTAAGTCTACATGCACGTCTACATGCACATCTCATCTAAAAGCACGTCTACATGCACGTCTACATGCACATCTCATCTGAAAGCACGTCTACGTGCACATCTACATGCACATCTCATCTAAAAGCATGTCTACATGCACATCTACATGCACATCTCATCTAAAAGCACGTCAACATGCACGTAAACATGCACGTCATGTCTACAAGCACGTCTACATGCACATCTACATGCAAGTCTACAAGGACGTCTACATGTACGTCTAAATGCACGTCTCGTCTAAATGCACGTCTCGTCTACATGCACGTCTCGTCTACATGTACATCTAAATGCACGTCTCATCTAAATGCACGCCTCGTCTACATGCACGCCTCGTGTACATGCACGCCTCGTCTACATGCACGTCACGTCTACATGTACGTCTAAATGCACGTCTCGTCTAAATGCACGTCTCGTCTACATGCACGTCACGTCTACCTGTACATCTAAATGCACGTCTCGTCTAAATGCACGTCTCGTCTACATGCACGTCTACATGCACGTCTCGTCTAAATGCACGTCTCGTCTACATGTACGTCACGTCTACCTGTACATCTAAATGCACGTCTCGTCTACATGCACGTCACGTCTACCTGTACATCTAAATGCACGTCTCGTCTAAATGCACGTCTCGTCTAAATGCACGTCTCGTCTACATGTACGTCTAAATGCACGTCTCGTCTAAATGCACGTCTCGTCTACATGCACGTCTCGTCTACATGTACGTCTAAATGCACGCCTCGTCTACATGCACGTCTCGTCTACATGCACGTCTACATGCACGTCTCGTCTACATGCACGCCTCGTCTACATGCACGTCTACATGCACGTCTCGTCTACATGCACGTCTACATGCACGTCTCGTCTACATGCACGTCTACATGCACGTCTCGTCTACATGCACGTCAACATGCACGGCTTGTCTACAAGCACGTCTTGTCTACAAGTAAGTCTACATGCACGTCTACATGCACATCTCATCTAAAAGCACGTCTACATGCACGTCTACATGCACATCTCATCTAAAAGCACGTCTACATGCACGTCTACATGCACATCTCATCTAAAAGCACGTCTACATGCACGTCTACATGCACATCTCATCTAAAAGCACGTCTACATGCACGTCTACATGCACATCTCATCTAAAAGCACGTCTACATGCACGTCTACATGCACATCTCATCTAAAAGCACGTCTACATGCACGTCTACATGCACATCTCATCTAAAAGCACGTCAACATGCACGTAAACATGCACGTCATGTCTACAAGCACGTCTACATGCACATCTACATGCAAGTCTACAAGCACGTCTACATGCACATCTACATGCACGTTTCGTCTACAAGCAAGTCTACATGCACGTCTAGTCTACATGCACGTCTCGTCTACATGCACGCCTGTCTACATGCAAGTCTACATGCACGTCTCCGTCTACATGCACGCCTCGTCTACATGCACGCCTCGTCTACATGCACGCCTCGTCTACATGCACGTCTACATGCACGTCTCGTCTACATGCACGTCTACATGCACGTCTCGTCTACATGGACGTCTCGTCCAAATGCACATCTACATGCACGTCTCGTCCAAATGCACATCTACATGCACGTCTCGTCCAAATGCACGTCTACATGCACGTCTCGTCCAAATGCACGTCTACATGCACGTCTCGTCTACAAGCAAGTCTACATGCACGTCTCGTCTACATGCACGTCTCGTCCAAATGCACGTCTACATGCACGTCTCGTCCAAATGCACGTCTACATGCACGTCTCGTCTACAAGCACGTCTACATGCACGTCTCGTCTACACGCACGTCTACATGCACGTCTACAAGCACGTCTACATGCACGTCTCGTCTACACGCACGTCTACATGCACGTCTACATGCACGCCTCGTCTACATGCACGTCTACATGCACGTCTCGTCTACATGCACGTCTACATGCACGTCTCGTCTACATGCACGTCTACATGCACGTCTCGTCTACATGCACGTCTACATGCACGTCTCGTCTACATGCACGTCTCGTCTACATGCACGTCTCGTCTACATGCACGTCTCGTCCAAATGCACGTCTACATGCACGTCTCGTCCAAATGCACGTCTACAAGCACGTCTACATGCACGTCTCGTCTACAAGCACGTCTACATGCACGTCTCGTCTACAAGCACGTCTACATGCACGTCTCGTCTACAAGCACGTCCACATGCACGTCTCGTCTACAAGCACGTCTACATGCACGTCTCGTCTACAAGCACGTCTACATGCACGTCTCGTCTACAAGCACGTCTACATGCACGTCTCGTCTACAAGCACGTCTACATGCACGTCTCGTCTACAAGCACGTCTACATGCACGTCTCGTCTACAAGCACGTCTACATGCACGTCTCGTCTACAAGCACGTCTACATGCACGTCTCGTCTACAAGCACGTCTACATGCACGTCTCGTCTACAAGCACGTCTACATGCACGTCTCGTCTACAAGCACGTCTACATGCACGTCTCGTCTACAAGCACGTCTACATGCACGTCTCGTCTACAAGCACGTCTACATGCACGTCTCGTCTACAAGCACGTCTACATGCACGTCTCGTCTACAAGCACGTCTACATGCACGTCTCGTCTACAAGCACGTCTACATGCACGTCTCGTCTACAAGCACGTCTACATGCACGTCTCGTCTACAAGCACGTCTACATGCACGTCTCGTCTACAAGCACGTCTACATGCACGTCTCGTCTACAAGCACGTCTACATGCACGTCTCATCTACATGCACGTCTCGTCTACATGCACATCTACATGCACGTTTCGTCTACATGCACATCTACATGCACGTCTCGTCCAAATGCACGTCTACAAGCACGTCTCGTCTACAAGCACGTCTACATGTGTGTCTCGTCTACAAGCACGTCTACATGCATGTCTGGTCTACAAGCACGTCTACATGCACGTCTCGTCTACATGCACGTCTTGTCTACATGCACATCTACATGCACGTTTTGTCTACATGCACATCTACATGCACGTTTCGTCTACATGCACATCTACATGCAAGTCTCGTCCAAATGCACGTCTACAAGCACGTCTCGTCTACAAGCACGTCTCGTCTACATACACGTCTCGTCTACATGCACGTCTACATGCACGTCTTGTCTACAAGCACGTCTACATGCACGTCTTGTCTACAAGCACGTCTACATGCACGTCTTGTCTACAAGCACGTCTACATGCACGTCTTGTCTACAAGCACGTCCACATGCACGTCTCGTCTACAAGCACGTCTACATGCACGTCTCGTCTACATGCACGTCTACATGCACGTCTCGTCTACATGGACGTCTCGTCCAAATGCACATCTACATGCACGTCTCGTCCAAATGCACATCTACATGCACGTCTCGTCCAAATGCACGTCTACATGCACGTCTCGTCCAAATGCACGTCTACATGCACGTCTCGTCTACATGCACGTCTACATGCACGTCTCGTCTACATGCACGTCTACATGCACGTCTCGTCTACATGGACGTCTCGTCCAAATGCACATCTACATGCACGTCTCGTCCAAATGCACATCTACATGCACGTCTCGTCCAAATGCACGTCTACATGCACGTCTCGTCCAAATGCACGTCTACATGCACGTCTCGTCTACAAGCAAGTCTACATGCACGTCTCGTCTACATGCACGTCTCGTCCAAATGCACGTCTACATGCACGTCTCGTCCAAATGCACGTCTACATGCACGTCTCGTCTACAAGCACGTCTACATGCACGTCTCGTCTACAAGCACGTCTACATGCACGTCTCGTCTACACGCACGTCTACATGCACGTCTACAAGCACGTCTACATGCACGTCTGGTCTACACGCACGTCTACATGCACGTCTACATGCACGCCTCGTCTACATGCACGTCTACATGCACGTCTCGTCTACATGCACGTCTACATGCACGTCTCGTCTACATGCACGTCTACATGCACGTCTCGTCTACATGCACGTCTACATGCACGTCTCGTCTACATGCACGTCTCGTCTACATGCACGTCTCGTCTACATGCACGTCTCGTCCAAATGCACGTCTACATGCACGTCTCGTCCAAATGCACGTCTACAAGCACGTCTACATGCACGTCTCGTCTACAAGCACGTCTACATGCACGTCTCGTCTACAAGCACGTCTACATGCACGTCTCGTCTACAAGCACGTCCACATGCACGTCTCGTCTACAAGCACGTCTACATGCACGTCTCGTCTACAAGCACGTCTACATGCACGTCTCGTCTACAAGCACGTCTACATGCACGTCTCGTCTACAAGCACGTCTACATGCACGTCTCGTCTACAAGCACGTCTACATGCACGTCTCGTCTACAAGCACGTCTACATGCACGTCTCGTCTACAAGCACATCTACATGCACGTCTCGTCTACAAGCACGTCTACATGCACGTCTCGTCTACAAGCACGTCTACATGCACGTCTCGTCTACAAGCACGTCTACATGCACGTCTCGTCTACAAGCACGTCTACATGCACGTCTCGTCTACAAGCACGTCTACATGCACGTCTCGTCTACAAGCACGTCTACATGCACGTCTCGTCTACAAGCACGTCTACATGCACGTCTCGTCTACAAGCACGTCTACATGCACGTCTCGTCTACAAGCACGTCTACATGCACGTCTCGTCTACAAGCACGTCTACATGCACGTCTCGTCTACAAGCACGTCTACATGCACGTCTCATCTACATGCACGTCTCGTCTACATGCACATCTACATGCACGTTTCGTCTACATGCACATCTACATGCACGTCTCGTCCAAATGCACGTCTACAAGCACGTCTCGTCTACAAGCACGTCTACATGTGTGTCTCGTCTACAAGCACGTCTACATGCATGTCTGGTCTACAAGCACGTCTACATGCACGTCTCGTCTACATGCACGTCTTGTCTACATGCACATCTACATGCACGTTTTGTCTACATGCACATCTACATGCACGTTTCGTCTACATGCACATCTACATGCAAGTCTCGTCCAAATGCACGTCTACAAGCACGTCTCGTCTACAAGCACGTCTCGTCTACATGCACGTCTCGTCTACATGCACGTCTACATGCACGTCTTGTCTACAAGCACGTCTACATGCACGTCTTGTCTACAAGCACGTCTACATGCACGTCTTGTCTACAAGCACGTCTACATGCACGTCTTGTCTACAAGCACGTCCACATGCACGTCTCGTCTACAAGCACGTCTACATGCACGTCTCGTCTACAAGCACGTCTACATGCACGTCTCGTCTACAAGCACGTCTACATGCACGTCTCGTCTACAAGCACGTCTACATGCACGTCTCGTCTACAAGCACGTCTACATGCACGTCTCGTCTACAAGCACGTCTACATGCACGTCTCGTCTACATGCACGTCTCGTCTACATGCACATCTACATGCACGTTTCGTCTACATGCACATCTACATGCACGTTTCGTCTACAAGCACGTCCACATGCACATCTACATGCACGTCTCGTCTACAAGCACGTCTACATGCACGTCTTGTCTACAAGCACGTCTACATGCACGTCTTGTCTACAAGCACGTCTACATGCACGTCTCGTCTACAAGAACGTCTACATGCACGTCTCGTCTACAAGCACGTCTACATGCACGTCTCGTCTACAAGCACGTCTACATGCACGTCTCGTCTACAAGCACGTCTACATGCACGTCTCGTCTACAAGCACGTCTACATGCACGTCTCGTCTACAAGCACGTCTACATGCACGTCTCGTCTACATGCACGTCTTGTGTACATGCATATCTACATGCACGTTTCGTCTACATGCACATCTACATGCACGTTTCGTCTACATGCACGTCTACATGCACATCTACATGCAAGTCTACATGCACGTCTTGTCTACATGCACGTCACGTTTACAAGCACGTCTAAATGCACGTCTCGTCTAAATGCACGTCTCGTCTACATGCACGTCTCGTCTACATGCACGTCTCGTCTACATGCACGCCTCGTCTACATGCACGCCTCGTCTACATGCACGCCTCGTCTACATGCACGCCTCGTCTACATGCACGTCTCGTCTACATGCACGTCTCGTCTACATGCACGTCTCGTCTACATGCACGTCTCGTCTACATGCACGTCTACATGCACGTCTCGTCTACATGCACGTCTACATGCACGTCTCGTCAAAATGCACGTCTACATGCACGTCTCGTCTACAAGCACGTCTACATGCACGTCTCGTCTACAAGCACGTCTACATGCACGTCTCGTCTACAAGCACGTCCACATGCACGTCTCGTCTACAAGCACGTCCACATGCACGTCTCGTCTACAAGCACGTCCACATGCACGTCTCGTCTACAAGCACGTCCACATGCACGTCTCGTCTACAAGCACGTCCACATGCACGTCTCGTCTACAAGCACGTCCACATGCACGTCTCGTCTACAAGCACGTCCACATGCATGTCTCGTCCAAATGCACGTCCACATGCATGTCTCGTCTACATGCACGTCTACATGCACGTCTCGTCTACATGCACGTCTACATGCACGTCTCGTCTACATGCACGTCTCGTCTACATGCACGTCTCGTCCAAATGCACGTCTACATGCACGTCTCGTCCAAATGCACGTCTACAAGCACGTTTCGTCTACATGCACATCTACATGCACGTTTCGTCTACATGCACATCTACATGCACGTTTCGTCTACATGCACATCTACATGCAAGTCTCGTCCAAATGCACGTCTACATGCACGTCTCGTCCAAATGCACGTCTCGTCTACATGCACGTCTCGTCCAAATGCACGTCTCGTCTACATGCACGTCTCGTCTACATGCACGTCTACATGCACGTCTCGTCTACAAGCACGTCTACATGCACGTCTCGTCTACAAGCACGTCTACATGCACGTCTCGTCTACAAGCACGTCTACATGCACGTCTCGTCTACAAGCACGTCTACATGCACGTCTCGTCTACAAGCACGTCTACATGCACGTCTTGTCTACAAGCACGTCTACATGCACGTCTTGTCTACAAGCACGTCTACATGCACGTCTCGTCTACAAGCACGTCCACATGCACGTCTCGTCTACAAGCACGTCTACATGCACGTCTCGTCTACAAGCACGTCTACATGCACGTCTCGTCTACAAGCACGTCTACATGCACGTCTCGTCTACAAGCACGTCTACATGCACGTCTCGTCTACAAGCACGTCTACATGCACGTCTCGTCTACAAGCACGTCTACATGCACGTCTCGTCTACAAGCACGTCTACATGCACGTCTCGTCTACAAGCACGTCTACATGCACGTCTCGTCTACAAGCACGTCTACATGCACGTCTCGTCTACAAGCACGTCCACATGCACGTCTCGTCTACAAGCACGTCTACATGCACGTCTCGTCTACAAGCACGTCTACATGCACGTCTCGTCTACAAGCACGTCTACATGCACGTCTCGTCTACAAGCACGTCTACATGCACGTCTCGTCTACAAGCACGTCTACATGCACGTCTCGTCTACAAGCACGTCTACATGCACGTCTCGTCTACAAGCACGTCTACATGCACGTCTCGTCTACAAGCACGTCTACAGGCACGTCTCGTCTACATGCACGTCTACATGCACGTCTCGTCTACATGCACGTCTTGTCTACATGCACATCTACATGCACGTTTCGTCTACATGCACATCTACATGCACGTTTCGTCTACAAGCACGTCCACATGCACATCTACATGCACGTCTTGTCTACAAGCACGTCTACATGCACGTCTTGTCTACAAGCACGTCTACATGCACGTCTTGTCTACAAGCACGTCTACATGCACGTCTCGTCTACAAGCACGTCTACATGCACGTCTCGTCTACAAGCACGTCTACATGCACGTCTCGTCTACAAGCACGTCTACATGCACGTCTCGTCTACAAGCACGTCTACATGCACGTCTCGTCTACAAGCACGTCTACATGCACGTCTCGTCTACATGCACGTCTACATGCATATCTACATGCACGTTTCGTCTACATGCACATCTACATGCACGTTTCGTCTACATGCACGTCTACATGCACATCTACATGCAAGTCTACATGCACGTCTTGTCTACATGCACGTCACGTTTACAAGCACGTCTAAATGCACGTCTCGTCTACATGCACGTCTCGTCTACATGCACGCCTCGTCTACATGCACGCGTCGTCTACATGCACGTCTCGTCTACATGCACGTCTCGTCTACATGCACGTCTCGTCTACATGCACGTCTCGTCTACATGCACGTCTCGTCTACATGCACGTCTCGTCTACATGCACGTCTACATGCACGTCTCGTCAAAATGCACGTCTACATGCACGTCTCGTCTACAAGCACATCTACATGCACGTCTCGTCTACAAGCACGTCTACATGCACTTCTCGTCTACAAGCACGTCTACATGCACGTCTCGTCTACAAGCACGTCCACATGCACGTCTCGTCTACAAGCACATCTACATGCACGTCTCGTCTACAAGCACGTCTACATGCACTTCTCGTCTACAAGCACGTCTACATGCACGTCTCGTCTACAAGCACGTCCACATGCACGTCTCGTCTACAAGCACGTCCACATGCACGTCTCGTCCAAATGCACGTCTACATGCACGTCTCGTCCAAATGCACGTCTACATGCACGTCTCGTCCAAATGCACGTCTACATGCACGTCTCGTCTACAAGCACGTCTACATGCACGTCTCGTCTACAAGCACGTCTACATGCACGTCTCGTCTACACGCACGTCTACATGCACGTCTACAAGCACGTCTACATGCACGTCTACATGCACGTCTACAAGCACGTCTACATGCACGCCTCGTCTACATGCACGTCTACATGCACGTCTCGTCTACATGCACGTCTCGTCTACATGCACGTCTCGTCTACATGCACGTCTACATGCACGTCTCGTCTACATGCACGTCTCGTCTACATGCACGTCTCGTCCAAATGCACGTCTACATGCACGTCTCGTCCAAATGCACGTCTACAAGCACGTTTCGTCTACATGCACATCTACATGCACGTTTCGTCTACATGCACATCTACATGCACGTTTCGTCTACATGCACATCTACATGCAAGTCTCGTCCAAATGCACGTCTACATGCACGTCTCGTCCAAATGCACGTCTCGTCCAAATGCACGTCTCGTCTACATGCACGTCTCGTCTACATGCACGTCTACATGCACGTCTCGTCTACAAGCACGTCTACATGCACGTCTTGTCTACAAGCACGTCTACATGCACGTCTCGTCTACAAGCACGTCTACATGCACGTCTCGTCTACAAGCACGTCTACATGCACGTCTCGTCTACAAGCACGTCTACATGCACGTCTCGTCTACAAGCACGTCTACATGCACGTCTCGTCTACAAGCACGTCTACATGCACGTCTTGTCTACAAGCACGTCCACATGCACGTCTCGTCTACAAGCACGTCGACATGCACGTCTCGTCTACAAGCACGTCTACATGCACGTCTCGTCTACAAGCACGTCTACATGCACGTCTCGTCTACAAGCACGTCTACATGCACGTCTCGTCTACAAGCACGTCTACATGCACGTCTCGTCTACATGCACGTCTACATGCACGTCTCGTCTACATGCACGTCTACATGCACGTCTCGTCTACATGCACGTCTTGTCTACATGCACATCTACATGCACGTTTCGTCTACATGCACATCTACATGCACGTTTCGTCTACAAGCACGTCCACATGCACATCTACATGCACGTCTCGTCTACAAGCACGTCTACATGCACGTCTCGTCTACAAGCACGTCTACATGCACGTCTTGTCTACAAGCACGTCTACATGCACGTCTCGTCTACAAGCACGTCTACATGCACGTCTCGTCTACAAGCACGTCTACATGCACGTCTCGTCTACAAGCACGTCTACATGCACGTCTCGTCTACAAGCACGTCTACATGCACGTCTCGTCTACAAGCACGTCTACATGCACGTCTCGTCTACAAGCACGTCTACATGCACGTCTCCTCTACAAGCACGTCTACATGCACGTCTCGTCTACATGCACGTCTTGTGTACATGCATATCTAAATGCACGTTTCGTCTACATGCACATCTACATGCACGTTTCGTCTACATGCACGTCTACATGCACATCTACATGCAAGTCTACATGCACGTCTTGTCTACATGCACGTCACGTTTACAAGCACGTCTAAATGCACGTCTCGTCTACATGCACGTCTCGTCTACATGCACGCCTCGTCTACATGCACGCCTCGTCTACATGCACGCCTCGTCTACATGCACGCCTCGTCTACATGCACGTCTCGTCTACATGCACGTCTCGTCTACATGCACGTCTCGTCTACATGCACGTCTCGTCTACATGCACGTCTACATGCACGTCTCGTCAAAATGCACGTCTACATGCACGTCTCGTCTACAAGCACATCTACATGCACGTCTCGTCTACAAGCACGTCTACATGCACTTCTCGTCTACAAGCACGTCTACATGCACGTCTCGTCTACAAGCACGTCCACATGCACGTCTCGTCTACAAGCACGTCTACATGCACGTCTCGTCTACAAGCACGTCCACATGCACGTCTCGTCTACAAGCACGTCCACATGCACGTCTCGTCTACAAGCACGTCCACATGCACGTCTCGTCTACAAGCACGTCCACATGCACGTCTCGTCTACAAGCACGTCCACATGCACGTCTCGTCTACAAGCACGTCCACATGCATGTCTCGTCCAAATGCACGTCCACATGCATGTCTCGTCTACATGCACGTCTCGTCAAAATGCACGTCTACATGCACGTCTCGTCTACAAGCACGTCTACATGCACGTCTCGTCTACAAGCACGTCTACATGCACGTCTCGTCTACAAGCACGTCTACATGCACGTCTCGTCTACAAGCACGTCTACATGCACGTCTCGTCTACAAGCACGTCTACATGCACGTCTCGTCTACAAGCACGTCCACATGCATGTCTCGTCCAAATGCACGTCCACATGCATGTCTCGTCCAAATGCACGTCCACATGCATGTCTCGTCCACATGCACGTCTCGTCCACATGCACTTCCACATGCACGTCTTGTCCACATGCACGTCTTGTCCACATGCACGTCTTGTCCACATGCACTTCCACACGCATGTCTACATGCACGTCTCGTCTACAAGCACGTCTACATGCACGTCTCGTCTACAAGCACGTCTACATGCACGTCTCGTCTACAAGCACGTCCACATGCACGTCTCGTCTACAAGCACGTCCACATGCACGTCTCGTCCAAATGCACGTCTACATGCACGTCTCGTCCAAATGCACGTCTACATGCACGTCTCGTCCAAATGCACGTCTACATGCACGTCTCGTCTACAAGCACGTCTACATGCACGTCTCGTCTACAAGCACGTCTACATGCACGTCTCGTCTACACGCACGTCTACATGCACGTCTACAAGCACGTCTACATGCACGTCTACATGCACGTCTACAAGCACGTCTACATGCACGCCTCGTCTACATGCACGCCTCGTCTACATGCACGTCTACATGCACGTCTCGTCTACATGCACGTCTCGTCTACATGCACGTCTCGTCTACATGCACGTCTACATGCACGTCTCGTCTACATGCACGTCTCGTCTACATGCACGTC
Source organism: Telmatherina bonti (assembly GCF_933228915.1). NCBI lineage: Eukaryota > Metazoa > Chordata > Actinopteri > Atheriniformes > Telmatherinidae > Telmatherina > Telmatherina bonti. Next base: position 42,211,799 of record NC_136625.1, on the reverse strand, counting down.
TCGTCCAAATGCACGTCTACATGCACGTCTCGTCCAAATGCACGTCTACAAGCACGTTTCGTCTACATGCACATCTACATGCACGTTTCGTCTACATGCACATCTACATGCACGTTTCGTCTACATGCACATCTACATGCAAGTCTCGTCCAAATGCACGTCTACATGCACGTCTCGTCCAAATGCACGTCTCGTCTACATGCACGTCTCGTCTACATGCACGTCTACATGCACGTCTCGTCTACAAGCACGTCTACATGCACGTCTTGTCTACAAGCACGTCTACATGCACGTCTCGTCTACAAGCACGTCTACATGCACGTCTCGTCTACAAGCACGTCTACATGCACGTCTCGTCTACAAGCACGTCTACATGCACGTCTCGTCTACAAGCACGTCTACATGCACGTCTTGTCTACAAGCACGTCTACATGCACGTCTTGTCTACAAGCACGTCCACATGCACGTCTCGTCTACAAGCACGTCGACATGCACGTCTCGTCTACAAGCACGTCTACATGCACGTCTCGTCTACAAGCACGTCTACATGCACGTCTCGTCTACAAGCACGTCTACATGCACGTCTCGTCTACAAGCACGTCTACATGCACGTCTCGTCTACATGCACGTCTACATGCACGTCTCGTCTACATGCACGTCTACATGCACGTCTCGTCTACATGCACGTCTTGTCTACATGCACATCTACATGCACGTTTCGTCTACATGCACATCTACATGCACGTTTCGTCTACAAGCACGTCCACATGCACATCTACATGCACGTCTCGTCTACAAGCACGTCTACATGCACGTCTTGTCTACAAGCACGTCTACATGCACGTCTTGTCTACAAGCACGTCTACATGCACGTCTCGTCTACAAGCACGTCTACATGCACGTCTCGTCTACAAGCACGTCTACATGCACGTCTCGTCTACAAGCACGTCTACATGCACGTCTCGTCTACAAGCACGTCTACATGCACGTCTCGTCTACAAGCACGTCTACATGCACGTCTCGTCTACAAGCACGTCTACATGCACGTCTCGTCTACATGCACGTCTTGTGTACATGCATATCTAAATGCACGTTTCGTCTACATGCACATCTACATGCACGTTTCGTCTACATGCACGTCTACATGCACATCTACATGCAAGTCTACATGCACGTCTTGTCTACATGCACGTCACGTTTACAAGCACGTCTAAATGCACGTCTCGTCTACATGCACGTCTCGTCTACATGCACGCCTCGTCTACAAGCACGCCTCGTCTACATGCACGCCTCGTCTACATGCACGTCTCGTCTACATGCACGTCTCGTCTACATGCACGTCTCGTCTACATGCACGTCTACATGCACGTCTCGTCTACATGCACGTCTACATGCACGTCTCGTCTACAAGCACATCTACATGCACGTCTCGTCTACAAGCACGTCTACATGCACTTCTCGTCTACAAGCACGTCTACATGCACGTCTCGTCTACAAGCACGTCCACATGCACGTCTCGTCTACAAGCACGTCTACATGCACGTCTCGTCTACAAGCACGTCCACATGCACGTCTCGTCTACAAGCACGTCCACATGCACGTCTCGTCTACAAGCACGTCCACATGCACGTCTCGTCTACAAGCACGTCCACATGCACGTCTCGTCTACAAGCACGTCCACATGCACGTCTCGTCTACAAGCACGTCCACATGCATGTCTCGTCCAAATGCACGTCCACATGCATGTCTCGTCTACATGCACGTCTCGTCAAAATGCACGTCTACATGCACGTCTCGTCTACAAGCACGTCTACATGCACGTCTCGTCTACAAGCACGTCTACATGCACGTCTCGTCTACAAGCACGTCTACATGCACGTCTCGTCTACAAGCACGTCTACATGCACGTCTCGTCTACAAGCACGTCCACATGCATGTCTCGTCTACAAGCACGTCCACATGCATGTCTCGTCCAAATGCACGTCCACATGCATGTCTCGTCCAAATGCACGTCCACATGCATGTCTCGTCCACATGCACGTCTCGTCCACATGCACTTCCACATGCACGTCTTGTCCACATGCACGTCTTGTCCACATGCACGTCTTGTCCACATGCACTTCCACATGCATGTCTACATGCACGTCTCGTCTACAAGCACGTCTACATGCACGTCTCGTCTACAAGCACGTCTACATGCACGTCTCGTCTACAAGCACGTCCACATGCACGTCTCGTCTACAAGCACGTCCACATGCACGTCTCGTCTACAAGCACGTCCACATGCACGTCTCGTCTACAAGCACGTCCACATGCACGTCTCGTCCAAATGCACGTCCACATGCACGTCTCGTCCAAATGCACGTCCACATGCACGTCTCGTCCAAATGCACGTCCACATGCACGTCTCGTCCAAATGCACGTCCACATGCACGTCTCGTCCACACGCACGTCCACATGCACGTCTACATGCATGTCTTGTCTACTTGCACGTCTACATGCACATCTCGTCTACATGCACGTCTCGTCTACATGCACGTCCACATGCACGTCTACATGCACGTCTTGTCTACTTGCACGTCTACATGCACGTCTCGTCTACATGCACGTCTCGTCTACATGCGCGTCTACATGCACGTCTCGTCTACATGCACGTCTACATGCACGTCTCGTCTACATGCAAGTCTAATTGCACGTTTCGTTTACATGCACGTCTCGTCTACATGCACGTCTACATGCACGTCTCGTCTACATGCACGTCTCGTCTACATGCGAGTCTACATGCACGTCTCGTCTACATGCGAGTCTACATGCACGTCAACATGCACGTCAACATGCACGGCTTGTCTAAAAGCACGTCTTGTCTACAAGTAAGTCTACATGCACGTCTACATGCACATCTCATCTAAAAGCACGTCTACATGCACGTCTACATGCACATCTCATCTAAAAGCACGTCTACATGCACGTCTACATGCACATCTCATCTAAAAGCATGTCTACATGCACGTCTACATGCACATCTCATCTAAAAGCACGTCAACATGCACGTAAACATGCACGTCATGTCTACAAGCACGTCTACATGCACATCTACATGCAAGTCTACAAGGACGTCTACATGCACATCTACATGCACGTTTCGTCTAAATGCACGTCTCGTCTACATGCACGTCACGTCTACATGCACGTCTAAATGCATGTCTCGTGTAAATGCACGTCTCGTCTACATGCACGCCTCGTCTACATGCACGTCACGTCTACATGTACATCTAAATGCACGTCTCGTCTAAATGCACGTCTCGTCTACATGCACGTCACGACTACATGTACGTCTAAATGCACGTCTCGTCTACATGCACGTCACGACTACATGTACGTCTAAATGCACGTCTCGTCTAAATGCACGTCTCGTCTACATGCACGTCTCGTCTACATGCACGTCTAAATGCACGCCTCGTCTACATGCACGTCTCGTCTACATGCACGTCTACATGCACGTCTCGTCTACATGTACGTCTAAATGCACGCCTCGTCTACATGCACGTCTCGTCTACATGCACGTCTACATGCACGTCTCGTCTACATGCACGCCTCGTCTACATGCACGTCTACATGCACGTCTCGTCTACATGCACGTCTACATGCACGTCTTGTCTACATGCACGTCAACATGCACGGCTTGTCTACAAGCACGTCTTGTCTATAAGTAAGTCTACATGCACGTCTACATGCACATCTCATCTAAAAGCACGTCTACATGCACGTCTACATGCACATCTCATCTAAAAGCACGTCTACATGCACGTCTACATGCACATCTCATCTAAAAGCATGTCTACATGCACGTCTACATGCACATCTCATCTAAAAGCACGTCAACATGCACGTAAACATGCACGTCATGTCTACAAGCACGTCTACATGCACATCTACATGCAAGTCTACAAGGACGTCTACATGCACATCTACATGCACGTTTCGTCTACAAGCACGTCTACATGCACGTCTACATGCACGCCTCGTCTACATGCACGCCTCGTCTACATGCACGTCTACATGCACGTCTCGTCTACATGCACGTCTACATGCACGTCTCGTCTACATGCACGTCTCGTCCAAATGCACGTCTACATGCACGTCTCGTCCAAATGCACGTCTACAAGCACGTCTCGTCTACAAGCACGTCTACATGCACGTCTCGTCTACATGCACGTCTACATGCACGTCTCGTCTACATGCACGTCTACATGCACGTCTCGTCTACATGCACGTCTCGTCCAAATGCACGTCTACATGCACGTCTCGTCCAAATGCACGTCTACAAGCACGTCTCGTCTACAAGCACGTCCACATGTGTGTCTCGTCTACAAGCACGTCTACATGCACGTCTCGTCTACAAGCACGTCTACATGCACGTCTCGTCTACAAGCACGTCTACATGCACGTCTCGTCTACAAGCACGTCTACATGCACGTCTCGTCTACATGCACGTCTACATGCACGTCTCGTCTACATGCACGTCTCGTCTACAAGCACATCTACATGCACGTCTCGTCTACATGCACGTCTTGTCTACATGCACATCTACATGCACGTTTCGTCTACATGCACATCTACATGCACGTTTCGTCTACATGCACGTCTACATGCACATCTACATGCAAGTCTACATGCACGTCACGTTTACAAGCACGTCTAAATGCACGTCTCGTCTACAAGCACGTCTACATGCACGTCTCGTCTACAAGCACGTCTACATGCACGTCTCGTCTACAAGCACGTCTACATGCACGTCTCGTCTACAAGCACGTCTACATGCACGTCTCGTCTACAAGCACGTCTACATGCACGTCTCATCTACATGCACGTCTCGTCTACATGCACATCTACATGCACGTTTCGTCTACATGCACATCTACATGCAAGTCTCGTCCAAATGCACGTCTACATGCACGTCTCGTCCAAATGCACGTCTACATGCACGTCTCGTCCAAATGCACGTCTACAAGCACGTCTCGTCTACAAGCACGTCTACATGTGTGTCTCGTCTACAAGCACGTCTACATGTGTGTCTCGTCTACAAGCACGTCTACATGTGTGTCTCGTCTACAAGCACGTCTACATGCACGTCTTGTCTACAAGCACGTCTACATGCACGTCTTGTCTACATGCACGTCTTGTCTACATGCACGTCTCGTCCAAATGCACGTCTACATGCACGTCTCGTCTACAAGCACGTCTACATGCACGTCTCGTCTACAAGCACGTCTACATGCACGTCTCGTCTACAAGCACGTCTACATGCACGTCTCGTCTACACGCACGTCTACATGCACGTCTACAAGCACGTCTACATGCACGTCTCGTCTACACGCACGTCTACATGCACGTCTACAAGCACGTCTCGTCTACATGCACGTCTTGTCTACATGCACATCTACATGCACGTTTCGTCTACATGCACATCTACATGCACGTTTCGTCTACATGCACATCTACATGCAAGTCTCGTCTACAAGCACGTCTCGTCTACATGCACGTCTCGTCCAAATGCACGTCCACATGCATGTCTCGTCTACATGCACGTCTCGTCAAAATGCACGTCTACATGCACGTCTCGTCTACAAGCACGTCTACATGCACGTCTCGTCTACAAGCACGTCTACATGCACGTCTCGTCTACAAGCACGTCTACATGCACGTCTCGTCTACAAGCACGTCTACATGCACGTCTCGTCTACAAGCACGTCCACATGCACGTCTCGTCTACAAGCACGTCCACATGCATGTCTCGTCCAAATGCACGTCCACATGCATGTCTCGTCTACATGCACGTCTCGTCAAAATGCACGTCTACATGCACGTCTCGTCTACAAGCACGTCTACATGCACGTCTCGTCTACAAGCACGTCTACATGCACGTCTCGTCTACAAGCACGTCTACATGCACGTCTCGTCTACAAGCACGTCTACATGCACGTCTCGTCTACAAGCACGTCTACATGCACGTCTCGTCTACAAGCACGTCTACATGCACGTCTCGTCTACAAGCACGTCCACATGCATGTCTCGTCTACAAGCACGTCCACATGCATGTCTCGTCCACATGCACGTCTCGTCCACATGCACTTCCACATGCACGTCTTGTCCACATGCACGTCTTGTCCACATGCACGTCTTGTCCACATGCACTTCCACATGCATGTCTACATGCACGTCTCGTCTACAAGCACGTCTACATGCACGTCTCGTCTACAAGCACGTCTACATGCACGTCTCGTCTACAAGCACGTCCACATGCACGTCTCGTCTACAAGCACGTCCACATGCACGTCTCGTCCAAATGCACGTCTACATGCACGTCTCGTCCAAATGCACGTCTACATGCACGTCTCGTCTACAAGCACGTCTACATGCACGTCTCGTCTACAAGCACGTCTACATGCACGTCTCGTCTACAAGCACGTCTACATGCACGTCTCGTCTACACGCACGTCTACATGCACGTCTACAAGCACGTCTACATGCACGTCTCGTCTACACGCACGTCTACATGCACGTCTACAAGCACGTCTACATGCACGCCTCGTCTACATGCACGTCTACATGCACGTCTCGTCTACATGCACGTCTACATGCACGTCTCGTCTACATGCACGTCTCGTCTACATGCACGTCTCGTCCAAATGCACGTCTACATGCACGTCTCGTCCAAATGCACGTCTACAAGCACGTCTACATGTGTGTCTCGTCTACAAGCACGTCTACATGCACGTCTCGTCTACAAGCACGTCTACATGCACGTCTCGTCTACAAGCACGTCTACATGCACGTCTCGTCTACAAGCACGTCCACATGCACGTCTCGTCTACAAGCACGTCCACATGCACGTCTCGTCTACAAGCACGTCTACATGCACGTCTCGTCTACAAGCACGTCTACATGCACGTCTCGTCTACAAGCACGTCTACATGCACGTCTCGTCTACAAGCACGTCTACATGCACGTCTCGTCTACAAGCACGTCTACATGCACGTCTCGTCTACAAGCACGTCTACATGCACGTCTCGTCTACAAGCACGTCTACATGCACGTCTCGTCTACAAGCACGTCTACATGCACGTCTCGTCTACAAGCACGTCTACATGCACGTCTCGTCTACAAGCACGTCTACATGCACGTCTCGTCTACAAGCACGTCTACATGCACGTCTCGTCTACAAGCACGTCTACATGCACGTCTCGTCTACAAGCACGTCTACATGCACGTCTCGTCTACAAGCACGTCTACATGCACGTCTCGTCTACAAGCACGTCTACATGCACGTCTCGTCTACAAGCACGTCTACATGCACGTCTCGTCTACAAGCACGTCTACATGCACGTCTCATCTACATGCACGTCTTGTCTACATGCACATCTACATGCACGTCTCGTCCAAATGCACGTCTACATGCACGTCTCGTCCAAATGCACGTCTACAAGCACGTCTCGTCTACAAGCACGTCTACATGTGTGTCTCGTCTACAAGCACGTCTACATGCACGTCTTGTCTACAAGCACGTCTACATGCACGTCTCGTCTACATGCACGTCTTGTCTACATGCACATCTACATGCACGTTTTGTCTACATGCACATCTACATGCACGTTTCGTCTACATGCACATCTACATGCAAGTCTCGTCCAAATGCACGTCTACAAGCACGTCTCGTCTACAAGCACGTCTCGTCTACATGCACGTCTCGTCTACATGCACGTCTACATGCACGTCTCGTCTACAAGCACGTCTACATGCACGTCTCGTCTACAAGCACGTCTACATGCACGTCTCGTCTACAAGCACGTCTACATGCACGTCTTGTCTACAAGCACGTCTACATGCACGTCTTGTCTACAAGCACGTCTACATGCACGTCTCGTCTACAAGCACGTCCACATGCACGTCTCGTCTACAAGCACGTCTACATGCACGTCTCGTCTACAAGCACGTCTACATGCACGTCTCGTCTACAAGCACGTCTACATGCACGTCTCGTCTACAAGCACGTCTACATGCACGTCTCGTCTACAAGCACATCTACATGCACGTCTCGTCTACAAGCACGTCTACATGCACGTCTCGTCTACATGCACGTCTACATGCACGTCTCGTCTACATGCACGTCTACATGCACGTCTCGTCTACATGCACGTCTTGTCTACATGCACATCTACATGCACGTTTTGTCTACATGCACATCTACATGCACGTTTCGTCTACATGCACATCTACATGCAAGTCTCGTCCAAATGCACGTCTACAAGCACGTCTCGTCTACAAGCACGTCTCGTCTACAAGCACGTCTCGTCTACATGCACGTCTACATGCACGTCTCGTCTACAAGCACGTCTACATGCACGTCTCGTCTACAAGCACGTCTACATGCACGTCTTGTCTACAAGCACGTCTACATGCACGTCTCGTCTACATGCACGTCTTGTCTACATGCACGTCTCGTCTACATGCACGTCTCGTCTACAAGCACGTCTACATGCACGTCTCGTCTACAAGCACGTCTACATGCACGTCTCGTCTACATGCACGTCTTGTCTACATGCACATCTACATGCACGTTTCGTCTACATGCACGTCCACATGCACATCTACATGCACGTCTCGTCTACAAGCACGTCTACATGCACGTCTTGTCTACAAGCACGTCTACATGCACGTCTTGTCTACAAGCACGTCTACATGCACGTCTTGTCTACAAGCACGTCTACATGCACGTCTCGTCTACAAGCACGTCTACATGCACGTCTCGTCTACAAGCACGTCTACATGCACGTCTCGTCTACAAGCACGTCTACATGCACGTCTCGTCTACAAGCACGTCTACATGCACGTCTCGTCTACAAGCACGTCTACATGCACGTCTCGTCTACATGCACGTCTTGTGTACATGCATATCTACATGCACGTTTCGTCTACATGCACATCTACATGCACGTTTCGTCTACATGCACGTCTACATGCACATCTACATGCAAGTCTACATGCACGTCTTGTCTACATGCACGTCACGTTTACAAGCACGTCTAAATGCACGTCTCGTCTAAATGCACGTCTCGTCTACATGCACGTCTCGTCTACATGCACGCCTCGTCTACATGCACGCCTCGTCTACATGCACGTCTCGTCTACATGCACGTCTCGTCTACATGCACGTCTCGTCTACATGCACGTCTCGTCTACATGCACGTCTACATGCACGTCTCGTCAAAATGCACGTCTACATGCACGTCTCGTCTACAAGCACATCTACATGCACGTCTCGTCTACAAGCACGTCTACATGCACGTCTCGTCTACAAGCACGTCTACATGCACGTCTCGTCTACAAGCACGTCTACATGCACGTCTCGTCTACAAGCACGTCCACATGCACGTCTCGTCTACAAGCACGTCCACATGCACGTCTCGTCTACAAGCACGTCCACATGCATGTCTCGTCCAAATGCACATCCACATGCATGTCTCGTCTACATGCACGTCTCGTCAAAATGCACGTCTACATGCACGTCTCGTCTACAAGCACGTCTACATGCACGTCTCGTCTACAAGCACGTCTACATGCACGTCTCGTCTACAAGCACGTCTACATGCACGTCTCGTCTACAAGCACGTCTACATGCACGTCTCGTCTACAAGCACGTCCACATGCATGTCTCGTCCAAATGCACGTCCACATGCATGTCTCGTCCAAATGCACGTCTCGTCCACATGCACTTCCACATGCACGTCTTGTCCACATGCACGTCTTGTCCACATGCACGTCTTGTCCACATGCACTTCCACATGCATGTCTACATGCACGTCTCGTCTACAAGCACGTCCACATGCACGTCTCGTCTACAAGCACGTCCACATGCACGTCTCGTCTACAAGCACGTCCACATGCACGTCTCGTCCAAATGCACGTCTACATGCACGTCTCGTCCAAATGCACGTCCACATGCACGTCTCGTCCAAATGCACGTCCACATGCACGTCTCGTCCACACGCACGTCCACATGCACGTCTACATGCATGTCTCGTCCACACGCACGTCCACATGCACGTCTACATGCATGTCTTGTCTACTTGCACGTCTACATGCACATCTCGTCTACATGCACGTCTCGTCTACATGCACGTCCACATGCACGTCTACATGCACGTCTTGTCTACTTGCACGTCTACATGCACGTCTCGTCTACATGCACGTCTCGTCTACATGCGCGTCTACATGCACGTCTCGTCTACATGCACGTCTACATGCACGTCTCGTCTACATGCAAGTCTAATTGCACGTTTCGTTTACATGCACGTCTCGTCTACATGCACGTCTACATGCACGTCTCGTCTACATGCACGTCTCGTCTACATGCGAGTCTACATGCACGTCTCGTCTACATGCGAGTCTACATGCACATCTCATCCAAAAGCACGTCAACATGCACGTCAACATGCACGTCAACATGCACGGCTTGTCTAAAAGCACGTCTTGTCTACAAGTAAGTCTACATGCACGTCTACATGCACATCTCATCTAAAAGCACGTCTACATGCACGTCTACATGCACATCTCGTCTACATGCACGTCTCGTCAAAATGCACGTCTACATGCACGTCTCGTCTACAAGCACGTCTACATGCACGTCTCGTCTACAAGCACGTCTACATGCACGTCTCGTCCAAATGCACGTCTACATGCACGTCTCGTCCAAATGCACGTCCACATGCACGTCTCGTCCAAATGCACGTCCACATGCACGTCTCGTCCAAATGCACGTCCACATGCACGTCTCGTCCAAATGCACGTCCACATGCACGTCTCGTCCAAATGCACGTCCACATGCACGTCTCGTCCAAATGCACGTCCACATGCATGTCTCGTCCACATGCACGTCTCGTCCACATGCACTTCCACATGCACGTCCACATGCACGTCTTGTCCACATGAACTTCCACATGCATGTCTACATGCACGTCTCGTCTACAAGCACGTCTACATGCACGTCTCGTCTACAAGCACGTCTACATGCACGTCTCGTCTACAAGCACGTCTACATGCACGTCTCGTCTACAAGCACGTCTACATGCACGTCTCGTCTACAAGCACGTCTACATGCACGTCTCGTCTACAAGCACGTCTACATGCACGTCTCGTCCAAATGCACGTCCACATGCACGTCTCGTCCAAATGCACGTCCACATGCACGTCTCGTCCAAATGCACGTCCACATGCACGTCTCGTCCAAATGCACGTCCACATGCACGTCTCGTCCAAATGCACGTCCACATGCACGTCTCGTCCAAATGCACGTCCACATGCATGTCTCGTCCACATGCACGTCTCGTCCACATGCACTTCCACATGCACGTCCACATGCACGTCTTGTCCACATGCACTTCCACATGCATGTCTACATGCACGTCTCGTCTACAAGCACGTCTACATGCACGTCTCGTCTACAAGCACGTCTACATGCACGTCTCGTCTACATGCACGTCTCGTCTACATGCACGTCTCGTCTACATGCACGTCTCGTCTACAAGCACGTCCACATGCACGTCTCGTCCACACGCACGTCCACATGCACGTCTACATGCACGTCTTGTCTACTTGCACGTCTACATGCACGTCTCGTCTACATGCACGTCTCGTCTACATGCACGTCCACATGCACGTCTACATGCACGTCTTGTCTTCTTGCACGTCTACATGCATGTCTCGTCCACACACACGTCCACATGCACGTCTACATGCACGTCTTGTCTACTTGCACGTCTACATGCACGTCTCGTCTACATGCACGTCTCGTCTACTTGCACGTCTACATGCACGTCTCGTCTACATGCACGTCTCGTCTACTTGCACGTCTACATGCACGTCTCGTCTACATGCACGTCTCGTCTACATGCACGTCCACATGCACGTCTCGTCCACATGCACTTCCACATGCACGTCCACATGCACGTCTTGTCCACATGAACTTCCACATGCATGTCTACATGCACGTCTCGTCTACAAGCACGTCTACATGCACGTCTCGTCTACAAGCACGTCTACATGCACGTCTCGTCTACAAGCACGTCTACATGCACGTCTCGTCTACAAGCACGTCTACATGCACGTCTCGTCTACAAGCACGTCTACATGCACGTCTCGTCTACAAGCACGTCTACATGCACGTCTCGTCTACAAGCACGTCTACATGCACGTCTCGTCCAAATGCACGTCCACATGCACGTCTCGTCCAAATGCACGTCCACATGCACGTCTCGTCCAAATGCACGTCCACATGCACGTCTCGTCCAAATGCACGTCCACATGCACGTCTCGTCCAAATGCACGTCCACATGCACGTCTCGTCCAAATGCACGTCCACATGCATGTCTCGTCCACATGCACGTCTCGTCCACATGCACTTCCACATGCACGTCCACATGCACGTCTTGTCCACATGCACTTCCACATGCATGTCTACATGCACGTCTCGTCTACAAGCACGTCTACATGCACGTCTCGTCTACAAGCACGTCTACATGCACGTCTCGTCTACATGCACGTCTCGTCTACATGCACGTCTCGTCTACATGCACGTCTCGTCTACATGCACGTCTCGTCTACAAGCACGTCCACATGCACGTCTCGTCCACACGCACGTCCACATGCACGTCTACATGCACGTCTTGTCTACTTGCACGTCTACATGCACGTCTCGTCTACATGCACGTCTCGTCTACATGCACGTCCACATGCACGTCTACATGCACGTCTTGTCTTCTTGCACGTCTACATGCATGTCTCGTCCACACACACGTCCACATGCACGTCTACATGCACGTCTTGTCTACTTGCACGTCTACATGCACGTCTCGTCTACATGCACGTCTCGTCTACTTGCACGTCTACATGCACGTCTCGTCTACATGCACGTCTCGTCTACTTGCACGTCTACATGCACGTCTCGTCTACATGCACGTCTCGTCTACATGCACGTCCACATGCACGTCTACATGCACGTCTTGTCTACTTGCACGTCTACATGCACGTCTCGTCTACATGCACGTCTCGTCTACTTGCACGTCTACATGCACGTCTCGTCTACATGCACGTCTCGTCTACATGCGCGTCTACATGCACGTCTACATGCACGTCTCGTCTACATGCAAGTCTAATTGCACGTTTCGTCTACATGCACGTCTACATGCACGTCTCGTCTACATGTGAGTCTACATGCACATCTCATCTAAAAGCACGTCAACATGCACGTCAACATGCACGTCAACATGCACGTCAACATGCACGGCTTGTCTAAAAGCACGTCTTGTCTACAAGTAAGTCTACATGCACGTCTACATGCACATCTCATCTAAAAGCACGTCTACATGCACGTCTACATGCACATCTCATCTAAAAGCATGTCTACATGCACGTCTACATGCACATCTCATCTAAAAGCACGTCAACATGCACATAAACATGCACGTCATGTCTACAAGCACGTCTACATGCACATCTACATGCAAGTCTACAAGGACGTCTACATGCACATCTACATGCACGTTTCATCTACAAGCACGTCTACATGCAAGTCTACATGCACGTCTCGTCTACATGCACGCCTGTCTACATGCAAGTCTACATGCACGCCTCGTCTACATGCACGCCTCGTCTACATGCACGTCTACATGCACGTTTCGTCTACAAGCACGTCTACATGCACGTCTCGTCTACATGCACGTCTACATGCACGTCTCGTCTACATGCACGTCTACATGCACGTCTCGTCTACATGCACGACTACACGCACGTCTCGTCTACATGCACGTCTTGTCTACATGCACGTCTCGTCTACATGCACGTCTCGTCTACATGCACGTCTCGTCTACATGCACGTCTACATGCACGTCTCGTCTACAAGCACGTCTACATGCACGTCTCGTCTACAAGCACGTCTACATGCACGTCTCGTCTACAAGCACGTCCACATGCACGTCTCGTCTACAAGCACGTCTACATGCACGTCTCGTCTACAAGCACGTCTACATGCACGTCTCGTCTACAAGCACGTCTACATGCACGTCTCGTCTACATGCACGTCTTGTCTACATGCACATCTACATGCACGTTTCGTCTACATGCACGTCTACATGCACATCTACATGCAAGTCTACATGTACGTCACGTTTACATGCACGTCTAAATGCACGTCTCGTCTACATGCACGTCTCGTCTACATGCACGTCTCGTCTACATGCACGCCTCGTCTACATGCACGTCTCGTCTACATGCACGTCTCGTCTACATGCACGCCTCGTCTACATGCACGCCTCGTCTACATGCACGCCTCGTCTACATGCACGCCTCGTCTACATGCACGTCTCGTCTACATGCACGTCTACATGAACGTCTCGTCTGCATGCACGTCTACATGCACGTCTTGTCTACATGCACGTCTTGTCTACATGCACGTCTACATGCACGTCTCGTCTACATGCACGTCTACATGCACGTCTCGTGTACAAGCCCGTCTACATGCACGTGTCGTCTACATGCACGTGTCGTCTACATGCACGTGTCGTCTACATGCACGTGTCGTCTACATGCACGTGTCGTCTACATGCACGTGTCGTCTACATGCACGTCTCGTCTACATGCACGTGTCGTCTACATGCATGTCTCGTCTACAAGCACGTCTACATGCACGTCTACAAGCACGTCTCGTCTACATGCACGTCTCGTCTACATGCACGTCTCGTCTACATGCACGTCTCGTCTACATGCACGTCTCGTCTACATGCACGTCTCGTCTACATGCACGTCTCGTCTACATGCACGTCTCGTCTACATGCACGTCTACATGCACGTCTCGTCTACATGCACGTCTACATGCACGTCTCGTCTACATGCACGTCTCGTCTACATGCACGTCTCGTCTACAAGCACGTCTCGTCTACATGCACGTCTCGTCTACATGCACGTCTCGTCTACATGCACGTCTCGTCTACATGCACGTCTCGTCTACATGCACGTCTCGTCTACATGCACGTCTCGTCTACATGCACGTCTACATGCACGTCTCGTCTACATGCACGTGTCGTCTACATGCACGTCTCGTCTACAAGCACGTCTACATGCAAGTCTCGTCTACATGAAAGTCTACATGCACATCTCATCGAAAAGCATGTCTACATGCACGTCTACATGCACATCTCATCGAAAAGCATGTCTACATGCACGTCAACATGCACATCTCATCTAAAAGCACGTCAACATGCACGTCTACATGCACATCTACATGCAAGTCTACAAGCACTTCTACATGCACATCTACATGCACGTTTCGTCTACAAGCACGTCTACATGCACATCTACATGCACGTCTAGTCTACATGCACGTCTCGTCTACATGCACGCCTTGTCTACATGCAAGTCTACATGCACGTCTGCATGCACGTCTCGTCTACATGCACGACTACACGCAAGTCTCGTCTACATGCACGTCTCGTCTACATGCACGTCTCGTCTACATGCACGTCTCGTCTACATGCACGTCTCGTCTACATGCACGTCTCGTCTACATGCACGTCTCGTCTACATGCACGTCTACATGCACGTCTACATGCACGTCTACATGCACGTCTACATGCACGTCTCGTCTACATGCACGTCTACATGCACGTCTCGTCTACATGCACGTCTACATGCACGTCTCGTCTACAAGCACGTCTACATGCACGTCTTGTCTACATGCACGTCTACATGCACGTCTCGTCTACATGCACGTCTCGTCTACATGCACGTGTCGTCTACATGCACGTCTACATGCACATCTCCTATACAAGCAAGTCTAAATGCACGTCTCGTCTACATGCACGTCTCGTCTACATGCACGTCTACATGCACGTCTACATGCACGTCTACATGCACGTCAACATGCACGTCTCGTCTACATGCACGTCAACATGCACGTCTCGTCTACATGCACGTCAACATGCACGTCTCGTCTACATGCACGTCTCGTCTACATGCACGTCTCATCTACATGCACGTCTCGTCTACATGCACGTCTACATGCACGACTCGTCTACATGCACGTCTACATGCACGTCTCGTCTACATGAACGTCTCGTCTGCATGCACGTCTACATGCACGTCTTGTCTACATGCACGTCTACATGCACGTCTCGTCTACATGCACGTCTACATGCACGTCTCGTGTACAAGCCCGTCTACATGCACGTGTCGTCTACATGCACGTGTCGTCTACATGCACGTGTTGTCTACATGCACGTGTTGTCTACATGCACGTGTTGTCTACATGCACGTCTACATGCACGTCTCGTCTACAAGCACGTCTACATGCACGTCTACAAGCACGTCTACAAGCACGTCTCGTCTACAAGCACGTCTCGTCTACAAGCACGTCTCGTCTACAAGCACGTCTCGTCTACATGCACGTCTCGTCTACATGCACGTCTCGTCTACATGCACGTCTCGTCTACATGCACGTCTCGTCTACATGCACGTCTCGTCTACATGCACGTCTACATGCACGTCTCGTCTACATGCACGTCTCGTCTACAAGCACGTCTCGTTTACATGCACGTCTACATGCACGTCTCGTCTACACGCACGTCTCGTCTACACGCACGTCTCGTCTACACGCACGTCTCTTCTACACGCATGTCTCGTCTACATGCACGTCTACACGCACGTCTTGTCTACATGCACGTCTACATGCACGTCTCGTCTACATGCACGTCTACATGCACGTCTCGTCTACATGCACGTCTACATGTACGTCTCGTCTACATGCACGTCTACATGCACGTCTCGTCTACATGCACGTCTACAAGCACGTCTCGTCTACAAGCACGTCTCGTCTACAAGCACGTCTCGTCTACAAGCACGTCTTGTCTACATGCACGTCTCGTCTACATGCACGTCTCGTCTACATGCACGTCTACAAGTACGTCTCGTCTACAAGTACGTCTCGTCTACATGCACGTCTCGTCTACATGCACGTCACGTCTACATGCACGTCTACATGCACGTCTCGTCTACATGCACGTCTCGTCTACATGCACGTCTCGTCTACATGCACGTCTCGTCTACATGCACGTCTCGTCTACATGCACGTCTCGTCTACATGCACGCCTCGTCTACATGCACGCCTCGTCTACATGCACGTCTCGTCTACATGCACGTCTACATGAACGTCTCGTCTGCATGCACGTCTACATGCACGTCTTGTCTACATGCACGTCTTGTCTACATGCACGTCTACATGCACGTCTCGTCTACATGCACGTCTACATGCACGTCTCGTGTACAAGCCCGTCTACATGCACGTGTCGTCTACATGCACGTGTCGTCTACATGCACGTGTCGTCTACATGCACGTGTCGTCTACATGCACGTGTCGTCTACATGCACGTGTCGTCTACATGCACGTCTCGTCTACATGCACGTCTCGTCTACATGCACGTGTCGTCTACATGCACGTCTCGTCTACAAGCACGTCTACATGCACGTCTACAAGCACGTCTCGTCTACATGCACGTCTCGTCTACATGCACGTCTCGTCTACATGCACGTCTCGTCTACATGCACGTCTCGTCTACATGCACGTCTCGTCTACATGCACGTCTCGTCTACATGCACGTCTCGTCTACATGCACGTCTACATGCACGTCTCGTCTACATGCACGTCTACATGCACGTCTCGTCTACATGCACGTCTCGTCTACATGCACGTCTCGTCTACAAGCACGTCTCGTCTACATGTACGTCTCGTCTACATGCACGTCTCGTCTACATGCACGTCTCGTCTACATGCACGTCTCGTCTACATGCACGTCTCGTCTACATGCACGTCTCGTCTACATGCACGTCTACATGCACGTCTCGTCTACATGCACGTGTCGTCTACATGCACGTCTCGTCTACAAGCACGTCTACATGCAAGTCTCGTCTACATGAAAGTCTACATGCACATCTCATCGAAAAGCATGTCTACATGCACGTCTACATGCACATCTCATCGAAAAGCATGTCTACATGCACGTCAACATGCACATCTCATCTAAAAGCACGTCAACATGCACGTCTACATGCACATCTACATGCAAGTCTACAAGCACTTCTACATGCACATCTACATGCACGTTTCGTCTACAAGCACGTCTACATGCACATCTACATGCACGTCTAGTCTACATGCACGTCTCGTCTACATGCACGCCTTGTCTACATGCAAGTCTACATGCACGTCTGCATGCACGTCTCGTCTACATGCACGACTACACGCAAGTCTCGTCTACATGCACGTCTCGTCTACATGCACGTCTCGTCTACATGCACGTCTCGTCTACATGCACGTCTCGTCTACATGCACGTCTCGTCTACATGCACGTCTCGTCTACATGCACGTCTACATGCACGTCTACATGCACGTCTCGTCTACATGCACGTCTACATGCACGTCTCGTCTACATGCACGTCTACATGCACGTCTCGTCTACAAGCACGTCTACATGCACGTCTTGTCTACATGCACGTCTACATGCACGTCTCGTCTACATGCACGTCTCGTCTACATGCACGTGTCGTCTACATGCACGTCTACATGCACATCTCCTATACAAGCAAGTCTAAATGCACGTCTCGTCTACATGCACGTCTCGTCTACATGCACGTCTACATGCACGTCTACATGCACGTCTACATGCACGTCAACATGCACGTCTCGTCTACATGCACGTCAACATGCACGTCTCGTCTACATGCACGTCAACATGCACGTCTCGTCTACATGCACGTCTCGTCTACATGCACGTCTCATCTACATGCACGTCTCGTCTACATGCACGTCTACATGCACGACTCGTCTACATGCACGTCTACATGCACGTCTCGTCTACATGAACGTCTCGTCTGCATGCACGTCTACATGCACGTCTTGTCTACATGCACGTCTACATGCACGTCTCGTCTACATGCACGTCTACATGCACGTCTCGTGTACAAGCCCGTCTACATGCACGTGTCGTCTACATGCACGTGTCGTCTACATGCACGTGTCGTCTACATGCACGTGTCGTCTACATGCACGTGTCGTCTACATGCACGTGTTGTCTACATGCACGTCTACATGCACGTCTCGTCTACAAGCACGTCTACATGCACGTCTACATGCACGTCTACATGCACGTCTACAAGCACGTCTCGTCTACAAGCACGTCTCGTCTACAAGCACGTCTCGTCTACATGCACGTCTCGTCTACATGCACGTCTCGTCTACATGCACGTCTCGTCTACATGCACGTCTCGTCTACATGCACGTCTCGTCTACATGCACGTCTACATGCACGTCTCGTCTACATGCACGTCTCGTCTACAAGCACGTCTCGTTTACATGCACGTCTACATGCACGTCTCGTCTACACGCACGTCTCGTCTACACGCACGTCTCGTCTACACGCACGTCTCTTCTACACGCATGTCTCGTCTACATGCACGTCTACACGCACGTCTTGTCTACATGCACGTCTACATGCACGTCTCGTCTACATGCACGTCTACATGTACGTCTCGTCTACATGCACGTCTACATGCACGTCTCGTCTACATGCACGTCTACAAGCACGTCTCGTCTACAAGCACGTCTCGTCTACAAGCACGTCTCGTCTACATGCACGTCTCGTCTACATGCACGTCTCGTCTACATGCACGTCTACAAGTACGTCTCGTCTACATGCACGTCTCGTCTACATGCACGTCACGTCTACATGCACGTCTACATGCACGTCTCGTCTACATGCACGTCTCGTCTACATGCACGTCTCGTCTACATGCACGTCTCGTCTACATGCACGTCTCGTCTACATGCACGTCTCGTCTACATGCACGTCTCGTCTACATGCACGTCTCGTCTACATGCACGTCTAAATGCACGTCTCGTCTAAATGCACGTCTCGTCTACATGCACGTCTCGTCTACATGCACGTCTCGTCTACATGCACGTCTCGTCTACATGCACGTCTCGTCTAAATGCACGTCTACATGCACGTCTCGTCTACAAGCACGTCTACATGCACGTCTCGTCTAAATGCACGTCTACATGCACGTCTCGTCTACATGCACGTCTACATGCACGTCTCGTCTACATGCATGTCTACATGCACGTCTCGTCTACATGCACGTCTACATGCACGTCTCGTCTACATGCACGTCTACATGCACGTCTCGTCTACAAGCACGTCTACATGCACGTCTCGTCTACAAGCACGTCTACATGCACGTCTCGTCTACATGCACGTCTCGTCTACATGCACGTCTCGTCTACATGCACGTCTCGTCTACATGCACGTCTACATGCACGACTCGTCTACATGCACGTCTCGTCTACATGAACGTCTCGTCTGCATGCACGTCTACATGCACGTCTCGTCTACATGCACGTCTTGTCTACATGCACGTCTACATGCACGTCTCGTCTACATGCACGTCTCGTCTACATGCACGTGTCGTCTACATGCACGTCTACATGCACATCTCCTATACAAGCAAGTCTAAATGCACGTCTCGTCTAAATGCACGTCTCGTCTACATGCATGTCTCGTCTACATGCACGTCTCGTCTACATGCACGTCTCGTCTACATGCACGTCTACATGCACGTCTACATGCACGTCTCGTCTACATGCACGTCAACATGCACTTCTCGTCTACATGCACGTCTCGTCTACATGCACGTCTCATCTACATGCACGTCTCGTCTACATGCACGTCTACATGCACGACTCGTCTACATGCACGTCTACATGCACGTCTCGTCTACATGAACGTCTCGTCTGCATGCACGTCTACATGCACGTCTCGTCTACATGCACGTCTTGTCTACATGCACGTCTACATGCACGTCTCGTCTACATGCACGTCTACATGCACGTCTCGTGTACAAGCCCGTCTACATGCACGTGTCGTCTACATGCACGTGTCGTCTACATGCACGTGTTGTCTACATGCACGTGTTGTCTACATGCACGTCTACATGCACGTCTCGTCTACAAGCACGTCTACATGCACGTCTACAAGCACGTCTACATGCACGTCTACAAGCACGTCTCGTCTACAAGCACGTCTCGTCTACATGCACGTCTCGTCTACATGCACGTCTCGTCTACATGCACGTCTCGTCTACATGCACGTCTCGTCTACATGCACGTCTCGTCTACATGCACGTCTCGTCTACATGCACGTCTACATGCACGTCTCGTCTACATGCACGTCTCGTCTACAAGCACGTCTCGTTTACATGCACGTCTACATGCACGTCTCGTCTACACGCACGTCTCGTCTACACGCACGTCTCGTCTACACGCACGTCTCTTCTACACGCATGTCTCGTCTACATGCACGTCTACACGCACGTCTTGTCTACATGCACGTCTACATGCACGTCTCGTCTACATGCACGTCTACATGCACGTCTCGTCTACATGCACGTCTACATGTACGTCTCGTCTACATGCACGTCTACATGCACGTCTCGTCTACATGCACGTCTACAAGCACGTCTCGTCTACAAGCACGTCT
The DNA here is from genome assembly GCF_933228915.1 of Telmatherina bonti. NCBI lineage: Eukaryota > Metazoa > Chordata > Actinopteri > Atheriniformes > Telmatherinidae > Telmatherina > Telmatherina bonti. The sequence continues at coordinate 42,190,161 of NC_136625.1, read as the reverse complement.
CGTCTACAAGCACGTCTCGTCTACAAGCACGTCTCGTCTACAAGCACGTCTACAAGTACGTCTCGTCTACATGCACGTCTCGTCTACATGCACGTCACGTCTACATGCACGTCTACATGCACGTCTCGTCTACATGCACGTCTCGTCTACATGCACGTCTCGTCTACATGCACGTCTCGTCTACATGCACGTCTCGTCTACATGCACGTCTCGTCTACATGCACGTCTCGTCTACATGCACGTCTAAATGCACGTCTCGTCTACATGCACGTCTCGTCTACATGCACGTCTCGTCTACATGCACGTCTCGTCTACATGCACGTCTCGTCTACATGCACGTCTCGTCTAAATGCACGTCTACATGCACGTCTCGTCTACAAGCACGTCTACATGCACGTCTCGTCTAAATGCACGTCTACATGCACGTCTCGTCTACATGCACGTCTACATGCACGTCTCGTCTACATGCATGTCTACATGCACGTCTCGTCTACATGCATGTCTACATGCACGTCTCGTCTACATGCACGTCTACATGCACGTCTCGTCTACAAGCACGTCTACATGCACGTCTCGTCTACAAGCACGTCTACATGCACGTCTCGTCTACATGCACGTCTCGTCTACATGCACGTCTCGTCTACATGCACGTCTCGTCTACATGCACGTCTCGTCTGCATGCACGTCTACATGCACGTCTCGTCTACATGCACGTCTTGTCTACATGCACGTCTACATGCACGTCTCGTCTACATGCACGTCTCGTCTACATGCACGTGTCGTCTACATGCACGTCTACATGCACATCTCCTATACAAGCAAGTCTAAATGCACGTCTCGTCTAAATGCACGTCTCGTCTACATGCATGTCTCGTCTACATGCACGTCTCGTCTACATGCACGTCTCGTCTACATGCACGTCTACATGCACGTCTACATGCACGTCTCGTCTACATGCACGTCAACATGCACTTCTCGTCTACATGCACGTCTCGTCTACATGCACGTCTCATCTACATGCACGTCTCGTCTACATGCACGTCTACATGCACGACTCGTCTACATGCACGTCTACATGCACGTCTCGTCTACATGAACGTCTCGTCTGCATGCACGTCTACATGCACGTCTCGTCTACATGCACGTCTTGTCTACATGCACGTCTACATGCACGTCTCGTCTACATGCACGTCTACATGCACGTCTCGTGTACAAGCCCGTCTACATGCACGTGTCGTCTACATGCACGTGTCGTCTACATGCACGTGTCGTCTACATGCACGTGTCGTCTACATGCACGTGTCGTCTACATGCACGTGTCGTCTACATGCACGTCTCGTCTACATGCACGTGTTGTCTACATGCACGTCTCGTCTACATGCACGTCTACATGCACGTCTCGTCTACATGCACGTCTACATGCACGTCTCGTCTACAAGCACGTCTCGTCTACAAGCACGTCTCGTCTACAAGCACGTCTCGTCTACATGCACGTCTCGTCTACATGCACGTCTCGTCTACATGCACGTCTCGTCTACATGCACATCTACATGCACGTCTCGTCTACATGCACGTCTACATGCACGTCTCGTCTACATGTACGTCTCGTCTACAAGCACGTCTCGTTTACATGCACGTCTACATGCACGTCTCGTCTACATGTACGTCTCGTCTACAAGCACGTCTCGTTTACATGCACGTCTACATGCACGTCTCGTCTACATGCACGTCTCGTCTACAGGCACATTTCGTCTACACGCACGTCTCGTCTACACGCACGTCTCGTCTACACGCACGTCTCGTCTACACGCACGTCTCGTCTACACGCACGTCTCGTCTACACGCACGTCTCTTCTACACGCATGTCTCGTCTACATGCACGTCTACATGCACGTCTCGTCTACATGCACGTCTACATGTACGTCTCGTCTACATGCACGTCTACATGCACGTCTCGTCTACATGCACGTCTACAAGCACGTCTCGTCTACATGCACGTCTCGTCTACATGCACGTCTCGTCTACAAGCACGTCTCGTCTACATGCACGTCTCGTCTACATGCACGTCTCGTCTACATGCACGTCTCGTCTACATGCACGTCTCGTCTACATGCACGTCTCGTCTACATGCACGTCTCGTCTACATGCACGTCTCGTCTACATGCACGTCTCGTCTACATGCACGTCACGTCTACATGCACGTCTACATGCACGTCTCGTCTACATGCACGTCTCGTCTACATGCACGTCTCGTCTACATGCACGTCTCGTCTACATGCACGTCTCGTCTACATGCACGTCTCGTCTACATGCACGTCTCGTCTACATGCACGTCTCGTCTACATGCACGTCTCGTCTACATGCACGTCTCGTCTAAATGCACGTCTACATGCACGTCTCGCCTACAAGCACGTCTACATGCACGTCTCGTCTAAATGCACGTCTACATGCACGTCTCGTCTACATGCACGTCTACATGCACGTCTCGTCTACATGCACGTCTACATGCACGTCTCGTCTACAAGCACGTCTACATGCACGTCTCGTCTACAAGCACGTCTACATGCACGTCTCGTCTACATGCACGTCTCGTCTACATGCACGTCTCGTCTACATGCACGTCTCGTCTACATGCACGTCTACATGCACGACTCGTCTACATGCACGTCTCATCTACATGAACGTCTCGTCTGCATGCACGTCTACATGCACGTCTCGTCTACATGCACGTCTCGTCTACATGCACGTCTACATGCACGTCTCGTCTACATGCACGTCTCGTCTACATGCACGTCTCGTCTACAAGCACGTCTCGTCTACAAGCACGTCTACATGCAAGTCTACATGCACGTCTAGTCTACATGCACGTCTAGTCTACATGCACGTCTAGTCTACATGCACGTCTAGTCTACATGCACGTCTCGTCTACATGCACGTCTTGTCTACATGCACGTCTACATGCACGTCTCGTCTACATGCACGTCTACATGCACGTCTCGTGTACAAGCCCGTCTACATGCACGTGTCGTCTACATGCACGTGTCGTCTACATGCACGTGTCGTCTACATGCACGTCTCGTCTACATGCACGTCTCGTCTACATGCACGTCTACAAGCACGTCTCGTCTACAAGCACGTCTCGTCTACAAGCACGTCTCGTCTACATGCACGTCTCGTCTACATGCACGTCTCGTCTACATGCACGTCTCGTCTACATGCACGTCTACATGCACGTCTACAAGCACGTCTCGTCTACAAGCACGTCTCGTCTACAAGCACGTCTCGTCTACAAGCACGTGTCGTCTACATGCACGTCTCGTGTACAAGCCCGTCTACATGCACGTGTCGTCTACATGCACGTGTCGTCTACATGCACGTGTCGTCTACATGCACGTCTCGTCTACATGCACGTCTCGTCTACATGCACGTCTACAAGCACGTCTCGTCTACAAGCACGTCTCGTCTACAAGCACGTCTCGTCTACATGCACGTCTCGTCTACATGCACGTCTCGTCTACATGCACGTCTCGTCTACATGCACGTCTACATGCACGTCTCGTCTACATGCACGTCTACATGCACGTCTCGTCTACAAGCACGTCTACATGCACGTCTCGTCTACAAGCACGTCTACATGCACGTCTCGTCTACATGCACGTCTCGTCTACATGCACGTCTCGTCTACATGCACGTCTACATGCACGTCTCGTCTACATGCACGTCTCGTCTACATGCACGTCTCGTCTACATGCACGTCTCGTCTACATGCACGTCTCGTCTACATGCACGTCTACATGCACGTCTCGTCTACATGCACGTCTACATGCACGTCTCGTCTACATGCACGTCTACAAGCACGTCTCGTCTACAAGCACGTCTCGTCTACATGCACGTCTCGTCTACATGCACGTCTCGTCTACATGCACGTCTCGTCTACATGCACGTCTCGTCTACATGCACGTCTCGTCTACATGCACATCTACATGCACGTCTCGTCTACATGCACGTCTACATGCATGTCTCGTCTACATGCACGTCTCGTCTACATGCACGTCTCGTCTACAAGCACGTCTCGTCTACAAGCACGTCTACATGCACGTCTCGTCTACATGCACGTCTCGTCTACATGCACGTCTCGTCTACAAGCACGTCTCGTCTACAAGCACGTCTCGTCTACAAGCACGTCTCGTCTACATGCACGTCTCGTCTACATGCACGTCTCGTCTACATGCACGTCTCGTCTACATGCACGTCTCGTCTACATGCACGTCTCGTCTACATGCACGTCTCGTCTACATGCAAGTCTACATGCACGTCTCGTCTACATGCACGTCTACATGCACGCCTCGTCTACATGCACGCCTCGTCTACATGCACGTCTACATGCACGTTTCGTCTACAAGCACGTCTACATGCAAGTCTACATGCACGTCTACATACACGTCTCGTCTACATGCACGTCTACATGCACGTCTCGTCTACATGCACGACTACATGCACGTCTCGTCTACATGCACGTCTCGTCTACATGCACGTCTCGTCTACATGCACGTCTCGTCTACATGCACGTCCACATGCACGTCTCGTCTACAAGCACGTCTACATGCACGTCTCGTCTACAAGCACGTCTACATGCACGTCTCGTCTACAAGCACGTCTACAAGCACGTCTCGTCTACAAGCACGTCTACATGCACGTCTCGTCTACATGCACGTCTTGTCTACATGCACATCTACATGCACGTTTCGTCTACATGCACGTCTACATGCACATCTACATGCAAGTCTACATGTACGTCACGTTTACATGCACGTCTAAATGCACGTCTCGTCTAAATGCACGTCTCGTCTACATGCACGTCTCGTCTACATGCACGCCTCGTCTACATGCACGTCTCGTCTACATGCACGTCTCGTCTACATGCACGCCTCGTCTACATGCACGCCTCGTCTACATGCACGCCTCGTCTACATGCACGCCTCGTCTACATGCACGCCTCGTCTACATGCACGTCTCGTCTACATGCACGTCTACATGAACGTCTCGTCTACATGCACGTCTACATGCACGTCTTGTCTACATGCACGTCTCGTCAAAATGCACGTCTACATGCACGTCTCGTCTACAAGCACGTCTCGTCAAAATGAACGTCTACATGCACGTCTCGTCTACAAGCACGTCCACATGCACGTCTCGTCTACAAGCACGTCTACATGCACGTCTCGTCTACATGAACGTCTCGTCTGCATGCACGTCTACATGCACGTCTCGTCTACATGCACGTCTTGTCTACATGCACGTCTACATGCACGTCTCGTCTACATGCACGTCTACATGCACGTCTCGTGTACAAGCCCGTCTACATGCACGTGTCGTCTACATGCACGTGTCGTCTACATGCACGTGTCGTCTACATGCACGTCTCGTCTACATGCACGTGTCGTCTACATGCACGTCTCGTCTACATGCACGTCTACATGCACGTCTCGTCTACAAGCACGTCTACATGCACGTCTACAAGCACGTCTCGTCTACAAGCACGTCTCGTCTACAAGCACGTCTCGTCTACAAGCACGTGTCGTCTACATGCACGTCTCGTCTACATGCACGTCTCGTCTACATGCACGTCTCGTCTACATGCACGTCTCGTCTACATGCACGTCTCGTCTACATGCACGTCTCGTCTACATGCACGTCTACATGCACGTCTCGTCTACATGCACATCTACATGCACGTCTCGTCTACATGCACGTCTCGTCTACATGCATGTCTCGTCTACATGCACGTCTACATGCACGTCTCGTGTACAAGCCCGTCTACATGCACGTGTCGTCTACATGCACGTCTCATCTAAAAGCATGTCTACATGCACGTCAACATGCACATCTCATCTAAAAGCACGTCAACATGCACGTCTACATGCACGTTTAGTCTACAAGCACGTCTACATGCAAGTCTACATGCACGTCTAGTCTACATGCACGTCTAGTCTACATGCACGTCTTGTCTACATGCACGTCTACATGCACGTGTCGTCTAAATGCACGTGTCGTCTACATGCACGTGTCGTCTACATGCACGTCTCGTCTACATGCACGTGTCGTCTACATGCACGTCTCGTCTACATGCACGTCTACATGCACGTCTCGTCTACAAGCACGTCTCGTCTACATGCACGTCTCGTCTACATGCACGTCTCGTCTACATGCACGTCTCGTCTACATGCACGTCTCGTCTACATGCACGTCTCGTCTACATGCACGTCTCGTCTACATGCACATCTACATGCACGTCTACATGCACGTCTCGTCTACATGCACGTCTCGTCTACATGCACGTCTCGTCTACAAGCACGTCTCGTCTACAAGCACGTCTACATGCACGTCTCGTCTACATGCACGTCTCGTCTACATGCATGTCTCGTCTACAAGCCCGTCTACATGCACGTCTCGTCTACATGCATGTCTCGTCTACAAGCACGTCTACATGCACGTCTCGTCTACAAGCACGTCTACATGCACGTCTCGTCTACATGCACGTCTACATGCACGTCTTGTCTACATGCACGTCTCGTCTACATGCACGTCTCGTCTACAAGCACGTCTCGTCTACAAGCACGTCTACATGCACGTCTCGTCTACATGCACGTCTCGTCTACATGCATGTCTCGTCTACAAGCCCGTCTACATGCACGTCTCGTCTACAAGCACGTCTACATGCACGTCTCGTCTACATGCACGTCTACATGCACGTCTCGTCTACATGCACGTCTACATGCACGTCTCGTCTACAAGCACGTCTACATGCACGTCTCGTCTACAAGCACGTCTCGTCTACATGCACATCTCATCTAAAAGCACGTCAACATGCACGTCTACATGCACATCTACATGCAAGTCTACAAGCACTTCTACATGCACATCTACATGCACGTTTCGTCTACATGCAAGTCTACATGCACGTCTGCATGCACGTCTCGTCTACATGCACGACTACACGCAAGTCTCGTCTACACGCACGTCTCGTCTACATGCACGTCTCGTCTACATGCACGTCTCGTCTACATGCACGTCTACATGCACGTCTACATGCACGTCTCGTCTACATGCACGTCTACATGCACGTCTCGTCTACATGCACGTCTACATGCACGTCTCGTCTACAAGCACGTCTACATGCACGTCTTGTCTACATGCACGTCTACATGCACGTCTTGTCTACATGCACGTCTACATGCACGTCTTGTCTACATGCACGTCTACATGCACGTCTCGTCTACATGCTAGTCTACATGCACGTCTCGTCTACAAGCAAGTCTACATGCACGTCTCGTGTACATGCACGTCTCGTCTACATGCACGTGTCGTCTACATGCACGTCTACATGCACATCTCCTATACAAGCAAGTCTAAATGCACGTCTCGTCTACATGCATGTCTCGTCTACATGCACGTCTCGTCTACATGCACGTCTCGTCTACATGCACGTCTACATGCACGTCTCGTCTACATGCACGTTAACATGCACGTCTCGTCTACATGCACGTCTCGTCTACATGCACGTCTCGTCTACATGCACGTCTACATGCACGACTCGTCTACATGCACGTCTACATGCACGTCTCGTCTACATGAACGTCTCGTCTACATGCACGTGTCGTCTACATGCACGTCTCGTCTACATGCACGTCTACATGCACGTCTCGTCTACATGCACGTCTACATGCACGTCTCGTCTACATGCACGTCTTGTCTACATGCACGTCTACATGCACGTCTCGTCTACATGCACGTCTACATGCACGTGTCGTCTACATGCACGTGTCGTCTACATGCACGTGTCGTCTACATGCACGTCTCGTCTACATGCACGTCTACATGCACGTCTCGTCTACAAGCACGTCTACATGCACGTCTCGTCTACATGCACGTCTCGTCTACAAGCACGTCTCGTCTACATGCACGTCTCGTCTACATGCACGTCTCGTCTACATGCACGTCTCGTCTACATGCACGTCTCGTCTACATGCACGTCTCGTCTACATGCACGTCTCGTCTACATGCACGTCTACATGCACGTCTCGTCTACATGCACGTCTACATGCACGTCTCGTCTACATGCACGTCTCGTCTACATGCACGTCTACATGCACGTCTCGTCTACATGCACGTCTTGTCTACATGCACGTCTACATGTACGTCTCCTCTACATGCACGTCTACATGCACGTCTCGTCTACATGCACGTGTCGTCTACATGCACGTCTACATGCACGTGTCGTCTACATGCACGTCTCGTCTACATGCACGTCTACATGCACGTCTCGTCTACAAGCACGTCTACATGCACGTCTACATGCACGTCTACATGCACGTCTCGTCTACATGCACGTCTCGTCTACATGCACGTCTCGTCTACATGCACGTCTCGTCTACATGCACGTCTCGTCTACATGCACGTCTCGTCTACATGCACGTCTACATGCACGTCTCGTCTACATGCACGTCTACATGCACGTCTCGTCTACATGCACGTCTCGTCTACATGCACGTCTCGTCTACATGCACATCTACATGCACGTCTCGTTTACATGCACGTCTACATGCACGTCTCGTCTACATGCACGTCTCGTCTACATGCACGTCTCGTCTACATGCACGTCTACACGCACGTCTTGTCTACATGCACGTCTCGTCTACATGCACGTCTACATGTACGTCTCGTCTACATGCACGTCTACATGCACGTCTCGTCTACATGCACGTCTACAAGCACGTCTCGTCTACATGCACGTCTCGTCTACATGCACGTCTCGTCTACATGCACGTCTCGTCTACATGCACATCTACATGCACGTCTCGTTTACATGCACGTCTACATGCACGTCTCGTCTACATGCACGTCTCGTCTACATGCACGTCTCGTCTACATGCACGTCTCGTCTACATGCACGTCTACACGCACGTCTTGTCTACATGCACGTCTCGTCTACATGCACGTCTACATGTACGTCTCGTCTACATGCACGTCTACATGCACGTCTCGTCCAAATGCACGTCTACATGCACGTCTCGTCTACATGCACGTCTCGTCTACATGCACGTCTCGTCTACATGCACGTCTCGTCTACAAGCACGTCTCGTCTACATGCACGTCTCGTCTAAATGCACGTCACGTCTACATGCACGTCTACATGCACGTCTCGTCTACATGCACGTCTCGTCTACATGCACGTCTCGTCAAAATGCACGTCTCGTCTACATGCACGTCTAAATGCACGTCTCGTCTACATGCACGTCTCGTCTACATGCAAGTCTAATTGCACGTTTCGTCTACATGCACGTCTACATGCACGTCTCATCTAAAAGCACGTCTACATGCACGTCTCGTCTACATGCACGTCTCGTCTACATGCACGTCTCGTCTAAATGCACGTCTACATGCACGTCTCGTCTACATGCACGTCTACATGCACGTCTCGTCTACATGCACGTCTACATGCACGTCTCGTCTACATGCACGTCTACATGCACGTCCCGTCTACATGCACGTCTACATGCACGTCTCGTCTACAAGCAAGTCTACATGCACGTCTCGTCTACATGCACGTGTCGTCTACATGCACGTGTCGTCTACATGCACGTGTCGTCTACATGCACGTGTCGTCTACATGCACGTCTCGTCTACATGCACGTCTCGTCTACATGCACGTCTACATGCACGTCTCGTCTACAAGCACGTCTACATGCACGTCTACAAGCACGTCTCGTCTACATGCACGTCTACATGCACGTCTCGTCTACATGCACGTCTACAAGCACGTCTACAAGCACGTCTACATGCACGTCTACATGCACGTCTCGTCTACATGCACGTCTCGTCTACATGCACGTCTCGTCTACCTGCAGGTCTACATGCACGCCTCGTCTACATGCACGTCTACATGCACGTCTCGTCTACATGCACGTCTACATGCACGTCTCGTCTACATGCACGTCTCGTCTACAAGCACGTCTCGTTTACATGCACGTCTACATGCACGTCTCGTCTACATGCACGTCTCGTCTACAAGCACGTCTCGTTTACACGCACGTCTCGTCTACACGCATGTCTCGTCTACATGCACGTCTCTTCTACATGCACGTCTCGTCTACACGCACGTCTCGTCTACACGCACGTCTCTTCTACACGCATGTCTCGTCTACATGCACGTCTACACGCACGTCTTGTCTACATGCACGTCTACATGCACGTCTCGTCTACATGCACGTCTACATGTACGTCTCGTCTACATGCACGTCTACATGCACGTCTCGTCTACATGCACGTCTACAAGCACGTCTCGTCTACATGCACGTCTACAAGCACGTCTCGTCTACAAGCACGTCTCGTCTACATGCACGTCTCGTCTACATGCACGTCTCGTCTACATGCACGTCTCGTCTACATGCACGTCTCGTCTACATGCACGTCTACAAGCACGTCTCGTCTACATGCACGACTACACGAACGTCTTGTCTACATGCACGTCACGTCTACATGCACGTCTACATGCACGTCTCGTGTACATGCACGTCTCGTCTACATGCACGTCTCGTCTACATGCACGTCTCGTTTACATGCACGTCTCGTCTAAATGCACGTCTACATGCACGTCTCGTCTACATGCACGTCTACATGCACGTCTCGTCTACATGCACGTCTACATGTACGTCTCGTCTACATGCACGTCTACATGCACGTCTCGTCTACATGCACGTCTACAAGCACGTCTCGTCTACAAGCACGTCTCGTCTACATGCACGTCTCGTCTACATGCACGTCTCGTCTACATGCACGTCTACAAGTACGTCTCGTCTACATGCACGTCTCGTCTACAAGCACGTCTCGTCTACATGCACGTCTCGTCTACATGCACGTCTCGTCTACATGCACGTCACGTCTACATGCACGTCTACATGCACGTCTCGTCTACATGCACGTCTCGTCTACATGCACGTCTCGTCTACATGCACGTCTCGTCAAAATGCACGTCTCGTCTACATGCACGTCTAAATGCACGTCTCGTCTACATGCACGTCTCGTCTACATGCAAGTCTAATTGCACGTTTCGTCTACATGCACGTCTCGTCTAAAAGCACGTCTACATGCACGTCTCGTCTACATGCACGTCTCGTCTACATGCACGTCTCGTCTACATGCAAGTCTAATTGCACGTTTCGTCTACATGCACGTCTCATCTAAAAGCACGTCTACATGCACGTCTCGTCTACATGCACGTCTCGTCTACATGCACGTCTCGTCTACATGCACGTCTCGTCTACATGCACGTCTCGTCTAAATGCACGTCTACATGCACGTCTCGTCTACAAGCACGTCTACATGCACGTCTCGTCTAAATGCACGTCTACATGCACGTCTCGTCTACATGCACGTCTACATGCACGTCTCGTCTACATGCACGTCTACATGCACGTCTCGTCTACATGCACGTCTACATGCACGTCTCGTCTACATGCACGTCTACATGCACGTCTCGTCTACAAGCACGTCTACATGCACGTCTCGTCTACATGCACGTCTCGTCTACATGCACGTGTCGTCTACATGCACGTGTCGTCTACATGCACGTGTCGTCTACATGCACGTCTCGTCTACAAGCACGTCTACATGCACGTCTACAAGCACGTCTCGTCTACATGCACGTCTACATGCACGTCTACATGCACGTCTCGTCTACATGCAGGTCTCGTCTACCTGCAGGTCTACATGCACGTCTCGTCTACATGCAGGTCTACATGCACGTCTCGTCTACATGCGAGTCTACATGCACGCCTCGTCTACATGCACGTCTACATGCACGCCTCGTCTACATGCACGTCTACATGCACGTCTCGTCTACATGCACGTCTACATGCACGTCTCGTCTACATGCACGTCTACATGCACGTCTCGTCTACATGCACGTCTCGTCTACAAGCACGTCTCGTTTACACGCACGTCTCGTCTACATGCACGTCTCGTCTACATGCACGTCTCGTCTACATGCACGTCTCGTCTACACGCACGTCTCTTCTACACGCACGTCTCGTCTACATGCACGTCTACACGCACGTCTTGTCTACATGCACGTCTACATGCACGTCTCGTCTACATGCACATGCACGTCTACATGTACGTCTCGTCTACATGCACGTCTACATGCACGTCTCGTCTACATGCACGTCTACAAGCACGTCTCGTCTACATGCACGTCTACAAGCACGTCTCGTCTACATGCACGACTACACGAACGTCTTGTCTACATGCACGTCTTGTCTACATGCACGTCTCGTCTACATGCACGTCTCGTCTACATGCACGTCTCGTCTACATGCACGTCTCGTCTACATGCACGTCTCGTCTACATGCACGTCTCGTCTAAATGCACGTCTACATGCACGTCTCGTCTACATGCACGTCTACATGCACGTCTCGTCTACATGCACGTCTACATGCATGTCTCGTCTACAAGCACGTCTCGTCTACAAGCACGTCTACATGCACGTCTCGTCTACATGCACGTCTCGTCTACAAGCACGTCGCGTCTACATGCACGTCTCGTCTACAAGCAAGTCTACATGCACGTCTCGTGTACATGCACGTCTCGTCTACATGCACGTGTCGTCTACATGCACGTCTACATGCACATCTCCTATACAAGCACGTCTAAATGCACGTCTCGTCTACATGCATGTCTCGTCTACATGCACGTCTCGTCTACATGCACGTCTCGTCTACATGCACGTCTACATGCACGTCTCTTCTACATGCACGTCAACATGCACGTCTCGTCTACATGCACGTCTACATGCACGTCTCGTCTACATGCACGTCTACATGCACGTCTACATGCACGTCTCGTCTACATGCACGTCTCGTCTACATGCACGTCTACATGCACGACTCGTCTACATGCACGTCTCGTCTACATGCACGTCTCGTCTACATGCACGTCTCGTCTACATGAACGTCTCGTCTGCATGCACGTCTACATGCACGTCTCGTCTACATGCACGTCTTGTCTACATGCACGTCTACATGCATGTCTCGTCTACATGCACGTCTCGTGTACAAGCCCGTCTACATGCACGTGTCGTCTACATGCACGTGTCGTCTACATGCACGTGTCGTCTACATGCACGTGTCGTCTACATGCACGTGTCGTCTACATGCACGTGTCGTCTACATGCACGTCTCGTATACAGGCACGTCTCGTCTACATGCACGTCTACATGCACGTCTACAAGCATGTCTCGTCTACAAGCACGTCTCGTCGACAAGCACGTGTCGTCTACATGCACGTCTCGTCTACATGCACGTCTCGTCTACATGCACGTCTCGTCTACATGCACGTCTCGTCTACATGCACGTCTACATGCACGTCTCGTCTACATGCACGTCTCGTCTACATGCACGTCTCGTCTACATGCACGTCTCGTCTACATGCACGTCTCGTCTACATGCACGTCTCGTCTACATGCACGTCTACATGCACGTCTTGTCTACATGCACGTCTACATGCACGTATTGTCTACATGCACGTCTACATGCACGTCTCGTCTACACGCACGTCTCGTCTACACGCACGTCTCTTCTACACGCATGTCTCGTCTACACGCACGTCTCTTCTACACGCACGTCTCTTCTACACGCATGTCTCGTCTACACGCACGTCTCGTCTACACGCACGTCTCTTCTACACGCATGTCTCGTCTACATGCATGTCTACACGCACGTCTTGTCTACATGCACGTCTACATGTACGTCTCGTCTACATGCACGTCTACATGCATGTCTCGTCTACATTGCACGTCTACACGCACGTCTCTTCTACACGCATGTCTCGTCTACATGCATGTCTACACGCACGTCTTGTCTACATGCACGTCTACATGTACGTCTCGTCTACATGCACGTCTACATGCATGTCTCGTCTACATTGCACGTCTACACGCACGTCTCGTCTACATGCACGTCTACAAGCACGTCTCGTCTACATGCACGTCTACACGCATGTCTCGTCTACATGCACGTCTACACGCACGTCTCGTCTACATGCACGTCTACAAGCACGTCTCGTCTACAAGCACGTCTCGTCTACAAGCACGTCTCGTCTACAAGCACGTCTCGTCTACATGCACGTCTCGTCTACATGCACGTCTACAAGCACGTCTCGTCTACATGCACGTCTACATGTACGTCTCGTCTACATGCACGTCTACATGCACGTCTCGTCTACATGCACGTCTACAAGCACGTCTCGTCTACAAGCACGTCTCGTCTACAAGCACGTCTCGTCTACATGCACGTCTCGTCTACACGCATGTCTCGTCTACATGCACGTCTACACGCACGTCTCGTCTACATGCACGTCTACAAGCACGTCTCGTCTACATGCACGTCTCGTCTACATGCACGTCTCGTCTACATGCACGTCTCGTCTACATGCACGTCTCGTCTACATGCACGTCTCGTCTACATGCACGTCTCGTCTACATGCACGTCTCGTCTACATGCACGTCTACAAGCACGTCTCGTCTACATGCACGTCTCGTCTACATGCACGTCTCGTCTACACGCACGTCTCGCCTACACGCACGTCTCGTCTACACGCACGTCTCGTCTACACGCACGTCTCGTCTACACGCACGTCTCGTCTACACGCACGTCTCGTCTACATGCGGGTCTACATGCACGTCTCGTCTACATGCGAGTCTACATGCACGTCTCGTCTACATGCGAGTCTAAATGCACATCTCATCTAAAAGCACGTCAACATGCACGGCTTGTCTACAAGCAAGTCTACATGCACGTCTACATGCACATCTCATCTAAAAGCACGTCAACATGCACGTCAACATGCACGTCTCGTCTACATGCACATCTACATGCACATCTACATGCACGTTTCGTCTACAAGCACGTCTACATGCAAGTCTACATGCACGTCTCGTCTACATGCACGCCTCGTCTACATGTACGTCTCGTCTACATGCACGCCTTGTCTACATGCACGCCTTGTCTACATGCAAGTCTACATGCACGTCTCGTGTACATGCACGACTACACGCACGTGTTGTCTACACGCACGTCACGTCTACATGCACGTCTCGTCTACATGCACGTCTCGTCTACATGCACGACTACACGCACGTCTCGTCTACATGCACGCCTACACGCACGTCTCGTCTACATGCACGACTACACGCACGTCTCGTCTACATGCACGACTACACGCACGTCTCGTCTACACGCACGTCACGTCTACATGCACGTCTCGTCTACATGCACGTCTCGTCTACAAGCACGTCTCGTCTACATGCACGCCTTGTCTACATGCACGCCTTGTCTACATGCACGCCTTGTCTACATGCACGCCTTGTCTACATGCACGCCTTGTCTACATGCAAGTCTACATGCACGTCTCGTCTACATGCACGACTACACGCACGTGTTGTCTACATGCACGTGTTGTCTACATGCACGTGTTGTCTACATGCACGTCTCGTCTACATGCACGTCTCGTCTACATGCACGTCTCGTCTACATGCACGTCTCGTCTACATGCACGTCTCGTCTACATGCACGTCTCGTCTACATGCACGTCTCGTCTACATGCACGCCTTGTCTACATGCACGCCTTGTCTACATGCACGCCTTGTCTACATGCAAGTCTACATGCACGTCTCGTCTACATGCACGACTACACGCACGTGTTGTCTACACGCACGTGTTGTCTACATGCACGTCTCGTCTACATGCACGTCTCGTCTACATGCACGACTACACGCACGTCTCGTCTACATGCACGACTACACGCACGTCTCGTCTACATGCACGACTACACGCACGTCTCGTCTACATGCACGACTACACGCACGTCTCGTCTACACGCACGTCACGTCTACATGCACGTCTCGTCTACATGCACGTCTACATGCACGTCTCGTCTACATGCACGTCTCGTCTACAAGCACGTCTCGTCTACATGCACGTCTCGTCTACATGCACGTCTCGTCTACATGCACGTCTCGTCTACATGCACGTCTCGTCTACATGCACGTCTCGTCTACATGCACGTCTCGTCTACATGCACGTCTACATGCACGTCTCGTCTACAAGCACGTCTACATGCACGTCTCGTCTACATGCACGTCTACATGCACGTCTCGTCTACATGCACGTCTACATGCACGTCTCGTCTACATGCACGTCTACATGCACGTCTCGTCTACATGCACGTCTCGTCTACATGCACGTCTACATGCACGTCTCGTCTACATGCACGTCTCGTCTACATGCACGTCTACATGCACGTCTCGTCTACATGCACGTCTACATGCACGTCTCGTCTACATGCACGTCTACATGCACGTCTCGTCTACATGCACGTCTACATGCACGTCTCGTCTACATGCACGTCTCGTCTACAAGCACGTCTACATGCACGTCTCGTCTACAAGCACGTCTACATGCACGTCTCGTCTACATGCACGTCTACATGCACGTCTCGTCTACATGCAGGTCTCGTCTACATGCACGTCTCGTCTACATGCACGTCTACATGCACGTCTCGTCTACATGCACGTCTACATGCACGTCTACATGCACGTCTCGTCTACACGCACGTCTCGTCTACATGCGAGTCTACATGCACGTCTCGTCTACATGCGAGTCTACATGCACGTCTCGTCTACATGCATGTCAACATGCACGTCAACATGCACGGCTTGTCTACAAGCAAGTCTACATGCACGTCTACATGCACATCTCATCTAAAAGCACGTCAACATGCACGTCAACATGCACGTCTCGTCTACATGCACGTCTACATGCACATCTACATGCAAGTCTACAAGCACGTTTACATGCACATCTACATGCACTTCTCGTCTACATGCAAGTCTAAATGCACATCTCATCTAAAAGCACGTCAACATGCACGTCAACATGCACGTCAACATGCACGTCTCGTCTACATGCACGTCAACATGCACGTCAACATGCACGTCTCGTCTACATGCAAGTTTACATGCACATCTACATGCACGTTTCGTCTACAAGCAAGTCTACATGTACGTCTCGTCTACATGCACGCCTTGTCTACATGCACGCCTTGTCTACATGCACGCCTTGTCTACATGCAAGTCTACATGCACGTCTCGTCTACATGCACGACTACACGCACGTGTTGTCTACACGCACGTCACATCTACATGCACGTCTCGTCTACATGCACGTCTCGTCTACATGCACGACTACACGCACGTCTCGTCTACATGCACGACTACACGCACGTCTCGTCAACATGCACGACTACACGCACGTCTCGTCTACACGCACGTCACGTCTACATGCACGTCTCGTCTACAAGCACGTCTACATGCACGTCTACATGCACATCTCATCTAAAAGCACGTCTACATGCACATCTCATCTAAAAGCACGTCAACATGCACGTCAACATGCACGTCTCGTCTACATGCACATCTACATGCACGTTTCGTCTACAAGCACGTCTACATGCAAGTCTACATGCACTTCTATTCTACATGTACGTCTCGTCTACATGCACGACTACACGCACGTGTTGTCTACACGCACGTCTCGTCTACATGCACGACTACACGCACGTCTCGTCTACATGCACGACTACACGCATGTCTCGTCTACATGCACGACTACACGCACGTCTCGTCTACACGCACGTCTCGTCTACATGCACGTCTCGTCTACATGCACGTCTCGTCTACAAGCACGTCTCGTCTACAAGCACGTCTCGTCTACAAGCACGTCTCGTCTACATGCACGTCTACATGCACGTCTCGTCTACATGCACGTCTCGTCTACATGCAAGTCTAATTGCACGTTTCGTCTACAAGCACGTCTCGTCTACATGCACGTCTCGTCTACAAGCACGTCTCGTCTACATGCACGTCTCGTCTACATGCACGTCTACATGCACGTCTCGTCTACATGCACGTCTCGTCTACATGCACGTCTCGTCTACATGCACGTCTACATGCACGTCTCGTCTACATGCACGTCTCGTCTACATGCACGTCTCGTCTACATGCACGTCTACATGCAAGTCTACATGCACTTCTCGTCTACATGTACGTCTCGTCTACATGCACGACTACACGCACGTGTTGTCTACACGCACGTCACTTCTACATGCACGTCACTTCTACATGCACGTCTCGTCTACATGCACGTCTCGTCTACATGCACGACTACACGCACGTCTCGTCTACATGCACGACTACACGCACGTCTCGTCTACATGCACGACTACACGCACGTCTCGTCTACATGCACGACTACACGCACGTCTCGTCTACACGCACGTCACGTCTACATGCACGTCTCGTCTACATGCACGTCTCGTCTACATGCACGTCTCGTCTACAAGCACATCTCGTCTACATGCACGTCTCGTCTACATGCACGCCTTGTCTACATGCACGTCTTGTCTACATGCACGCCTTGTCTACATGCAAGTCTACATGCACGTCTCGTCTACACGCACGACTACACGCACGTGTTGTCTACACGCACGTCACGTCTACATGCACGTCTCGTCTACATGCACGACTACACGCACGTGTTGTCTACACGCACGTCACGTCTACATGCACGTCTCGTCTACATGCACGTCTCGTCTACATGCACGTCTCGTCTACATGCACGTCTCGTCTACATGCACGTCTCGTCTACATGCACGTCTACATGCACGTCTCGTCTACATGCACGTCTCGTCTACATGCAAGTCTAATTGCACGTTTCGTCTACATGCACGTCTCGTCTACAAGCACGTCTCGTCTACATGCACGTCTCGTCTACATGCACGTCTACATGCACGTCTCGTCTACATGCACGTCTCGTCTACATGCACGTCTCGTCTACATGCACGTCTACATGCACGTCTCGTCTACATGCACGACTACACGCACGTCTCGTCTACACGCACGTCTCGTCTACACGCACGTCTCGTCTACACGCACGTCACGTCTACATGCACGTCTCGTCTACATGCACGTCTACATGCACGTCTCGTCTACATGCACGTCTCGTCTACAAGCACGTCTCGTCTACATGCACGTCTCGTCTACATGCACGTCTACATGCACGTCTCGTCTACATGCACGTCTCGTCTACATGCACGTCTCGTCTACATGCACGTCTCGTCTACATGCACGTCTCGTCTACATGCACGTCTACATGCACGTCTCGTCTACATGCACGTCTACATGCACGTCTACATGCACGTCTCGTCTACATGCACGTCTACATGCACGTCTCGTCTACAAGCACGTCTACATGCACGTCTCGTCTACAAGCACGTCTACATGCACGTCTCGTCTACAAGCACGTCTACATGCACGTCTCGTCTACATGCACGTCTACATGCACGTCTCGTCTACATGCACGTCTCGTCTACATGCACGTCTCGTCTACAAGCACGTCTACATGCACGTCCACATGCACGTCTCGTCTACAAGCACGTCTACATGCACGTCTCGTCTACAAGCACGTCTACATGCACGTCTACATGCACGTCTCGTCTACATGCACGTCTCGTCTACATGCACGTCTACATGCACGTCTCGTCTACATGCACGTCTACATGCACGTGTACATGCACGTCTACATGCACGTCTCGTCTACATGCACGTTTCGTCTACATGCACGTCTACATGCACGTGTACATGCACGTCTACATGCACGTCTCGTCT
Organism: Telmatherina bonti; assembly: GCF_933228915.1. Lineage (NCBI taxonomy): Eukaryota > Metazoa > Chordata > Actinopteri > Atheriniformes > Telmatherinidae > Telmatherina > Telmatherina bonti. Next base: position 42,170,380 of record NC_136625.1, on the reverse strand, counting down.
ACATGCACGTCTCGTCTACATGCACGTCTCGTCTACATGCACGTCTCGTCTACACGCACGTCTCGTCTACACGCACGTCTCGTCTACAAGCACGTCTCGTTTACAGGCACGTCTCGTCTACACGCACGTCTCGTCTACACGCACGTCTCGTCTACATGCACGTCTCGTCTACATGCGAGTCTAAATGCACATCTCATCTAAAAGCACGTCAACATGCACGTCAACATGCACGGCTTGTCTACAAGCACGTCTACATGCACATCTACACGCAAGTCTACAAGCACGTCTACATGCATATCTACATGCACGCCTTGTCTACATGCACGCCTTGTCTACATGCAAGTCTACATGCACGTCTAGTCTACATGCACTTCTAGTCTACATGCACGCCTTGTCTACATGCAAGTCTACATGCACGACTACACGCACGTCTCGTCTACATGCACGTCTACATGCACGTCACGTCTACAGGCACGTCACGTCTACAGGCACGTCTCGTCTACAAGCACGTCTCGTTTACATGCACGTCTCGTCTACATGCACGTCTCGTCTACATGCACGTCTCGTCTACATGCACGTCTCGTCTACATGCACGTCTCGTCTACATGCACGTCTCGTCTACATGCACGTCTTGTCTACATGCATGTCTACATGCACGTCTACATGCACGTCTCGTCTACATGCACGACTACACGCACGTCTCGTCTACATGCACGACTACACGCACGTCTCGTCTACATGCATGTCTCGTCTACATGCACGTCTCGTCTACATGCACGTCTCGTCTACATGCACGTCTCGTCTACATGCACGTCTCGTCTACATGCACGTCTCGTCTACATGCACGTCTCGTCTACATGCACGTCTACAAGCACGTCTAAATGCACGTCTCGTCTACATGCACGTCTCGTCTACATGCACGTCTACATGCACGTCTACATGCACGTTTCATCTACATGCACGTCTACATGCACGTCTCGTCTACGTGCACGTCTCGTCTACATGCACGTCTCGTCTACATGCACGTCTCGTCTACATGCACGTCTCGTCTACATGCACGTCTACATGCACGTCTCTTCTACATGCTCGTCTACATGCACGTCTCGTCTACAAGCACGTCTCGTCTACAAGCACGTCTCGTCTACATGCACGTCTCGTCTACATGCACGTCTCGTCTACATGCACGTCTCGTCTACATGCACGTCTCGTCTACATGCACGTCTACATGCACGTCTCGTCTACATGCACGTCTCGTCTACATGCACGTCTCGTCTACATGCACGTCTCGTCTACATGCACGTCTCGTCTACATGCACGTCTACATGCACGTCTACATGCACGTCTCGTCTACATGCACGTCTCGTCTACATGCACGTCTCGTCTACATGCACGTCTACATGCACGTCTACATGCATGTCTCGTCTAAAAGCACGTCAACATGCACGTCAACATGCACGTCTCGTCTACATGCACGTCTACATGCACGTCTACATGCACATCTCATCTAAAAGCACGTCAACATGCACGTCAACATGCACGTCATGTTTACAAGCACGTCTACATGCACATCCCACATGCAAGTCTACAAGCACGTCTACATGCATATCTACATGCCCGTCTCGTCTACATGCACGCCTTGTCTACATGCACGCCTTGTCTACATGCACGTCTCGTCTACATGCACGTCTCGTCTACATGCACGTCTCGTCTACATGCACGTCTCGTCTACATGCACGACTACACGCACGTCTCGTCTACATGCACGACTACACGCACGTCTTGTCTACACGCACGTCACGTCTACATGCACGTCTCGTCTACATGCACGTCTACATGCACGTCTCGTCTACATGCACGTCTACATGCACGTCTCGTCTACATGCACGTCTCCTCTACATGCACGTCTACATGCACGTCTACATGCACGTCTCGTCTACATGCACGTCTACATGCACGTCTACATGCACGTCTCGTCTACATGCACGTCTACATGCACGTCTACATGCACGTCTACATGCACGTCTCGTCTACATGCACGTCTACATGCACGTCTCGTCTACATGCACGTCTACATGCACATCTCGTCTACAAGCACGTCTACAAGCACGTCTACAAGCACGTCTACATGCACGTCTACATGCACGTCTCGTCTACATGCACGTCTACATGCACGTCTATATGCACGTCTCGTCTACATGCACGTCTACATGCACGTCTCGTCTACAAGCACGTCTACATGCACGTCTACATGCACGTCTCGTCTACATGCACGTCTACATGCACGTCTATATGCACGTCTCGTCTACATGCACGTCTACATGCACGTCTCGTCTACATGCACGTCTACATGCACGTCTCGTCTACATGCACGTCTACATGGACGTCTAAATGCACGTCTCGTCTACATGCACGTCTACATGCACGTCTCGTCTACATGCACGTCTTGTCTACATGCACGTCTCGTCTACATGCACGTCTCGTCTACATGCACGACTACACGCACGTCTTGTCTACACGCACGTCACGTCTACATGCACGTCTCGTCTACATGCACGTCTCGTCTACATGCACGTCTCGTCTACATGCACGTCTCGTCTACATGCACGTCTACATGCACGTTTCATCTACATGCACGTCTACATGCACGTCTCGTCTACAAGCACGTCTACATGCACGTCTACATGCACGTCTCGACTACATGCACGTCTACATGCAGGTCTCGTCTACATGCACGTCTCTTCTACATGCACGTCTACATGCACGTCTCGTCTACATGCACGTCTTCTACATGCACGTCTACATGCACGTCTCGTCTACATGCACGTCTACATGCAGGTCTCGTCTACATGCACGTCTCGTCTACATGCACGACTACACGCACGTCTTGTCTACACGCACGTCACGTCTACATGCACGTCTCGTCTACATGCACGTCTCGTCTACAAGCACGTCTCGTCTACATGCACGTCTACATGCACGTCTCGTCTACATGCACGTCTTGTTTACATGCACGTCTCGTCTACAAGCACGTCTCGTTTACATGCACGTCTACATGCACGTCTACATGCACGTCTCGTCTACATGCACGTCTACATGCACGTCTACATGCACGTCTACATGCACGTCTCGTCTACATGCACGTCTACATGCACGTCTCGTCTACAAGCACGTCTCGTCTACAAGCACGTCTCGTCTACAAGCACGTCTCGTCTACATGCACGTCTTGTCTACATGCACGTCTCGTCTACATGCACGTCTCGTCTACATGCACGTCTCGTCTACATGCATGTCTACATGCACGTCTAAATGCACGTCTCGTCTACATGCACGTCTCGTCTACATGCACGTCTTGTCTACATGCATGTCTACATGCACGTCTACATGCACGTCTCGTCTACATGCACGACTACACGCACGTCTCGTCTACATGCACGTCTCGTCTACATGCACGTCTCCTCTACATGCACGTCTCCTCTACATGCATGTCTACATGCACGTCTACATGCACGTCTCGTCTACATGCACGACTACACGCACGTCTCGTCTACATGCACGTCTCGTCTACATGCACGTCTCGTCTACATGCACGTCTCCTCTACATGCACGTCTACATGCACGTCTAAATGCACGTCACGTCTACATGCACGTCTCGTCTACATGCACGTCTCGTCTACATGCACGTCTCGTCTACATGCACGACTACACGCACGTCTTGTCTACACGCACGTCACGTCTACATGCACGTCTCGTCTACATGCACGTTTCGTCTACATGCACGTCTCGTCTACATGCACGTCTCGTCTACATGCACGACTACACGCACGTCTTGTCTACAAGCACGTCTCGTCTACATGCACGTCTCGTCGACATGCACGTCTCGTCTACATGCACGTCTCGTCGACATGCACGTCTCGTCTACATGCACGTCTCGTCTACATGCACGTCACGTCTACATGCACGTCTTGTCTACATGAACGTCTCGTCTACATGCACGTCTCGTCTACATGCACGTCTACATGCACGTCTACATGCACGTCTCGTCTACATGCACGTCTACATGCACGTCTCGTCTACATGCACGTCTACATGCACGTCTCGTCTACATGCACGTCTACATGCACGTCTCGTCTACATGCACGTCTACATGCACGTCTCGTCTACATGCACGTCTCTTCTACATGCACGTCTACATGCACGTCTCGTCTACATGCACGTCTCGTCTACATGCACGTCTCGTCTACATGCACGTGTCGTCTACATGCACGTCTCGTCTACAAGCACATCTCGTCTACATGCACGTCTCGTCTACATGCACGTCTCGTCTACATGCACGTCTCGTCTACATGCACGTGTCGTCTACAAGCACATCTCGTCTACATGCACGTCTCGTCTACATGCACGTCTCGTCTACAAGCACATCTCGTCTACATGCACGTCTACATGCACGTCTCGTCTACATGCACGTCTACATGTACGTCTCGTCTACATGCACGTCTACATGCACGTCTCGTCTACATGCACGTCTACATGCACGTCTCGTCTACAAGCACGTCTACATGCACGTCTCGTCTACATGCACGTCTCGTCTACATGCACGTCTCGTCTACATGCACGTCTCGTCTACACGCACGTCTCGTCTACATGCACGTCTACATGCACGTCTCGTCTACATGCACGTCTACATGCACGTCTCGTCTACATGCACGTCTACATGCACGTCTCGTTTACATGCACGTCTCGTCTACATGCACATCTCGTCTACACGCACGTCTCGTCTACATGCACGTCTACATGCACGTCTCGTTTACATGCACGTCTCGTCTACATGCACATCTCGTCTACATGCACGTCTCGTCTACATGCACGTCTTGTCTACATGCACGTCTCGTCTACATGCACGTCTCGTCTACACGCACGTCTCGTCTACATGCACGTCTACATGCACGTCTCGTCTACATGCACGTCTACATGCACGTCTACATGCACGTCTCGTCTACATGCACGTCTCGTCTACATGCACGTCTCGTCTACACGCACGTCTCGTCTACATGCACGTCTACATGCACGTCTCGTCTACAAGCACGTCTACATGCACGTCTCGTCTACATGCACGTCTCGTCTACATGCACGTCTCGTCTACATGCACGTCTCGTCTACACGCACGTCTCGTCTACATGCACGTCTACATGCACGTCTCGTCTACATGCACGTCTACATGCACGTCTCGTCTACATGCACGTCTACATGCACGTCTCGTTTACATGCACGTCTCGTCTACATGCACATCTCGTCTACACGCACGTCTCGTCTACATGCACATCTACATGCACGTCTCGTCTACATGCACATCTACACGCACGTCTCGTCTACACGCACGTCTCGTCTGCACGCACATCTACATGCACGTTTTGTCTACAAGCAAGTCTACATGCACGTCTACATGCACGTCTCGTCTACATGCACGTCTCGTCTACATGCACGTCTCGTCTACATGCACGTCTCGTCTACATGCACGTCTCGTCTACATGCACGTCTCGTCTACATGCACGTCTACATGCACGTCTCGTCTACATGCACGTCTCGTCTACATGCACGTCTCGTCTACATTCACGTCTCGTCTACATGCACGTCTCGTCTACATGCACGTCTCGTCTACATGCACGTCTCGTCTACATGCACGTCTACATGCACGTCTACATGCACGTCTCGTCTACATGCACGTCTCGTCTACATGCACGTCTACATGCATGTCTCGTCTACATGCACGTCTACATGCATGTCTCGTCTAAAAGCACGTCAACATGCACGTCAACATGCACGTCTCGTCTACATGCACGTCTACATGCACGTCTACATGCACATCTCATCTAAAAGCACGTCAACATGCACGTCAACATGCACGTCATGTTTACAAGCACGTCTACATGCACATCCCACATGCAAGTCTACAAGCACGTCTACATGCATATCTACATGCCCGTCTCGTCTACATGCACGCCTTGTCTACATGCACGTCTCGTCTACATGCACGTCTCGTCTACATGCACGTCTCGTCTACATGCACGTCTCGTCTACATGCACGTGTCGTCTACATGCACGACTACACGCACGTCTCGTCTACATGCACGACTACACGCACGTCTTGTCTACACGCACGTCACGTCTACATGCACGTCTCGTCTACATGCACGTCTACATGCACGTCTCGTCTACATGCACGTCTCGTCTACATGCACGTCTCGTCTACATGCACGTCTACATGCACGTCTACATGCACGTCTCGTCTACATGCACGTCTCGTCTACATGCACGTCTACATGCACGTCTCGTCTACATGCACGTCTCGTCTACATGCACGTCTACATGCACGTCTCGTCTACAAGCACGTCTCGTCTACATGCACGTCTCGTCTACATGCACGTCTCGTCTACATGCACGTCTCGTCTACAAGCACGTCTAAATGCACGTCTCGTCTACATGCACGTCTACATGCACGTCTCGTCTACAAGCACGTCTACATGCACGTCTACATGCACGTCTCGTCTACATGCACGTCTACATGCACGTCTATATGCACGTCTCGTCTACATGCACGTCTACATGCACGTCTCGTCTACATGCACGTCTACATGCACGTCTCGTCTACATGCACGTCTTGTCTACATGCACGTCTCGTCTACATGCACGTCTACATGCACGTCTCGTCTACATGCACGTCTTGTCTACATGCACGTCTCGTCTACATGCACGTCTTGTCTACATGCACGTCTCGTCTACATGCACGTCTCGTCTACATGCACGACTACACGCACGTCTTGTCTACACGCACGTCACGTCTACATGCACGTCTCGTCTACATGCACGTCTCGTCTACATGCACGTCTCGTCTACATGCACGTCTCGTCTACATGCACGTCTCGTCTACATGCACGACTACACGCACGTCTCGTCTACATGCATGTCACGTCTACATGCACGTCTCGTCTACATGCACGTCTCGTCTACATGCACGTCTCGTCTACAAGCACGTCTCGTCTACATGCACGTCTCGTCTACATGCACGTCTCGTCTACATGCACGTCTCGTCTACATGCACGTCTCGTCTACATGCACGTCTCGTCTACATGCACGTCTCGTCTACATGCACGTCTACAAGCACGTCTAAATGCACGTCTCGTCTACATGCACGTCTCGTCTACATGCACGTCTACATGCACGTCTACATGCACGTTTCATCTACATGCACGTCTACATGCACGTCTCGTCTACGTGCACGTCTCGTCTACATGCACGTCTCGTCTACATGCACGTCTCGTCTACATGCACGTCTCGTCTACATGCACGTCTACATGCACGTCTCTTCTACATGCTCGTCTACATGCACGTCTCGTCTACAAGCACGTCTCGTCTACAAGCACGTCTCGTCTACATGCACGTCTCGTCTACATGCACGTCTCGTCTACATGCACGTCTCGTCTACATGCACGTCTCGTCTACATGCACGTCTACATGCACGTCTCGTCTACATGCACGTCTCGTCTACATGCACGTCTCGTCTACATGCACGTCTCGTCTACATGCACGTCTCGTCTACATGCACGTCTACATGCACGTCTACATGCACGTCTCGTCTACATGCACGTCTCGTCTACATGCACGTCTCGTCTACATGCACGTCTACATGCACGTCTACATGCATGTCTCGTCTAAAAGCACGTCAACATGCACGTCAACATGCACGTCTCGTCTACATGCACGTCTACATGCACGTCTACATGCACGTCTACATGCACATCTCATCTAAAAGCACGTCAACATGCACGTCAACATGCACGTCATGTTTACAAGCACGTCTACATGCACATCCCACATGCAAGTCTACAAGCACGTCTACATGCATATCTACATGCCCGTCTCGTCTACATGCACGCCTTGTCTACATGCACGCCTTGTCTACATGCACGTCTCGTCTACATGCACGTCTCGTCTACATGCACGTCTCGTCTACATGCACGACTACACGCACGTCTCGTCTACATGCACGACTACACGCACGTCTTGTCTACACGCACGTCACGTCTACATGCACGTCTCGTCTACATGCACGTCTACATGCACGTCTCGTCTACATGCACGTCTACATGCACGTCTCGTCTACATGCACGTCTCCTCTACATGCACGTCTACATGCACGTCTACATGCACGTCTCGTCTACATGCACGTCTACATGCACGTCTACATGCACGTCTCGTCTACATGCACGTCTACATGCACGTCTACATGCACGTCTACATGCACGTCTCGTCTACATGCACGTCTACATGCACGTCTCGTCTACATGCACGTCTACATGCACATCTCGTCTACAAGCACGTCTACATGCACGTCTACATGCACGTCTCGTCTACATGCACGTCTACATGCACGTCTATATGCACGTCTCGTCTACATGCACGTCTACATGCACGTCTCGTCTACAAGCACGTCTACATGCACGTCTACATGCACGTCTCGTCTACATGCACGTCTACATGCACGTCTATATGCACGTCTCGTCTACATGCACGTCTACATGCACGTCTCGTCTACATGCACGTCTACATGCACGTCTCGTCTACATGCACGTCTTGTCTACATGCACGTCTCGTCTACATGCACGTCTACATGGACGTCTAAATGCACGTCTCGTCTACATGCACGTCTACATGCACGTCTCGTCTACATGCACGTCTTGTCTACATGCACGTCTCGTCTACATGCACGTCTCGTCTACATGCACGACTACACGCACGTCTTGTCTACACGCACGTCACGTCTACATGCACGTCTCGTCTACATGCACGTCTCGTCTACATGCACGTCTCGTCTACATGCACGTCTCGTCTACATGCACGTCTACATGCACGTTTCATCTACATGCACGTCTACATGCACGTCTCGTCTACAAGCACGTCTACATGCACGTCTACATGCACGTCTCGACTACATGCACGTCTACATGCAGGTCTCGTCTACATGCACGTCTCTTCTACATGCACGTCTACATGCACGTCTCGTCTACATGCACGTCTCTTCTACATGCACGTCTACATGCACGTCTCGTCTACATGCACGTCTACATGCAGGTCTCGTCTACATGCACGTCTCGTCTACATGCACGACTACACGCACGTCTTGTCTACACGCACGTCACGTCTACATGCACGTCTCGTCTACATGCACGTCTCGTCTACAAGCACGTCTCGTCTACATGCACGTCTACATGCACGTCTCGTCTACATGCACGTCTTGTTTACATGCACGTCTCGTCTACAAGCACGTCTCGTTTACATGCACGTCTACATGCACGTCTACATGCACGTCTCGTCTACATGCACGTCTACATGCACGTCTACATGCACGTCTACATGCACGTCTCGTCTACATGCACGTCTACATGCACGTCTCGTCTACAAGCACGTCTCGTCTACAAGCACGTCTCGTCTACAAGCACGTCTCGTCTACATGCACGTCTTGTCTACATGCACGTCTCGTCTACATGCACGTCTCGTCTACATGCACGTCTCGTCTACATGCACGTCTCGTCTACATGCATGTCTACATGCACGTCTAAATGCACGTCTCGTCTACATGCACGTCTCGTCTACATGCACGTCTTGTCTACATGCATGTCTACATGCACGTCTACATGCACGTCTCGTCTACATGCACGACTACACGCACGTCTCGTCTACATGCACGTCTCGTCTACATGCACGTCTCCTCTACATGCACGTCTCCTCTACATGCATGTCTACATGCACGTCTACATGCACGTCTCGTCTACATGCACGACTACACGCACATCTCGTCTACATGCACGTCTCGTCTACATGCACGTCTCGTCTACATGCACGTCTCCTCTACATGCACGTCTACATGCACGTCTAAATGCACGTCACGTCTACATGCACGTCTCGTCTACATGCACGTCTCGTCTACATGCACGTCTCGTCTACATGCACGACTACACGCACGTCTTGTCTACACGCACGTCACGTCTACATGCACGTCTCGTCTACATGCACGTTTCGTCTACATGCACGTCTCGTCTACATGCACGTCTCGTCTACATGCACGACTACACGCACGTCTTGTCTACAAGCACGTCTCGTCTACATGCACGTCTCGTCGACATGCACGTCTCGTCTACATGCACGTCTCGTCGACATGCACGTCTCGTCTACATGCACGTCTCGTCTACATGCACGTCACGTCTACATGCACGTCTTGTCTACATGAACGTCTCGTCTACATGCACGTCTCGTCTACATGCACGTCTACATGCACGTCTACATGCACGTCTCGTCTACATGCACGTCTACATGCACGTCTCGTCTACATGCACGTCTACATGCACGTCTCGTCTACATGCACGTCTACATGCACGTCTCGTCTACATGCACGTCTCTTCTACATGCACGTCTACATGCACGTCTCGTCTACATGCACGTCTCGTCTACATGCACGTCTCGTCTACATGCACGTGTCGTCTACATGCACGTCTCGTCTACATGCACGTCTCGTCTACAAGCACATCTCGTCTACATGCACGTCTACATGCACGTCTCGTCTACATGCACGTCTACATGTACGTCTCGTCTACATGCACGTCTACATGCACGTCTCGTCTACATGCACGTCTACATGCACGTCTCGTCTACAAGCACGTCTACATGCACGTCTCGTCTACATGCACGTCTCGTCTACATGCACGTCTCGTCTACATGCACGTCTCGTCTACATGCACGTCTCGTCTACACGCACGTCTCGTCTACATGCACGTCTACATGCACGTCTCGTCTACATGCACGTCTACATGCACGTCTCGTCTACATGCACGTCTACATGCACGTCTCGTTTACATGCACGTCTCGTCTACATGCACATCTCGTCTACACGCACGTCTCGTCTACATGCACGTCTACATGCACGTCTCGTTTACATGCACGTCTCGTCTACATGCACATCTCGTCTACATGCACGTCTCGTCTACACGCACGTCTCGTCTACATGCACATCTACATGCACGTCTCGTCTACATGCACATCTACATGCACGTCTCGTCTACACGCACGTCTCGTCTGCACGCACATCTACATGCACGTTTTGTCTACAAGCAAGTCTACATGCACGTCTACATGCACGTCTCGTCTACATGCACGTCTCGTCTACATGCACGTCTCGTCTACATGCACGTCTCGTCTACATGCACGTCTCGTCTACATGCACGTCTCGTCTACATGCACGTCTACATGCACGTCTCGTCTACATGCACGTCTCGTCTACATGCACGTCTCGTCTACATGCACGTCTCGTCTACATGCACGTCTCGTCTACATGCACGTCTCGTCTACATGCACGTCTACATGCACGTCTACATGCACGTCTCGTCTACATGCACGTCTCGTCTACATGCACGTCTACATGCATGTCTCGTCTACATGCACGTCTACATGCATGTCTCGTCTAAAAGCACGTCAACATGCACGTCAACATGCACGTCTCGTCTACATGCACGTCTACATGCACGTCTACATGCACATCTCATCTAAAAGCACGTCAACATGCACGTCAACATGCACGTCATGTTTACAAGCACGTCTACATGCACATCCCACATGCAAGTCTACAAGCACGTCTACATGCATATCTACATGCCCGTCTCGTCTACATGCACGCCTTGTCTACATGCACGTCTCGTCTACATGCACGTCTCGTCTACATGCACGTCTCGTCTACATGCACGTCTCGTCTACATGCACGTCTCGTCTACATGCACGTCTCGTCTACATGCACGACTACACGCACGTCTCGTCTACATGCACGACTACACGCACGTCTTGTCTACACGCACGTCACGTCTACATGCACGTCTCGTCTACATGCACGTCTACATGCACGTCTCGTCTACATGCACGTCTCGTCTACATGCACGTCTCGTCTACATGCACGTCTACATGCACGTCTACATGCACGTCTCGTCTACATGCACGTCTCGTCTACATGCACGTCTACATGCACGTCTCGTCTACATGCACGTCTCGTCTACATGCACGTCTACATGCACGTCTACATGCACGTCTCGTCTACATGCACGTCTACATGCACGTCTCGTCTACAAGCACGTCTCGTCTACATGCACGTCTCGTCTACATGCACGTCTCGTCTACATGCACGTCTCGTCTACAAGCACGTCTAAATGCACGTCTCGTCTACATGCACGTCTACATGCACGTCTCGTCTACAAGCACGTCTACATGCACGTCTACATGCACGTCTCGTCTACATGCACGTCTACATGCACGTCTATATGCACGTCTCGTCTACATGCACGTCTACATGCACGTCTCGTCTACATGCACGTCTACATGCACGTCTCGTCTACATGCACGTCTTGTCTACATGCACGTCTCGTCTACATGCACGTCTACATGCACGTCTCGTCTACATGCACGTCTTGTCTACATGCACGTCTCGTCTACATGCACGTCTTGTCTACATGCACGTCTCGTCTACATGCACGTCTCGTCTACATGCACGACTACACGCACGTCTTGTCTACACGCACGTCACGTCTACATGCACGTCTCGTCTACATGCACGTCTCGTCTACATGCACGTCTCGTCTACATGCACGTCTCGTCTACATGCACGTCTCGTCTACATGCACGTCTACATGCACGTTTCATCTACATGCACGTCTACATGCACGTCTCGTCTACAAGCACGTCTACATGCACGTCTACATGCACGTCTCGACTACATGCACGTCTACATGCAGGTCTCGTCTACATGCACGTCTCTTCTACATGCACGTCTACATGCACGTCTCGTCTACATGCACGTCTCTTCTACATGCACGTCTACATGCACGTCTCGTCTACATGCACGTCTACAAGCAGGTCTCGTCTACATGCACGACTACACGCACGTCTCGTCTACATGCACGACTACACGCACGTCACGTCTACATGCACGTCTCGTCTACATGCACGTCTCGTCTACAAGCACGTCTCGTCTACATGCACGTCTACATGCACGTCTCGTCTACATGCACGTCTTGTTTACATGCACGTCTCGTCTACAAGCACGTCTCGTTTACATGCACGTCTTGTTTACATGCACGTCTCGTCTACATGCACGTCTACATGCACGTCTAAATGCACGTCTCGTCTACATGCACGTCTCGTCTACATGCACGTCTTGTCTACATGCATGTCTACATGCACGTCTACATGCACGTCTCGTCTACATGCACGACTACACGCACGTCTCGTCTACATGCACGTCTCGTCTACATGCACGTCTCGTCTACATGCACGTCTCCTCTACATGCATGTCTACATGCACGTCTCGTCTACATGCACGACTACACGCACGTCTCGTCTACATGCACGTCTCGTCTACATGCACGTCTCCTCTACATGCACGTCTACATGCACGTCTAAATGCACGTCACGTCTACATGCACGTCTCGTCTACATGCACGTCTCGTCTACATGCACGACTACACGCACGTCTTGTCTACACGCACGTCACGTCTACATGCACGTCTCGTCTACATGCACGTCTCGTCTACATGCACGTCTAGTCGACATGCACGTCTCGTCTACATGCACGTCTCGTCTACATGCACGTCTCGTCTACAAGCATGTCTCGTCTACAAGCATGTCTCGTCTACAAGCATGTCTCGTCTACAAGCATGTCTCGTCGACATGCACGTCTCGTCGACATGCACGTCTCGTCGACATGCACGTCTCGTCTACATGCACGTCTCGTCTACATGCACGTCTCGTCTACATGCACGTCACGTCTACATGCACGTCTTGTCTACATGAACGTCTCGTCTACATGCACGTCTCGTCTACATGCACGTCTACATGCACGTCTACATGCACGTCTCGTCTACATGCACGTCTACATGCACGTCTCGTCTACATGCACGTCTACATGCACGTCTCGTCTACATGCACGTCTACATGCACGTCTCGTCTACATGCACGTCTCTTCTACATGCACGTCTACATGCACGTCTCGTCTACATGCACGTCTCTTCTACATGCACGTCTCCATGCACGTCTCGTCTACATGCACGTCTACATGCACGTCTCGTCTACATGCACGTCTACATGCACGTCTCGTCTACATGCACGTCTCGTCTACATGCACGTCTCGTCTACATGCACGTGTCGTCTACATGCACGTGTCGTCTACATGCACGTCTCGTCTACATGCACGTCTCGTCTACAAGCACATCTCGTCTACATGCACGTCTACATGCACGTCTCGTCTACATGCACGTCTACATGTACGTCTCGTCTACATGCACGTCTACATGCACGTCTCGTCTACATGCACGTCTCGTCTACAAGCACGTCTACATGCACGTCTCGTCTACATGAACGTCTACATGCACGTCTCGTCTACATGCACGTCTCGTCTACATGCACGTCTCGTCTACATGCACGTCTCGTCTACACGCACGTCTCGTCTACATGCACGTCTACATGCACGTCTCGTCTACATGCACGTCTACATGCACGTCTCGTCTACATGCACGTCTACATGCACGTCTCGTTTACATGCACGTCTCGTCTACATGCACATCTCGTCTACACGCACGTCTCGTCTACACGCACGTCTCGTCTACATGCACATCTACATGCACGTCTCGTCTACATGCACATCTACACGCACGTCTCGTCTACACGCACGTCTCGTCTACACGCACATCTACATGCACGTTTTGTCTACAAGCAAGTCTACATGCACGTCTACATGCACGTCTCGTCTACATGCACGACTACACGCACGTCTTGTCTACAAGCACGTCTACATGCACGTCTCGTCTACATGGACGTCTCGTCTACATGGACGTCTCGTCTACATGGACGTCTCGTCTACATGCACGTCTCGTCTACATGCATGTCTCGTCTACATGCACGTCTCGTCTACATGCACGTCTACATGCACGTCTCGTCTACATGCACGTCTACATGCATGTCTCGTCTACATGCACGTCTACATGCACGTCTCATCTAAAAGCACGTCAACATGCACGTCTCGTCTACAAACACGTCTCGTTTACATGCACGTCTCGTCTACATGCACGTCTCGTCTACATGCACGTCTCGTCTACATGCACGTCTCGTCTACATGCACGTCTACATGCACGTCTCGTCTACATGCACGTCTACATGCACGTCTTGTCTACATGCATGTCTACATGCACGTCTCATCTAAAAGCACGTCAACATGCACGTCAACATGCACGTCATGTCTACAAGCACGTCTACATGCACATCTACATGCAAGTCTACAAGCACGTCTACATGCACATCTACATGCACGTTTCGTCTACAAGCACGTCTACATGCAAGTCTACATGCACGTCTCGTCTACATGCACGTCTCGTCTACATGCACGCCTTGTCTACATGCAAGTCTACATGCACGTCTACATGCACGCCTTGTCTACATGCAAGTCTACATGCACGTCTACATGCACGTCTCGTCTACATGCACGACTACACGCACGTCTTGTCTACATGCACGTCACGTCTACATGCACGTCTCGTCTACATGCACGTCTCGTCTACATGCACGTCTCGTCTACATGCACGTCTACATACACGTCTCGTCTACATGCACGTCTCGTCTACATGCACGTCTCGTCTACATGCACGTCTCGTCTACATGCACGTCTCGTCTACATGCACGTCTCGTCTACAAGCATGTCTCGTCTACATGCGAGTCTACATGCACGTCTCGTCTACATGCACGTCTCGTCTACATGCACGTCTACATGCACGCCTTGTCTACATGCAAGTCTACATGCACGTCTACATGCACGTCTCGTCTACATGCACGACTACACGCACGTCTTGTCTAAATGCACGACTACACGCACGTCTCGTCTACATGCACGTCTACATGCACGTCTCGTCTACATGCACGTCTCGTCTACACGCACGTCTCGTCTACACGCACGTCTCGTCTACATTCACGTCTACATGCACGTCTCGTCTACATGCACGTCTACATGCACGTCTCGTCTACATGCACGTCTACATGCACGTCTCGTCTACATGCACGTCTACATGCACGGCTCGTCTACATTCACGTCTCGTCTACATGCACGTCTAAATGCACGTCTCGTCTACATGCACGTCTACATGCACGTCTCGTCTACAAGCACGTCTACATGCACGTCTCGTCTACATGCACGTCTCGTCTACATGCACGTCTCGTCTACATGCACGTCTCGTCTACATGCACGTCTTGTCTACATGCACGTCTCGTCTACATGCACGTCTACATGCACGTCTCGTCTACATGGAAGTCTCGTCTACATGCACGTCTCGTCTACATGCACGTCTCGTCTACATGCACGTCTCGTCTACATGCACGTCTCGTCTACATGCACGTCTCGTCTACATGCTCGTCTCGTCTACATGCACGTCTACATGAACGTCTCGTCTACATGCACGTCTACATGCACGTCTCGTCTACATGCACGTCTCGTCTACATGCACGTCTCGTCTACAAGCATGTCTCGTCTACAAGCACGTCTCGTCTACACGCACGTCTACATGCACGTCTCGTCTACATGCACGTCTCATCTACATGCACGTCTCGTCTACACGCACGTCTCGTCTACACGCACGTCTCGTCTACATGCATGTCTTGTCTACATGCACGTGTCGTCTACATTCACGTCTTGTCTACATGCACGTCTTGTCTACATGCACGTCTTGTCTACATGCACGTCTCGTCTACATGCAGGTCTCGTCTACATGCACGTCTCGTCTACATGCACGTCTCGTCTACATGCACGTCTCGTCTACATGCACGTCTCGTCTACATGCACGTCACGTCTACATGCACGTCACGTCTACATGCACATCTACATGCACGTCTCGTCTACATGCACGTCACGTCTACATGCACGTCTAGTCTACATGCACATCTCGTCTACATGCACGTCTAGTCTACATGGACGTCACGTCTACATGCACGTCTCGTCTACATGCACATCTCGTCTACATGCACGTCTAGTCTACATGGACGTCACGTCTACATGCACGTCTCGTCTACATGCACATCTCGTCTACATGCACGTCTAGTCTACATCCACGTCTAGTCTACATGCATGTCTCGTCTACATGCACGTCTAGTCTACATGCATGTCTCGTCTACATGCACGTCTCGTCTGCATGCACGTATACATGCACGTCTCGTCTGCATGCACGTCTCGTCTGCATGCACGTCTCGTCTGCATGCACGTCTCGTCTACATGCACGTCTCGTCTACATGCACGTCTCGTCTACACGCACGTCTCGTCTACACGCACGTCTACATGCACTTCTCGTCTACATGCACGTCTCGTCTACACGCACGTCTCGTCTACATGCACGTCTCGTCTACATGCACGTCTACATGCACGTCTCGTCTACATGCACGTCTCGTCTACATGCACGTCTCGTCTACATGCACGTCTTGTCTACATGCACGTCTCGTCTACATGCACGTCTACATGCACGTCTCGTCTACATGCACGTCTTGTCTACATGCACGTCTCGTCTACATGCACGTCTCGTCTACATGCACGTCTCGTCTACATGCACGTCTCGTCTACACGCACGTCTTGTCTACAAGCATGTCTCGTCTACAAGCACGTCTCGTCTACATGCACGTCTACATGCACGTCTCGTCTACATGCACGTCTCGTCTACATGCACGTCTCGTCTACATGCACGTCTCGTCTACATGCACGTCTCGTCTACACGCACGTCTTGTCTACAAGCATGTCTCGTCTACAAGCACGTCTCGTCTACATGCACGTCTCGTCTACATGCACGTCTACATGCACGTCTCGTCTACATGCACGTCTCGTCTACATGCACGTCTTGTCTACATGCACGTCTCGTCTACATGCACATCTACATGCACGTCTCGTCTACATGCACGTCTCGTCTACATGCACGTCTCGTCTACATGCACGTCTACATGCACGTCTCGTCTACATGCATGTCTACATGCACGTCTCGTCTACATGCAAGTCTCGTCTACATGCACGTCTACATGCACGTCTACATGCACGTCTACATGCACGTCTCGTCTACATGCACGCCTCGTCTACATGCACGTCTCGTCTACATGCACGTCTACAAGCACGTCTCGTCTACAAGCACGTCTCGTCTACATGCACGTCTCGTCTACATGCAAGTCTCGTCTACATGCACGTCTCGTCTACATGCACGTCTACATGCACGTCTCGTCTACATGCACGTCTACATGCACGTCTCGTCTACATGCACGTCTACATGCACGTCTCATCTACATGCACGTCTCGTCTACATGCACGTCTCGTCTACATGCACGTCTCGTCTACATGCACGTCTCGTCTACACGCACGTCTCGTCTACACGCACGTCTACATGCACGTCTCGTCTACACGCACGTCTACATGCACGTCTCGTGTACAAGCCCGTCTACATGCACGTCTACATGCACGTCTCGTCTACATGCACGTCTCCTCTACATGCACGTCTCCTCTACATGCACGTCTACATGCACGTCTAAATGCACGTCTCGTCTACATGCACGACTCGTCTACATGCACGTCTCGTCTACATGGATGTCTACATGCACGTCTACATGCACGTCTCGTCTACATGCACGACTACACGCACGTCTCGTCTACAAGCACGTCACGTCTACATGCACGTCTACAAACACGTCTAAATGCACGTCTCGTCTACATGCACGTCTCGTCTACATGCACGTCTACATGCACGTCTCGTCTACATGCACGTCTCGTCTACATGCACGTCTACATGCACGTCTACATGCACGTCTCGTCTACATGCACGTCTACATGCACGTCTTGTCTACATGCACGTCTCGTCTACATGCACGTCTCGTCTACATGCACGTCTCGTCTACATGCACGTCTCGTCTACATGCACGTCTCGTCTACATGCACGTCTACATGCACGTCTCGTCTACAAGCACGTCTACATGCACGTCTCGTCTACATGCACGTCTACATGCACGTCTATATGCACGTCTCGTCTACATGCACGTCTACATGCACGTCTCGTCTACATGCACGTCTACATGCACGTCTCGTCTACATGCACGTCTTGTCTACATGCACGTCTCGTCTACATGCACGTCTACATGGACGTCTAAATGCACGTCTCGTCTACATGCACGACTACACGCACGTCTTGTCTACACGCACGTCTCGTGTACAAGCACGTCTCGTCTACAAGGACGTCTACATGCACGTCTCGTCTACATGCACGTCTCGTCTACATGCACGTCTCGTCTACATGCACGTCTCGTCTACAAGCACGTCTACATGCACGTCTCGTCTACATGCACGTTTCATCTACATGCACGTCTACAGCACGTCTCGTCTACAAGCACGTCTACATGCACGTCTACATGCACGTCTCGACTACATGCACGTCTACATGCAGGTCTCGTCTACATGCACGACTACACGCACGTCTTGTCTACACGCACGTCACGTCTACATGCACGTCTCGTCTACATGCACGTCTCGTCTACAAGCACGTCTCGTCTACATGCACGTCTACATGCACGTCTCGTCTACATGCACATCTTGTTTAAATGCACGTCTCGTCTACAAGCACGTCTCGTTTACATGCACGTCTACATGCACGTCTCGTCTACATGCACGTCTCGTCTACAAGCACGTCTCGTCTACAAGCACGTCTCGTCTACATGCACGTCTCGTCTACATGCACGTCTCGTCTACATGCACGTCTCGTCTACATGCACGTCTCGTCTACATGCACGTCTCGTCTACATGCACGTCTAAATGCACGTCTCGTCTACATGCACGTCTCGTCTACATGCATGTCTACATGCACGTCTACATGCACGTCTCGTCTACATGCACGACTACACGCACGTCTCGTCTACATGCACGTCTCGTCTACATGCACGTCTCCTCTACATGCACGTCTACATGCACGTCTAAATGCACGTCACGTCTACATGCACGTCACGTCTACATGCACGTCACGTCTACATGCACGTCACGTCTACATGCACGTCTCGTCTACATGCACGTCTCGTCTACATGCACGACTACACGCACGTCTTGTCTACACGCACGTCACGTCTACATGCACGTCTCGTCTACAAGCACGTCTCGTCTACAAGCACGTCTCGTCGACATGCACGTCTCGTCGACATGCACGTCTCGTCTACATGCACGTCTCGTCTACATGCACGTCTCGTCTACATGCACGTTTCGTCTACATGCACGTCACGTCTACATGCACGTCTTGTCTACATGAACGTCTACATGCACGTCTACATGCACGTCTCGTCTACATGCACGTCTACATGCACGTCTCGTCTACATGCACGTCTCGTCTACATGCACGTCTCGTCTACATGCACGTCACGTCTACATGCACGTCTTGTCTACATGAACGTCTACAAGCACGTCTAAATGCACGTCTCGTCTACATGCACGTCTCGTCTACATGCACGTCTACATGCACGTCTACATGCACGTCTCGTCTACATGCACGTCTACATGCACGTCTCGTCTACATGCACGTCTACATGCACGTCTCGTCTACAAGCACGTCTACATGCACGTCTCGTCTACATGCACGTCTCGTCTACATGCACGTCTCGTCTACATGCACGTCTCGTCTACATGCACGTCTACATGCACGTCTCGTCTACATGCACGTCTCGTCTACATGCACGTCTCGTCTACATGCACGTCTCGTCTACATGCACGTCTCGTCTACATGCACGTCTCGTCTACAAGCACATCTCGTCTACATGCACGTCTACATGCACGTCTCGTCTACAAGCACATCTCGTCTACATGCACGTCTACATGCACGTCTCGTCTACATGCACGTCTACATGCACGTCTCGTCTACATGCACGTCTACATGCACGTCTCGTCAACAAGCACGTCTACATGCACGTCTCGTCTACATGCACGTCTACATGCACGTCTCGTCTACATGCACGTCTACATGCACGTCTCGTCTACATGCACGTCTCGTCTACATGCACGTCTCGTCTACATGCACGTCTCGTCTACACGCACGTCTCGTCTACATGCACGTCTACATGCACGTCTCGTCTACATGCACGTCTACATGCACGTCTCGTCTACATGCACGTCTACATGCACGTCTCGTTTACATGCACGTCTCGTCTACATGCACATCTCGTCTACACGCACGTCTCGTCTACATGCACATCTACACGCACGTCTCGTCTACATGCACATCTACACGCACGTCTCGTCTACACGCACGTCTCGTCTACATGCACATCTACATGCACGTCTCGTCTACATGCACATCTACACGCACGTCTCGTCTACACGCACGTCTCGTCTACACGCACATCTACATGCACGTTTTGTCTACAAGCAAGTCTACATGCACGTCTACATGCACGTCTCGTCTACATGCACGACTACACGCACGTCTCGTCTACATGCACGACTACACGCACGTCTTGTCTACATGCACGTCACGTCAACATGCACGTCACGTCTACATGCACGTCTCGTCTGCATGCACGTCTCGTCTGCATGCACGTGTCGTCTACATGCACGTCTACATGCACGTCTCGTCTACATGCACGTCTCTTCTACATGCACGTCTACATGCACGTCTCGTCTACATGCACGTCTCTTCTACATGCACGTCTCGTCTGCATGCACGTGTCGTCTACATGCACGTCTACATGCACATCTACACGCACGTCTCGTCTACACGCACGTCTCGTCTACACGCACATCTACATGCACGTTTTGTCTACAAGCAAGTCTACATGCACGTCTACATGCACGTCTCGTCTACATGCACGACTACACGCACGTCTCGTCTACATGCACGACTACACGCACGTCTTGTCTACATGCACGTCACGTCAACATGCACGTCACGTCTACATGCACGTCTCGTCTGCATGCACGTCTCGTCTGCATGCACGTGTCGTCTACATGCACGTCTACATGCACGTCTCGTCTACATGCACGTCTCTTCTACATGCACGTCTACATGCACGTCACGTCTACATGCACGTCTCGTCTGCATGCACGTCTCGTCTGCATGCACGTGTCGTCTACATGCACGTCTACATGCACGTCTCGTCTACATGCACGTCTCTTCTACATGCACGTCAACATGCACGTCACGTCTGCATGCACGTCTCGTCTGCATGCACGTCTCGTCTACATGCACGTGTCGTCTACATGCACGTCTACATGCACGTCTCGTCTACATGCACGTCTCTTCTACATGCACGTCTACATGCACGTCTCGTCTACATGCACGTCTCTTCTACATGCACGTCTCCATGCACGTCTCGTCTACATGCACGTCTACATGCACGTCTCGTCTACATGCACGTCTACATGCACGTCTCGTCTACATGCACGTCTACATGCACGTGTCGTCTACATGCACGTCTCGTCTACATGCACGTCTCGTCTACATGCACGTCTACATGCACGTCTCGTCTACAAGCACATCTCGTCTACATGCACGTCTACATGCACGTCTCGTCTACATGCACGTCTACATGCACGTCTCGTCTACATGCACGTCTACATGCACGTCTCGTCTACATGCACGTCTACATGCACGTCTCGTCTACATGCACGTCTCGTCTACATGCACGTCTCGTCTACATGCACGTCTCGTCTACATGCACGTCTCGTCTACATGCACGTCTACATGCACGTCTCGTCTACAAGCACGTCTCGTCTACATGCACGTCTCGTCTACAAGCACGTCTCGTCTACATGCACGTCTCGTCTACATGCACGTCTCGTCTACACGCACGTCTCGTCTACATGCACGTCTACATGCACGTCTCGTCTACATGCACGTCTACATGCACGTCTCGTCTACATGCACGTCTACATGCACGTCTCGTCTACAAGCACGTCTACATGCACGTCTCGTCTACAAGCACGTCTACATGCACGTCTCGTCTACATGCACGTCTACATGCACGTCTCGTCTACATGCACGTCTCGTCTACATGCACGTCTCGTCTACATGCACGTCTCGTCTACATGCACGTCTCGTCTACATGCACGTCTCGTCTACACGCACGTCTCGTCTACATGCACGTCTACATGCACGTCTCGTCTACATGCACGTCTACATGCACGTCTCGTTTACATGCACGTCTCGTCTACATGCACATCTCGTCTACACGCACGTCTCGTCTACATGCACATCTACACGCACGTCTCGTCTACATGCACATCTACACGCACGTCTCGTCTACATGCACATCTACACGCACGTCTCGTCTACACGCACGTCTCGTCTAGACGCACATCTACATGCACGTTTTGTCTACAAGCAAGTCTACATGCACGTCTACATGCACGTCTCGTCTACATGCACGACTACACGCACGTCTTGTCTACATGCACGTCACGTCAACATGCACGTCACGTCTACATGCACGTCTCGTCTGCACGCACATCTACATGCACGTTTTGTCTACAAGCAAGTCTACATGCGAGTTTAAATGCACGTCTCGTCTACATGGACGTCTACATGCACGTCTCGCCTACATGGACGTCTCGTCTACATGCACGTCTCGTCTACATGCATGTCTCGTCTACATGCACGTCTCGTCTACATGCACGTCTACATGCACATCTCGTCTACATGCACGTCTACATGCATGTCTCGTCTACATGCACGTCTCGTTTACATGCACGTCTCGTCTACATGCACGTCTCGTCTACAAACACGTCTCGTTTACATGCACGTCTCGTCTACATGCACGTCTACATGCACGTCTCGTCTACAAACACGTCTCGTTTACATGCACGTCTCGTCAACATGCACGTCTCGTCTACATGCACGTCTCGTCTACATGCACGTCTCGTCTACATGCACGTCTACATGCACGTCTCGTCTACATGCACGTCTACATGCACGTCTCGTCTACATGCACGTCTACATGCACGTCTTGTCTACATGCATGTCTACATGCACGTCTCATCTAAAAGCACGTCAACATGCACGTCAACATGCACGTCATGTCTACAAGCACGTCTACATGCACATCTACATGCAAGTCTACAAGCACGTCTACATGCACATCTACATGCACGTTTCGTCTACAAGCACGTTTACATGCAAGTCTACATGCACGCCTAGTCTACATGCACGTCTCGTCTACATGCACGTCTCGTCTACATGCACGCCTTGTCTACATGCAAGTCTACATGCACGTCTACATGCACGCCTTGTCTACATGCAAGTCTACATGCACGTCTACATGCACGTCTCGTCTACATGCACGACTACACGCACGTCTTGTCTACATGCACGTCACGTCTACATGCACGTCACGTCTACATGCACGTCTCGTCTACATGCACGTCTCGTCTACATGCACGTCTCGTCTACAAGCATGTCTCGTCTACATGCGAGTCTACATGCACGTCTCGTCTACATGCACGTCTCGTCTACATGCACGTCTCGTCTACATGCACGTCTCGTCTACATGCACGTCTACATACACGTCTCGTCTACATGCACGTCTACATGTACGTCTCGTCTACATGCACGTCTCGTCTACATGCACGTCTCGTCTACATGCACGTCTCGTCTACATGCACGTCTCGTCTACAAGCATGTCTCGTCTACATGCACGTCTCGTCTACATGCAAGTCTACATGCACGTCTACATGCACGTCTCGTCTACATGCACGACTACACGCACGTCTTGTCTAAATGCACGTCTCGTCTACATGCACGTCTCGTCTACATGCACGTCTCGTCTACAAGCATGTCTCGTCTACATGCGAGTCTACATGCACGTCTCGTCTACATGCACGTCTCGTCTACATGCACGTCTCGTCTACATGCACGTCTACATACACGTCTCGTCTACATGCACGTCTCGTCTACATGCACGTCTCGTCTACATGCACGTCTCGTCTACAAGCATGTCTCGTCTACATGCGAGTCTACATGCACGTCTCGTCTACATGCACGTCTCGTCTACATGCACGTCTCGTCTACATGCACGTCTCGTCTACATGCACGTCTCGTCTACATGCACGTCTCGTCTACATGCATGTCTCGTCTACATGCGAGTCTACATGCACGTCACGTCTACATGCACGTCTCGTCTACATGCACGTCTCGTCTACATGCACGTCTCGTCTACAAGCATGTCTCGTCTACATGCGAGTCTACATGCACGTCTCGTCTACATGCACGTCTCGTCTACATGCACGTCTCGTCTACATGCACGTCTCGTCTACATGCACGTCTACATACACGTCTCGTCTACATGCACGTCTACATGTACGTCTCGTCTACATGCACGTCTCGTCTACATGCACGTCTCGTCTACATGCACGTCTCGTCTACATGCACGTCTCGTCTACAAGCATGTCTCGTCTACATGCGAGTCTACATGCACGTCTCGTCTACATGCACGTCTCGTCTACATGCAAGTCTACATGCACGTCTACATGCACGTCTCGTCTACATGCACGACTACACGCACGTCTTGTCTAAATGCACGTCTCGTCTACATGCACGTCTCGTCTACATGCACGTCTCGTCTACAAGCATGTCTCGTCTACATGCGAGTCTACATGCACGTCTCGTCTACATGCACGTCTCGTCTACATGCACGTCTCGTCTACATGCACGTCTACATACACGTCTCGTCTACATGCACGTCTCGTCTACATGCACGTCTCGTCTACATGCACGTCTCGTCTACATGCACGTCTCGTCTACAAGCATGTCTCGTCTACATGCGAGTCTACATGCACGTCTCGTCTACATGCACGTCTCGTCTACATGCACGTCTCGTCTACATGCACGTCTCGTCTACATGCACGTCTCGTCTACATGCACGTCTCGTCTACATGCATGTCTCGTCTACATGCGAGTCTACATGCACGTCTCGTCTACATGCACGTCTCGTCTACATGCACGTCTCGTCTACATGCACGTCTACATACACGTCTCGTCTACATGCGAGTCTACATGCACGTCTCGTCTACATGCACGTCTCGTCTACATGCAGGTCTACATGCACGTCTCGTCTACATGCAGGTCTACATGCACGTCTCGTCTACATGCACGTCTCGTCTACATGCACGTCTACATGCACGTCTCGTCTACATGCACGTCTACATGCACGTCTCGTCTACATGCACGTCTCGTCTACATGCAGGTCTACATGCACGTCTCGTCTACATGCACGTCTCGTCTACATGCACGTCTCGTCTACATGCACGTCTCGTCTACATGCAGGTCTACATGCACGTCTCGTCTACATGCACGTCTCGTCTACATGCACGTCTCGTCTACATGCACGTCTCGTCTACATGCAGGTCTCGTCTACATGCAGGTCTACATGCACGTCTCGTCTACATGCAGGTCTACATGCACGTCTCGTCTACATGCACGTCTACAAGCACGTCTCGTCTACATGCACGTCTACATGCACGTCTCGTCTACATGCACGTCTACATGCACGTCTACATGCACGTCTCGTCTACATGCACGTCTACATGCACGTCTCGTCTACATGCACGTCTCGTCTACATTCACGTCAACATGCACGTCTCGTCTACATGCACGTCTCGTCTACATGCACGTCTCGTCTACATGCACGTCTCGTCTACAAGCACGTCTCGTCTACACGCACGTCTACATGCACGTCTCGTCTACATGCACGTCTCGTCTACATGCACGTCTCATCTACATGCACGTCTCGTCTACATGCACGTCTCGTCTACACGCACGTCTCGTCTACACGCACGTCTCGTCTACATTCACGTGTACATTCACGTCTTGTCTACATGCACGTCTTGTCTACATGCACGTCTCATCTACATGCACGTCTCGTCTACACGCACGTCTACATGCACGTCTCGTCTACATGCACGTCTACATGCACGTCTCGTCTACATGCACGTCTCATCTACATGCACGTCTCGTCTACACGCACGTCTCGTCTACACGCACGTCTCGTCTACATTCACGTGTACATTCACGTCTTGTCTACATGCACGTCTCGTCTACATGCACGTCTACATGCAAGTCTCGTCTACAAGCACGTCTCGTCTACATGCACGTCTACATGCAAGTCTCGTCTACATGCACGTCTCGTCTACATGCACGTCTCGTCTACATGCACGTCTCGTCTACATGCACGTCTCGTCTACATGCACGTCTACATGCACATCTCGTCTACATGCACGTCTACATGCACGTCTCGTCTACATTCACGTCTCGTCTACATGCACGTCTCGTCTACATGCACGTCTCGTCTACATGCACGTCTCGTCTACATGCACGTCTACATGTGTGTCTCGTCTACAAGCACGTCTACATGCACGTCTCGTCTACATGCACGTCTCGTCTACATGCACGTCTACATGCACATCTCGTCTACATGCACGTCTACATGCACATCTCGTCTACATGCACGTCTACATGCACGTCTCGTCTACATTCACGTCTCGTCTACATTCACGTCTCGTCTACATGCACATCTCGTCTACATGCACGTCTACATGCACGTCTCGTCTACATTCACGTCTCGTCTACATGCACGTCTCGTCTACATGCACGTCTCGTCTACATGCACGTCTACATGTGTGTCTCGTCTACATGCACGTCTACATGCACGTCTCGTCTACATGCAAGTCTCGTCTACATGCACGTCTCGTCTACATGCACGTCTCGTCTACATGCACGTCTCGTCTACATGCAAGTCTCGTCTACATGCACGTCTCGCCTACATGCTCGTCTCGTCTACATGCACGTCTACATGCACGTCTCGTCTACATGCACGTCTACATGCACGTCTCGTCTACATGCACGTCTCGTCTACATGCACGTCTCGTCTACATGCACGTCTCGTCTACAAGCACGTCTCGTCTACAAGCACGTCTCGTCTACACGCACGTCTACATGCACGTCTCGTCTACATGCACGTCTCGTCTACATGCACGTCTCGTCTACATGCACGTCTCGTCTACATGCACGTCTCGTCTACACGCACGTCTCGTCTACACGCACGTCTCGTCTACACGCACGTCTCGTCTACATTCACGTCTACATGCACGTCTCGTCTACATGCACGTCTACATGCACGTCTCGTCTACATGCACGTCTACATGCACGTCTCGTCTACATGCACGTCTACATGCACGGCTCGTCTACATTCACGTCTCGTCTACATGCACGTCTCGTCTACATGCACGTCTACATGCACGTCTCGTCTACATGCACGTCTTGTCTACATGCACGTCTCGTCTACATGCACGTCTACATGCACGTCTCGTCTACATGGAAGTCTCGTCTACATGCACGTCTCGTCTACATGCAAGTCTCGTCTACATGCACGTCTACATGCACGTCTCGTCTACATGCACGTCTACATGCACGTCTCGTCTACATGCACGTCTCGTCTACATGCACGTCTCGTCTACATGCACGTCTCGTCTACACGCACGTCTACATGCACGTCTCGTCTACATGCACGTCTCATCTACATGCACGTCTCGTCTACACGCACGTCTCGTCTACACGCATGTCTTGTCTACACGCACGTCTCGTCTACATTCACGTCTTGTCTACATTCACGTCTTGTCTACATGCACGTCTCGTCTACATTCACGTCTTGTCTACATGCACGTCTACATGCACGTCTCGTCTACATGCACGTCTCGTCTACATGCACGTCTCGTCTACATGCACGTCTCGTCTACATGCACATCTACATGCACGTCACGTCTACATGCACGTCACGTCTACATGCACGTCACGTCTACATGCACATCTACATGCACGTCACGTCTACATGCACGTCTCGTCTACATGCACGACTCGTCTACATTCACGTCTACAAGCACGTCTCGTCTACATGCATGTCTACATGCATGTCTACAAGCACGTCTCGTCTACATGCACGTCTCGTCTACATGCACGACTCGTCTACATTCACGTCTACAAGCACGTCTCGTCTACATGCACGTCTACATGCACGTCTCGTCTACATGTATGTCTACATGCACGTCTCGTCTACAAGCACGTCTACA
This sequence comes from Telmatherina bonti, assembly GCF_933228915.1. Lineage (NCBI taxonomy): Eukaryota > Metazoa > Chordata > Actinopteri > Atheriniformes > Telmatherinidae > Telmatherina > Telmatherina bonti. The sequence goes on along the minus strand of NC_136625.1, from coordinate 42,141,201 downwards.
TGCACGTCTCGTCTACATGTATGTCTACATGCACGTCTCGTCTACATGCACGTCTACAAGCACGTCTCGTCTACATGCACGTCTCGTCTACATGCACGTCTCGTCTACATGCACGTCTAGTCTACATGCACGTCACGTCTACATGCACGTCACGTCTACATGCACGTCACGTCTACATGCACGTCACGTCTACATGCACGTCACGTCTACATGCACATCTACATGCACGTCTCGTCTACATGCACGTCTAGTCTACATGCACGTCACGTCTACATGCACGTCACGTCTACATGCACGTCACGTCTACATGCACGTCACGTCTACATGCACGTCACGTCTACATGCACATCTACATGCACGTCACGTCTACATGCACGTCTAGTCTACATGCACGTCTAGTCTACATGCATGTCTCGTCTACATGCACGTCTAGTCTACATGCATGTCTCGTCTACATGCATGTCTCGTCTACACGCACGTCTCGTCTACATGCACGTCTAGTCTACATGCACGTCACGTCTACATGCACGTCTAGTCTACATGCACGTCTAGTCTACATGCATGTCTCGTCTACATGCACGTCTAGTCTACATGCACGTCTCGTCTGCATGCACGTCCCGTCTGCATGCACGTCTACATGCACGTCTCGTCTGCATGCACGTATACATGCACGTCTCGTCTGCATGCACGTATACATGCACGTCTCGTCTGCATGCACGTCTCGTCTGCATGCACGTCTCGTCTGCATGCACGTCTCGTCTACATGCACGTCTAGTCTACATGCACGTCTAGTCTACATGCACGTCTCGTCTACATGCACGTCTAGTCTACATGCACGTCACGTCTACATGCACGTCTAGTCTACATGCACGTCTAGTCTACATGCATGTCTCGTCTACATGCACGTCTAGTCTACATGCACGTCTCGTCTGCATGCACGTCCCGTCTGCATGCACGTCTACATGCACGTCTCGTCTGCATGCACGTATACATGCACGTCTCGTCTGCATGCACGTATACATGCACGTCTCGTCTGCATGCACGTCTCGTCTGCATGCACGTCTCGTCTACATGCACGTCTCGTCTACATGCACGTCTCGTCTACACGCACGTCTCGTCTACATTCACATCTACATTCACGTCTCGTCTACATGCACGTCTACATGCACGTCTCGTCTACATGCACGTCTACATGCACGTCTCGTCTACATGCACGTCTACATGCACGTCTACATGCACGTCTACACGCACGTCTCGTCTACATGCACGTCTCGTCTACATGCACGTCTCGTCTACATGCACGTCTCGTCTACATGCACGTCTCGTCTACATGCACGTCTCGTCTACATGCACGTCTACATGCACGTCTACATGCACGTCTACATGCACGTCTACATGCACGTCTACATGCACGTCTACACGCACGTCTCGTCTACATGCACGTCTTGTCTACATGCACGTCTCGTCTACATGCACGTCTACATGCACGTCTACATGCACGTCTACACGCACGTCTCGTCTACATGCACGTCTTGTCTACATGCACGTCTTGTCTACATGCACGTCTACATGCACGTCTACACGCACGTCTCGTCTACATGCACGTCTTGTCTACATGCACGTCTACATGCACGTCTACACGCACGTCTCGTCTACATGCACGTCTTGTCTACATGCACGTCTCGTCTACATGCACGTCTACATGCACGTCTACACGCACGTCTCGTCTACATGCACGTCTTGTCTACATGCACGTCTACATGCACGTCTCGTCTACATGCAAGTCTCGTCTACATGCACGTCTACATGCTCGTCTCGTCTACATGCACGTCTACATGCACGTCTCGTCTACATGCACGTCTACATGCACGTCTCGTCTACATGCACGTCTCGTCTACAGGCACGTCTCGTCTACAGGCACGTCTCGTCTACATGCACGTCTCGTCTACAGGCACGTCTCGTCTACATGTACGTCTCGTCTACATGCACGTCTCGTCTACATGCACGTCTACATGCACGTCTCGTCTACATGCACGTCTCATCTACATGCACGTCTCGTCTACATGCACGTCTACATGCACGTCTCGTCTACATGCACGTCTCATCTACATGCACGTCTCGTCTACATGCACGTCTCGTCTACATGCACGCCTTGTCTACATGCACGTCTACATGCACGTCTACATGCACGTCTCGTCTACATGCACGTCTCATCTACATGCACGTCTCGTCTACATGCACGTCTCGTCTACATGCACGTCTCGTCTACATGCACGTCTCGTCTACATGCACGTCTTGTCTACATGCACGTCTCGTCTACATGCACGTCTACATGCACGTCTCGTCTACATGCACGTCTTGTCTACATGCACGTCTCGTCTACATGCACGTCTACATGCACGTCTCGTCTACATGCACGTCTCGTCTACATTCACGTCTCGTCTACATGCACGTCTCGTCTACATGCACGTCTACATGCACGTCTCGTCTACATGCACGTCTTGTCTACATGCACGTCTCGTCTACATGCACGTCTACAAGCACGTCTCGTCTACATGCACGTCTACATGCACGTCTCGTCTACATGCACGTCTACAAGCACGTCTCGTCTACATGCACGTCTACATGCACGTCTCGTCTACATGCACGTCTCGTCTACATGCAAGTCTCGTCTACATGCTCGTCTCGTCTACATGCACGTCTACAAGCACGTCTCGTCTACATGCACGTCTACATGCACGTCTCATCTACATGCACGTCTCGTCTACATGCACGTCTCGTCTACATGCACATCTACATGCACGTCTCGTCTACATGCACGTCTCGTCTACATGCACGTCTCGTCTACAAGCACGTCTCGTCTACACGCACGTCTACATGCACGTCTCGTCTACATGCATGTCTACATGCACGTCTTGTCTACATTCACATCTACATGCACGTCTCGTCTACATGCATGTCTACATGCACGTCTCGTCTACATGTATGTCTACATGCACGTCTCGTCTACATTCACGTCTACATGCACGTCACGTCTACATGCACGTCACGTCTACATGCACGTCACGTCTACATGCACGTCTAGTCTACATGCACATCTCGTCTACATGCACGTCTCATCTACATGCACGTCTCGTCTACATGCACGTCTCGTCTACACGCACGTCTTGTCTACATGCACGTCTCGTCTACACGCACGTCTAGTCTACATGCACGTCTCGTCTACATGCACGTCTCATCTACATGCATGTCTCGTCTACATGCACGTCTCGTCTACACGCACGTCTAGTCTACACGCACGTCTAGTCTACATGCACGTCTCGTCTACATGCACGTCTCGTCTACATGCACGTCTCGTCTACATGCACGTCTCATCTACATGCATGTCTCGTCTACATGCACGTCTTGTCTACATGCACGTCTCGTCTACATGCACGTCTACATGCACGTCTCGTCTACATGCACGTCTTGTCTACATGCACGTCTTGTCTACATGCACGTCTCGTCTACATGCACGTCTACATGCACGTCTCGTCTACATGCACGTCTCGTCTACATGCACGTCTACATGCACGTCTCGTCTACATGCACGTCTACATGCACGTCTCGTCTACATTCACGTCTCGTCTACATGCACGTCTCGTCTACATGCACGTCTACATGCACGTCTCGTCTACATGCACGTCTTGTCTACATGCACGTCTCGTCTACATGCACGTCTACAAGCACGTCTCTTCTACATGCACGTCTCATCTACATGCAAGTCTCGTCTACATGCTCGTCTCGTCTACGTGCACGTCTACATGCACGTCTCATCTACATGCACGTCTCATCTACATGCACGTGTCGTCTACATGCACGTCTCGTCTACATGCACGTCTCGTCTACAAGCACGTCTCGTCTACACGCACGTCTACATGCACGTCTCGTCTACATGCACGTCTACATGCACGTCTCGTCTACATGCACGTCTACATGCACGTCTCGTCTACATGCACGTCTCGTCTACATGCACGTCTCGTCTACATGCACGTCTCGTCTACAAGCACGTCTCGTCTACACGCACGTCTACATGCACGTCTCGTCTACACGCACGTCTACATGCACGTCTCGTCTACATGCATGTCTACATGCACGTCTCGTCTACATTCACGTCTACATGCACGTCTCGTCTACATGCACGCCTCGTCTACATTCACGTCTACATGCACGTCTCGTCTACATGCATGTCTACATGCACGTCTCGTCTACATGCATGTCTACATGCACGTCTCGTCTACATGTATGTCTACATGCACGTCTCGTCTACATTCACGTCTACATGCACGTCACGTCTACATGCACGTCACGTCTACATGCACGTCACGTCTACATGCACGTCACGTCTACATGCACGTCTAGTCTACATGCACGTCACGTCTACATGCACGTCTAGTCTACATGCACGTCTAGTCTACATGCACGTCTCGTCTACATGCACGTCTCGTCTACATGTCGTCTCGTCTGCATGCACGTATAATGTGCATGCAGACACACGCTAATGTGCATATTAGCATGTGCAGCGACGGGGTTGGACAAGATGGATTCAAAATGCGGAATGGAGAAACTTCATCTGGGAATCAAACCGGGTGTTTCTGAAACAAAAAACGGGACTTGTAATTTTTTATTTATCTATTTTAAACAACAAAACCCGGAGTCTCCAGTTTCTGTAATAAGCCCATCGTGTATCTGTTCCTAATTTAGAGGCCGAACTTCAGTCAGAAAGTTCACAGGTCTTAGAATTCACAAACATTCAGACACAACTAGAGCAAGAAAGATGGAAACGCCACAACTTCACCAGTTAACCAACATTTCATAAGTGCTAGCGCATGTGAAGCCATTTATTTATATTTATACACTATAGCCAGCTCAGTCCCGGTGTCCCTCCCTGTCCCCGTGCCCCTCCTCATCCACTGGAAACGAATCCGACTTACTGCAGGCAATGCGGACCAAGTTCGGATATCTGTTGTACAGGTACCGGACAGCTCACACAGGGGGGGTTTAATACCCCATACTCCTGGAGTACCCCCCACAGGAGCCTCCGGGGGACACGCTCGAACGCCTTCTCCAGGTCCACAAAGCACATGTAGACTGGTTGGGCAAACTTCCTCTGCTTCCTCATCGGAAGACGTGTTGGTAGGATTGAGGAGGTCTTCGAAGTATTCCTTCCACCGACCCACTACGTCCCGAGTTGCGGTCAGCAGTTCCCCATCTCCACTGTACACAGTATTGATGGAGCACTGCTTCCCCGACTCAGACTGTAGTCCTTAAACACAGCGATCTGCTCCTCACAGACTAAACACATGGCTTTACCTCAAATACTGTCCAATTTTTGTTGAAAATCCTACATTCTGAATCAACCTCTTTTATTTTTTTAGCCCAAGCGGACATTTTGAGTCGTCTTCCGATCACGTTCAATCACGTGCGAGTCTTGATGTACGCATTTGTCATGATGTGATGTTTCATGTGATTTCTAAATTGTGGTTTCTGGTTTAATTTTGTAGTTTTCCTTGTTTAGTTCCTTTGTGTCTCGTTTCCTGTTTTGCCTGCTGTTCATTAGCTCGCCTGGTTTCATTTAGTGAAGTCATTCCTCCTGTGTCTTGTTCTGTGCTATGGGCCGAGCAGTTAAGCACAGTCAGGCACAGGTTTAAGGTTAAAAAAATAGGGTTTTTATTTTTAACCCAAAAAGAAAAGTTGTTTTAACGTAAATGTATAAATCAGGCCTATAAAAGAGTTCAACTTAACAAAACTATAATCAAATAATTTATAACAGAAGTAACTCAAGCAACAAAACGAAACAAACTGACCTAACAAATGACACACAAGGGGAAACTTAAATAGTGGCTGATCAGCCCAAACAAAACAGACAAAGGGGATGTCACACTAAAACCTAACTAAATGAACAGAAGAAAACCCTAAATTCCCCTTCCCATTTCTGCCACTGGTTCGGTCCAGTTAGCTGGCTCCACCCCGTGGCCACCTGCTGGTTCACAGCCAAGGGACTGGAGCCACTGAAACTCAAGGAAAACAACAAATGAAAAACAATCATACCATCACAACATAAACTAAAATGCCCACTTTTTTCAGAATAATTGTGATGCTGCATGAAACTAATGTCGAACAAAAATATTGGTCTGCAAATTAAATCCTGGTTGAACAAAATAAATTAAGTGTATGTGTGATGAATTTTTATATTACCCATGTGTGGCTGTAGACACAGCCATCACATTCTGTGTCTGTCTGGATTTGTTGCACTTGGTTTCAGTTCTTGTTGCTAGTTCCTCTTTTATTTGTTTTTAAATGTCTGAATGATGGTGCGCCGCTGTACCTCTCTGAGCTTCTCCACCCTACACAGCCTCTCGGTCTCTCAGGTTGGCTGACCAACTTCTCCTAAACGGAAGCTCAGAGGGGACCGTGCTGCCTCTAAATGTTAGACGGGCCTCCTCTATATCTGTTTTTAAATCGACGCTGAGGACCCATTTGTTTACGCTGGCTTTTTCTGCACAATGATAAGTTGACATTTTTTATGTGATTTTATTTTGATTGTCTTTTAGTTGTTTTTAATTGTTTGACTTTTGGTTGAAGTATTTTACACTTTAATTGTCCTCTTGTATGCTATTTATTCTGTTTTTAGTTTTAACCCCCACAATGTGGCACTTTGTTCAATAATAAAGTGCTTTATAAATAAAATTGCATTGCAATTGCATTCCTCTTGTTAGCTTCATGTTCTTGCTTCTCCATGTTTATTGCATTTTGAGTCCACACACTGCGACAGTATTACGTCATTATGCATGAGAATAACAAAAACAGCAACTTCAGAATAAAAGCAGTGCAGTTTTAGTCCATGAATGAGATGAAATTAGTATGTTTTTTGGAATTCCAGGTTAACCTTACATGGCAGCCCGTGGGCCGTACAATGCCCAGGTCTTGTCTAGATGCTGAGAAAGCTTTTGACATTTTTATTACAAATACTTGAAAGGTTCAGTTTTGATGAAAAATGTATTAAATGTATAAAGGCTTTTGAAGTATATTTCACAAATTCTATCAGTTTTATCACAAATATAATCTTACATATTCTTTCATTTATTATTATGAATCAGTATATAATCAATAGATTCTATTGTTATGTAACTATAACAGAAAGAAAAACAGACACTGAGCACAGAAGAAGCAGAAACAGAGTTCCTGATGAGAAAGTCAAGGACAGTGGCTGGAGTGGTGTATCAACTGAAACCACACACACACACACACACACACACACACACACACACACACACACAGCTCGAGTGTAGCTATCAGTAATTTTCACACAGACAGGAGCAGACAACTTCTTAGAAAGTGGACAATAGCAAGTTCGTGGAGCTGTGGGAAAAGAGTAGAGTGGATACAATTTTCACAGGAACTTCACCTGCTGACAACGCCAGGACCGAATAAGGAGGAGACCATGGTCCTGCAGAAAAAGTGACGCTTTCAACAGAAATACACACTCATTTGAACATACATGCACGCACATAGTCACATGATTTGTCCAGTATAAAGGAGGAGGGTTGACGTATGACAGGCGAGATCTTCAGGCTGAACCTGCGACCCTTGCATTTGATGTATTTGCTTAGCCGCTAAGGGTATCAGCAAGACCTCTTCTCGAGATATGTACCATCTTCTTTTCCTCAACAAAGAATAGTCAATTCTAACTGGAATCCTCTGACTTGGTCTTTTTTTCTCTTTTCAACCAGATTTAAATTATGTAACCTTCTGATCAATGGTTTAATGTGTTTGCATTTTTTGAGATTACAGATTTGAGAGAAAAAGAATGACAACACTTTATGTTGCAACCCCACAGCTCGAGTTATTGGACACCTATTAGATAGATTCCAGCTATACTGAGGCACTCTGCAGGGATGCTGGCTTAGTCCATCTGTCATGCTGTGGGTTTTAGTTTTTGGTTTTCCTGTTTTATTTTGGAGTGTGTTCCTGTTTTGCCTTTGTTCACATTCATCTGGGTTCATTTGGTTCATTTGTTTCACCTGTGTCTTGTGTTCAGTGTATTTATACCCTCAGTTTCAGTTCAGTGTTGCTGCTTCATTGTGTTTGCCATCTGTTCAGCCCTGAGTTCTGGGAATTAAATTTCTTCATTCAGCATTCCAGGCTCTGTCTCTGCATTTGGGTCCTCACCTCCACCACAACCTGGACACATCTCTACTTGCCCTCTACATAGAACCCTTTGCCCGAAGGATTAGACAAAGCCAGGACTTACAAGGCATTATTGTAGCAGATGAGAGCCACAAAATTGGTCTTTTTGCTGATATTGTATTTTTACAAAACCCAGATATAAAATTCTGTAAGTTGAATCAATGCAAGAGGAAAAGTACAATATTCATTGAAATTTTAAAATATATAAAACACAGTATTCTTCGGGCCATAAGACGCACTTAAAATCTGCTCTGCAAAAATCTGCAAAATTGGTGGTGCATGTTTTAACCTGGTGTAACATATATGTGTGATGAATCCCAAATCTGTAAAAATGTTGTGCGCTTTTGGTAAGCGCTCTACTTGATTGGATGTTAGACCATTTCCAGCCGTCTTAGGGTCCTAATACGAGGAGGAAATGAAAGAGTGGCTGAGAGAGGTGTACAGTATGTAACGAGACTGTCTCTTTCTTATAAACTTCATCGTTGCTGTTGACCCACAACTCGTGCCAATATACCTGCTTCTATGAAAAATCAAGCACAGCAAATGAATTGTGAGCTTGCCATCATCCTGGGAGAACTAACTAAAGAACTGCAACTGCTGGATATTGGTGTAAACAGGGCGTTTAAAGCCAAGTTGCAAGCGTCATGGGAGTGATGGATGAGAGACGGCGAGCACACATTCATAAAAACTGGGAGGCAGCATTGGTCGAGTTACACCACCATATGTGAGTGGATTGTTGATGCCTGGACTAACGTATCTCCATCGATTGTTGTCTGAGCTTTCACAAAAGCCGGTATCATTGCTGAACATCCACCCAGCAAGGGCACTGACTCTGACAATGAAGAAAGAGAACCCGGTATGCTTGATGGTGAAATTGTCCAGCTGTTCAGTTCTGACACAGAAGATAAGGACTTTGACAGGCTTGGTACAATAAACTGAAAAATAAATGTGTACATATTTTAAAATACATACAGATGCTGCTGTTGAATAAAGTTAAATCAAACTTAGTGTTTTGCTTTCATTATTTTGCTTTATTTTTGTTTTAGCATGCGCCCAACAACACACTGCACTTTAAGTTGTTACCTAAAGACAAAAATAGCCTTCGTAACTGAGGCTGTGCCTTATAATATATATTCTAGATTCCAGTCTAGATTGTGCCGTCTGATGGCAGAAAATTGTAGTAACTCTGACTTGCTAGCTTGATTTTTTTAAAAACACCAACTCTTCTACCATAGATATTACCTCAAATTAGGTCTTTTTTTTCCTGAGGATTTCATGCCGGTTCGAAGGGTGTGCTGCAAGGAAGATATTTCTGCATATTTTTGCTCTTTCAAGACTTGTTATGATGAGTCTCCATGGCAACGAAAGACTTGTTTACAATCGAGATCAACTGATTAAACTCTCCCAAATCAGGATTATCATCAAAGCAACACATTGAATCCCGATGGAGTTGAAAAGAAAGAGAAGAGGATGCAGAGCAGGAGTCAGACAGAGGAGAAAGCGATGAAGATTTAAACCATTTCTCCCAACCATCATCATGGCTAATGTGAGATAATATGAGCTAACAAAACGGACTAGCTCAAGATGCTTGAAACAAGGTTTCAGAAAGAATACAGAGTGCAGTATTATGTGCTTCACCGAGACATGGCTGCATGAACACATCCCTGACTGTAATCTGTCTGTACAGGGGTTCAAAACAGTCCGTGTAAACTGTGGTTTCATTCAGTCACTGTTGCCAACTTGGCGACTTTCTCACTAAATCACTAAATCTAAATCTGACTTTTTTTGTTGAAAGCGACTAGTGACAAATCTAGCAGCTTTTACTGGAGTTATTAGAGACTTTTCTGGTGTTTTGGCGACTGACTTGAAGGCACATATTGTTCTGCAGTTACTGTAAGGAAGGAGCAGCGGGAGCCTCTCCCGTCCTAAAGCACTCCCAGGCGGCCAGTCTCAGTCGGCTCCGGCTGCAGGTCCATGTAGAATAACTGCAGTAGGTTGTGGAAGTTCACCTAAACATAGTTTATACCATTGTCAGTGACAACTGGCTGCATTATTTTCCTATACATAGTTCGGCCAGTTAAACACTGTAATATCCCTTCGTTACGGGGTGTTACCATAGCAACGCGTTAACCAGCTGGTTCAGATCAGCCGTCTTTTAACAGGTGAATGAGAGAAACGCGCTGCAGCCTGACAGCGGTTGTTTGGCATAAAACGAGGCCAACGTAAAATAGTTCCTATATAAGCCGTAAAAGCAGATTAAACAACTCTGAACCATTCGTTCCTGCTCAAAAACAACTATGTCCGATTCTCCAGCACCTTTTCAACACCAGTCTGAGACAAAATAGAGTCCCAGTGCTGTGGAAAACCTCCTGCCTTGTTCCAGTGCCTAAAAAAACACAACCAGCTGAACCAAGTGACTACAGACCAGTTGCCCTGACATCTCACATCATGAAAGTCCTGGAGAGACTCTTACTGGCTCACCTCAACAAGCAAGTAAACACCTTTCAGGACCCATTCCAGTCTGCATATCGTAATGGACTTGGGGTTGAAGAAGCCATCATATACCTGCTCCAGAGAGCACACTCTCATCTGGACCATTCAGGCAGCACTCTGAGGGTCATGTTCTTTCATTTCTCAGTGCTTTTAATACCATTCAGCCTGCTTTGTTATGTGAGAAGCTCCATAAATTCCAGGTGGATACCTCCACAACCACCTGGATCTATGACTACCTCACAAACAGACCCCAGTTTGTGAGACTGAAAGGTTGTGTGTCTGAGATGGAGGTCAGCAGCACTGGTGCACCACAAGGAACTGTACTCTGGCCATTCCTCTTCACTCTGTACACCTCAGACTTCCAGTCCAACTCTGAGTCCTGTCATCTGCAGAAATACTCTGATGACTCTGCAGTTGTGGGGTGTATCAGGGATGGACAAGAAGCAGAGTACAGAGAACTGGTCAGTCAGTTTGTTAAATGGTGCGGTGACAATCATCTCATATTAAATAGCAGCAAAACAAAAGAGATGATTGTTGACTTCAGGAGGAAGAAGAATAAACAAAGCACTGTTTCCATCCTGGGAGAGGAGGTGGAGGTGGTGGAGGAATACAAGTATCTTGGAGTTCAGCTGGACAACAAACTGGACTGGAAATGCAACACTGACTACATCTACAAGAAAGGTCAGAGCAGACTGTACTTCTTAAGGAAGCTGAGATGGTTTAACGTCTGCACCAAGATGTTGCATATCTTCTAGAAGTCTGTTGTGGAGAGTGCAGTCAGCTTTGCAGCATCTGCTGGGGTAGTAGCATCAGAACCAGAGACTTGAAGAGAATCAACAAACTGATCCAGAAAGCTGCTTCTGTGCTTGGAGTAACTCTGGAGCCGCTGGAGCTGATTGTCCAAAGAAGAATGCTGCACAAGCTGATGAAGATGATGGAGGATTCTTCACACCCTCTCCACAACACAGTGATGAAACAACAAAGTGTGTTCAGTGAGAGGCTTCTTCAGGTCCCATGTAAGACTGAAAGATACAGAAGATCATTCCTGCCAGCAGCCATCAGCCTCCGGAACAAGACCTCCTCTAGTTATTATTATTATATACTACAATATTTCCCTTTGGGGATTAATAAAGCATTTTTCATTTAATTTAATTTTTCATTTCATTTTATTTCACAACATAGTGCGCCTTGTAGCCCAAAAAATATGGTACTTTGGAGTGTCGATAAGCCACAATTTAAGTGAATCATACAAGATAAAGAACAGCACAGTTGACAGTAATATTTAGAGGAATTTTGATAAATGGTCTAAACTTATGCTCGATTCTGGATCTAGGCTGGATGTAGAATGTACTCCCAATACTCCTAAATGACTTTTTATCAATACCATTTTAAACCCAGAATCTCAGTTCAATGCATGGGATGACCAGACCTCCTGATTAATCAGGGCTGGGAAGAGACCACGAGTTAAACTAAAATCTCTCCAACTTTCTCAAGGCAAAGGGGGTCTGGCAGAGCCTGATCGAAATTAATATTTTTTTGGTGCACAGCTAAGATACATTGCCTGCTGGTGTGCCTCAAACTATCAGGCAAACTGGAAATGAATAGAAGTGGGGGTTTGCAAATACAAACCACAAGCAAGACTGGTAATTCAAGAAACTATGGACTAAAAAAGCAATAATCTGATTACTGAAGAAACTTTAAAAATATGGCGAGAGATTGTGCGAAAATACAAACTTCAAAAGACATCCAACCATTAATGTGGCCCTCACAATGCCCCAGTTTACAACTTGCAATTCAGGATGAATGGTTCTAAAAGGGACATTTCACAAAAGCTGAGGTGATACAACGCTGACACCTGTATGGAGAGAAAGAGGAAAAAGGGCGAGAGGGAGAGGCAGAGGATTGGTAGGATGCTGGTAGTTGGTCATGAGCACACCAACTACCGACATGTGCGGTTGAAGATGCTGCCCAAATTGAAGATCTCCAAAGGCAGAGAAATCAAGCTCCAGCCTGATGATGCTAATCGAAAATACCGGAATGCAGCTTACAGGCACTTCATCTTCGGGCAGCATGGTGCATAGTACAGGGGACAATTCAATTCAATTCAGCTTTATTTGTATATTCACAACAAAGTTGTCACAGTGCACTTTACATACATGAATCAACATTCACATCATTTCGAGCCAATTCATACATATCCTATTATAGAAACCAACTGATAGCATCGAGTCATGACTTGGATCCAGTCCTCCATCCTGAGCTGCACGAGGCGACAGTGGGAAGGAAAAAACTCCCCTTTAACAGGAAGAAAACCTCCGGCAGAACCCGGCTCAGGGAGGGCAGCCATCTGCCTCGACTGGTTGGGGTGGAGACGACAGGACAGACAGAACAACATGTACAACTGCACTTATTCAGGAAGACCTGCGGAAAAAAGGAGAAATAAGTTAGAGACGGCAATACGGTCCTGAACAGTCAGTCCTGAACAGTCATGGGTTTAATTGACAAATAAAATGATCCATGTTCCTAGAAATGAGAGCTGCTCCATCCACTGTGGGATGAATCCCGTCTCTCCTAATAAGACCAGGTTTTCCCCAGAAGCTTTTCCAGTTATCTATAAAGCCCACATTTTGTTCTGAGCACCACCTAGACAGCCAGCGGTTAAAGGATGACAAACGGCTGAACATGTCATCGCTGGTCAGGTCTGGCAGGGGTCCGGAGAAAACTATGGAGTCTGACATGGTTTTAGCAAAGTCACACACTGAGGCAACATTTACTTTGGTGATCTCTCATTGGCGTAACTGGGTGTCATTTACCCCAACATGAATAATAATCTTGTTGTATTTATGTTTATCTTTAGCCAGCAGTTTTAAGTAGGATTCAATGTGGCCTGCTCTGGCACCTGGAATGTATCTGACTACGATCCCTGGAGTATCTATCGCCACAATTCTAACTATGGAGCGCAATCTTACGTTTCTCACAACTGAGTCTCCAATCATCAGAGTCTTTGGAGAGGAGTGTGATGGAGGCTTTACCTGAGGTGGTAGCGGTGATGTAGCGGGGCGGGCAGCGCAGCGGGTGGTGGTTTGTTTCGGAGCCAGGGTAAAAGATGGCACGGACCTGCGAGCTGCGGAGCTCTGGCACAGGGGTGGGGAAGAACCGTAGTGCCGGTGAGCTGCTGGACTGAGAATTGTCACTTAAGGGGGGGAAATCTGCAAGACTGGGAATGGTAAACCTGTTGTAACGGGATGTTGTTTGGTGGAAATGCGCTTCCTCTTTGCCGCCGTGGAGCGTTATGGAACCAGGGCTCCTGTTGGCTCGGTGTGGAGCTGACCGGGATCTGTGGTTTAGTTCAGAGATGCAACCAGGTCTCTGGATCAGTGAACTGTGGCAAGGTCCCAGGGGCAAGATGGCCGTCAATATGAGCCTCATCAGGTAACGCTCAGCTGATCGAGAGACGCCGGTCCTCTGGTGAGTCTATTGATGATTTGAATTTTATCTTGTCCAGAGACTCTTTTTTTCCTCTCTCTCTCTTGCGAGCTCCCGAGTAAATGTAAATGAAACCAAGTCAGAGACACTAGCTTTTGGCTAGTGTTGGCTTGCCAATTTTAGCTTTTCGCTTATCTTGTGTTTTCATCTTAGCTAGCTTTCGCATTATCTAGCACACTAAAGCTAATTTAGCTCTAACTGATACTAACTGATATAATCCGATATTAACAGTCACACAAAATGCTGAAGAGTATAGCGCCATCATCCATCACTAACTAGCTGCTATTATTGTTATTATTACTACATTTATGTATTATCTCCTCTACACCAAATAATAACTAATGGAAACAATGGAAATCCACTCACCATCCATCGATATACTCTCCAGCGTGGCAGTGGCCAAATCGACACCAATCGTCCATTCCATTGCTCACCGGTCACTGACCATAAATTGCATCCATTTGTTGGAAGCACTTCCAGTCTCTCCTATTCGATCCACTTCGACCATTGTGGTCCTTGACCTGCTGATAGTCACTTTTGAGCTTTTTCAGCTTCTCTCGGCACTGCTGGAAACTCCTTTGGTACCCGTGTGTAGCCATGGACATCTCTTGAAATATTTTTTCATTTCCTGTCGCTCCATCTAGTTCTCTCTGTATCCTTTCCTCAGCAACCAAACAAAGAAACGTCTCCACCTCAGCGTTGGACCACAGAACAGACTTTTGTTGAGCCATTGCTTATCACACTGTACTGCAAACAACTTGCAAGTTGGAGTCGCTCTTCCAGTGATGTCACTCCCTGACCCTGACCTATGATTGACTGCGCCCTTGACCAAGGGTGGCATGCAGTCTGGCGATATCACACACAACCCGACTCAGCTTGCTTAGAACGTTGGCTGAGGAGTTACAAAAAAAGTACCAGTTAACAAGTCCAAAGGCCTAGTGGAAACCTTACAAACCGGGCCAAGGTGAATCGAGCTGAGACGAGCTGATACTAATGGAAAAGGGCCGTAACATTAACACAAAAAATGCGGCCTTTAAAAATAACACGACTGTTAAAAGCTTTGGGCTTAAAATAATTCATGTGTGTGTCCTATAAACGGTATTGTCCTCTCCCCACACCAACCGGTGCGTCTAGATACAGCAGCGCTTCGGAAACTCCACCTCGGCCGAGTCTTTACAACGATGTACCGCTCTCCTTCATATTCATGTCCCACATGAATTTAATCTTTGTGTTCTTGAAGGTTTCCCGGAGAAAAGTTTCTGCCTCCTGAGCATTGGTGAAACCTTCCATGTAAACCTGGGGTTGCCAGGTGTTGCCAGGTGTGCTCATCTGTGCTTCACCTGACAATCCCACAGGGTCTTCATTGTCGGGGAAGACCAGCTTCATATGTCAGAGCACTCCTTGGTCATGTCTTCCGAAAGAGTGTGCAGCCCTCTCACTGTATTCCTTTACTTTTCTTACAGGCCATGTAAAGTAGAAACTTAACCGGTATCACCCGTGGTGTATTATTATCACCTGGCCGTGGTCCCCCACTTCTGTGGGTCCTCTCGATCTCATACTCAACCCCCTGTAGCCCCAATACTTTGCCAAATATATTCTTTACATAGTTATTTATTGCCATCCCTGTTTCTTTTCTTTCTTTAAGTCCAATCAACTTAACATTCTAATGTCTCCCTCGATTTTCCTGGTCATCAACACAGCTCCAGAGTTGCTCCAGCTTTTGTTTTATTGACTTGCTTTGATTGACCATGTTAACATTGCTGTCCTCAAAATTTGAAATACAGCTTTCAGCCTCCTCAAGACGGGTCAACAAGGCACTTACTGTTTTTTTTTTTTTAGCTCTGCCGCGTCCAACTTAACAGTTGACATGTCACTTGCCCCTTTATTCAGTCATGTTCATCTTCACCATTTCCACGAGGATATCTGCCATACTGTTTCCCTGATTAGCATCGTGGCCGGTGGGGCTAGTGGGTTTAGCTTCCATTGTAGCAGAAGTCGTCAAAAGGGTTTGCACACTTCATCTTCCCTTATCCATTCTCAGCCTGTGACACTTTAAGCCATTAACAGCTACTCACCCAACTAACTGAAGTTTCGTGGAGAGTTTAGATATTTTAATGGTGAATTTTAGTCGTAGGCTGGAGTGAATCTAAAGTGCAGCCATTTCCCAAGTCATCTTCACGTTACTCCAGTATAGATTTTTTCAGCTTTATATGGACTATGATTATTATTGATTATTCATATTTAAAATGTACACATAAAAATAGTTAAAGTAGGTCAGCCTTAAAAAGTTTTAGAAAGTTGAAACTTCTGCCTTTTTTTTTTTGGACCAAGAAGAACCCTAACCAAGAAGATTTAAAGGAAAAATCTGTTGAAAATGTTATTGTTTTCTGCTTTAATTATTGGGTTATAATTAGAAGAGTTAGCTTTAACCCTTTAATGTCCTTTTTTTCATTTCTCTTTTTTTGCTTTGTGTTCCTTATCATGTTTAAAAAAATAAACATATTAAACTAAACTAATTTCTGACATTTTTGTTGCTGATCTCATCTTGTTTGCTCATCAGACTCAGGCATGCATCCAGACTGTTGGTAAAACCTAAAGTAATGCAGCCACAAACACACCTCCATAAACAGAATCTTTAATAAATAAGACAATGAAAAGCAAATACATCAGATTGATATTTTTTAGCTTTCTAGGACATGTTGACACAGTTTTGTAGACACAAGCACAACATACAAAGCCAGGCAGTACAGTACTCAATGCGGCTGGGGAGGGGGGCGGGGGGGGGGGGGGGGGGGGGGGGGGGGGGACACACACACACACACACACACACACACACACAAACTCAAACACCAATAAGTAGTCCAGACAACAAAGTTTTCAAGAGAAGACTGGAGGGTCAGAAAGATGGAAGGTCATAATTCAGACAAGCTAGTCCATGAACCCTCCATACCTCTTTTGCAACCTGCTGCCATTCTCCCATGCCCTTTTTATCATTCCCCCATTTTTGTTGTCTATCAACCCATTCAGGGCGTCCAACACGCCTCATGAAGCCTCCATAGCGCTTCTTCAGACCTCGGTCCTAACACTGCCTTCAGCAGGTCGGCTGGTGCCACCCCTCCTTCATCCCGACGCATGAAGCCTCCGTACCTCTTCGCCACCTCCCCTCTATGACTATCCCCCTCACCACCACGATCTTCTGTTGTACTGATCATCTTCAGGATCTCCAGACGAATGTTTTCTTCCTCATCCTCGTTTCCCAGATCATCTGGGGTTTCCTCTGGAGAAGAGGAGCGCCGAGACATGAAACCACCATAGCGTTTTATGAAGCCACCATACTTTTTAGCAGTCTGATGTTCAGGCGATTGTTCCGTATCGTCATCATGAGTCATGGAGCCGATTTCTTCCTGGGCTTGCTGTGGATGAGGGTCAGCATCTAGAGAAAGACTGTTTTTCCTCTTCCAACAGGACATCCTGGCACATATGCAGTCTCTGGCTGTCCAACACACCCTGACACTCGAGAGAGCATGTCTGAAAAAAAACAACAAATGTTATTACTTTTTTAATCATTCTCATGTATATCTTTTAGAATTATGTAACTACTAATTATTATTAATCTATAAAATTGAGATGAACAGTGACCAAGCCTTTCTCCATCGGCATATCATTGTCTTAAGTCTTTGCTTTTACACAAGGGTTTAGGATTTTGCTCCTTTCACTTGACCCAACAGTGGTGAAATCTACTCCAACCAGAAGAGCTGTGTGGTGTTTATTTATCAAAGAAACTAGGAGATAGAAGACCCTTTAAAAATGGGAGAATAGGCTTATGGGTGGATATGTTGTTCCATAACACCTAATCAGCTGCCACCATTGGCAAACCATTGGCACCATTCCACCCGGATCTCCTGACATCACCCTGATTCTCTACATCCACCAACAGGTAGAGAATTTCCAAGAATTCTCCATCATACCTCCACTCACATGTCTGGTGTTACAGTGAAACCAGCCTTTAGAGTTTCTGGAAACCACACCCCTCATTCCCCAATGAAACCTTTTCTAACTCTCCATGATTGCTTCAGTTGCATGTGGGTCAAACATCTTAATATCATGACAGGTAGTGTATTGGATATTCTTATTTATTTTATTTAACAGGGACATTGTTTGCATGGCATCAGCGACAAACTTGTGTGACTATGTACAAATGCAGGGTTTTTAGCCAAAGCTAAAACTCCTGGCCAGGTCTTTCTACAGATCTTATGCGGTATGATATATGTGAGAATATCATAGCATGCAAGTATAGGAGGATGGGCGGATATGGGATATAGTCAGGCGTCGCTGCTCCTACAACACAGGGCCATGTTCTTGGGAAGGGCTCTAAAAAAACTTAGGACAGCCATCCATGGTTATAAATTAACATTAAAATATAAAATATAAAAGATAAATACGCAACTCAATGCACAATTCAACCCCCCCCCCCCAGGATTGCAGGTAAGCCCACGTTTATATTAGCAATTGTAAAATGCATGTATTGGCCATTCCATCCCTCCTCTCACATAACAAGGTAATGTTAGCTACCATTAGCACACTAGCACACGGACCGCGAGCCATGTTCAGACTTTGATTAAGTGTTTGTTTGTTTTTAAGTAATTTGATGCTTGACTGCTTGTTACTTAACTTGCTTTCAGTTTGTCCAGACAAAGCCACTAAATTAAATTATATTTGTTTGTCATGAAGTTATTTTTTTTTATTTTTAATTTTTCATACATTTCAACCAGTGCTTTAAGTGGAATAGAACAAGTGGTGGTACTGCTGTCAGTTTCTCATGCAAATATGGGACAAAAACATGGCTAATACTTATATGCAGATCTAAAAATTGATCTTTAGATTAATAGTTTTATAGCACAGAAATGACAAAAAAAAAAACAATAAACAAAAAACAACAAAAAAAAAAAAAAGCAAACAAACACAGCAAGTTCTACATTAAATCCATATTTGCCAAATTCAAAGTACCATGGAGACACTTTCATTAACTTCAAACCTCGTTGCTGGACATTAAAAATAACACTGAAATGTAAATACATCAACTTAAAGTTCATTAACCCTTTCATGCATGAATTAATAGATAATAATAATAAAACAATGCAACGTTTTTCACATTTTTGTAAAACAAAAACCACTAAAGTAGTTTCTTTACAGAAATACCCTCCTCATTCATAAATATACAGAAAAGAGCTGATAAACAGGTTCCCACTACAGGTCCACTATGCATGGAAGGGTTAAAAACATAAAAAGTACTACATTTAGACTTATTTAGCTCATTACCAGACTAGTTTAACAGTGTAGTACTACTACTACAGTTATTATTGTAGTACTATTACACTTTTCCTCTGTGAAACATGTTTTCCCAGCATCAGGCCTGGTCCATAACTCTTAGTCATATTATCTTTAATCTGGAAATAATCTGCATAAATACTGACCAGCCGTAACCTTAGTACTACTGTAGTACTGTTAGTAGTACTACTGTAGTACAGGTCTGTTAGTAGCACTACTGCTGTACATGTCTGTTAGTAGTACTTCTGTAGTAAATGACTGTTAAATAGTACTACTGTAGTACATGTCTGTTAGTAGTACTACTGTAGTAAATGACTGTTAGTAGTACTACTGTAGTAAATGACTGTTAAATAGTACTACTGTAGTACATGTCTGTTAGTAGTACTACTGTAGTAAATGACTGTTAGTAGTACTACTGTAGTAAATGACTGTTAGCAGTACTACTGTAGTAAATGACTGTTAGTAGTACTACTGTAGTAAATAACTGTTAGTAGTACTACTGTAGTAAATGACTGTTAGTAGTACTACTGTAGTAAATTACTAAGTAGTACTACTATAATAAATGACTGTTAGTAGTAGTACTGTAGTAAATGACTGTTATGTAGTACTACTGTAGTAAATGACTAAGTAGTACTACAGTAGTAAATGACTGTTAGCAGTACTACTGTAGTAAATGACTGTTAGTAGTACTACTGTAGTAAATGACTGTTAAATAGTACTACTGTAGTAAATGACTGTTTGTAGTATCACTACAGTAAATGACTGTTAGTAGTACTACTGTAGTAAATAACTGTTAGTAGTACTACTGTAGTAAATGACTGTTAAGTAGTACTACTGTAGTAAATGACTGTTATATAGTACTACTGTAGTAAATGACTAAGTAGTACTACTGTAGTAAATGACTGTTAAGTAGTACTACTGTAGTAAATGACTAAGTAGTACTACTGTAGTAAATGACTAAGTAGTACTACTGTAGTAAATGACTGTTAAGTAGTACTACTGTAGTAAATGACTAAGTAGTACTACTGTAGTAAATGACTGTTAAGTAGTACTACTGTAGTAAATGACTAAGTAGTACTACTGTAGTAAATGACTGTTAAGTAGTACTACTGTAGTAAATGACTAAGTAGTACTACTGTAGTAAATGACTAAGTAGTACTACTGTAGTAAATGACTGTTAAATAGTACTACTGTAGTAAATGACTGTTTGTAGTATCACTACAGTAAATGACTGTTAGTAGTACTACTGTAGTAAATAACTGTTAGTAGTACTACTGTAGTAAATGACTGTTAAGTAGTACTACTGTAGTAAATGACTGTTATATAGTACTACTGTAGTAAATGACTAAGTAGTACTACTGTAGTAAATGACTGTTAAGTAGTACTACTGTAGTAAATGACTAAGTAGTACTACTGTAGTAAATGACTAAGTAGTACTACTGTAGTAAATGACTGTTAAGTAGTACTACTGTAGGAAATGACTGTTATGTAGTCATTTCTTTTGAGGCGACCTTTTTAAAAATTTTTTTAATAAAAAGTCAACAAACATGTAACAAGCTGTAATATGTAGTGAAGTCGAAGGAGGGTATACTGGTTGATTAAGAAAGCCGGTAAAAGTCCTGGAATGCACCATACGCTGTAAAAAGTAGTCCCGGTCTACACTCTTTGCTAGAAAAAAATTCCCGGTACGCAAAGGGAAAGAATTAACAAGTGCCGGTACTGCGTACCGCTGCATACCAGCCCACTTAAAGCACTGATTTCAAGTCTTAAAATGTGCTGTTAATCCCAGGAGCTGGTAAAAAAAAAAAAAGATTATGAGACTTAGAAAATTCTTCTGACAAAGCATAATGTTTGGCTGGGCCAGCACAGTTTATTTCATTGTTGTTGTTGTTTTTTTTTGTTTGTTTGTTTTGTTGAAATGACACCAGAAGCATCCTACAACTAAAACCCGTAAATGTTGTAAAATACAACAGATGAATGTTTAAAGAACAATATTAACTTATCCCATTTCAAAATGTTTCTGATTAACTGTGTTTTAGTACTCTCACAAAGAAATAAACTGATGATGGAATAGAATGTAATATTGTATTGGTTTTTTTTTTTAATGTATTGTATGTTTCTTTTCATTTTATGTTTTTATAATATGATACACTTTGTGACTTGGTGTCTGAAAAGCGCTATAAAAATGTAAAGTAATACAAATATGGCTAATATTGACTCTGAGGAAATATGTAAATATCTCTGGGTCTGGGTCACGAGTGAGGGAAGGATGGAGCGTGAGATGGACAGATGGATCGGTGCGGCGTCTGCAGAAGTGCAGACTCTGCGCCGGTCTGTCGTGGTGAAGAAGGAGCTGAGCCAGAAGGCAAAGCTCTCGATTTACCAGTCGATCTACGTTCCTACCCTCACCTATGGTCATGAGCTGTGGGTCATGACCAAAAGAAGGAGATCTAGTATACAGGCGGCTGAAATGAGTTTCCTCCGCAGGGCTGTTTTCAACTTAAACCTTGCATGTTTCTAAGCTCTGTGGTAACAAAGTAACAAAGTGTATATGTCAATTGCTAATTATTCTTCACACTACTGTACTTTAATATTAAAGCTTTTGGCTTGTGATACCTTAAAAGAGTGATGTCAAAGCACAACCAGGGCACACTGGTGACATTACTGCTGTGAAACTCAGCATGGGGTTCAATGTCGGCTTGTAGCGTACTAACTCTAGTTACTAACTGTTGTTGTGGTAAACTAACTTTAGACAGTAGTATCCATGTGTGTCCCAAATGCTATCTAATAAGCCCCTTATGCATTTCAACTAGAAGTGTAGTTAGTTGAAGTGTAGTTAAATAGCCGTGCCTGAATTGACAGGGTGTGCCAGCGCGGGAGAGCCGAGCCAAGAGTAATGGGGCTTTAGTTACCCAGAAAACATACAGATCGTGCGGGATCTAAACGGCGTTAGATGAACGATTGGGCTAGGTAGGGCAACAAAGGCCTGCACCTAGTCGTATCCCATAGTTCAATGTGCTTTCATGTTTTGTACGGTTAGGTGGTAAAAGGATAGCCCCTCGGCCTTCAACTGTATACGCAAAATGTCTGCGAACAACCCATTGAGTAGCGGAGCCAAGACTGACTGGGGGAAGTGTTGCCACTGTCAGACAGACACAAGAGAAAAGTTGAAGTCTCCTCCTACACGCTATGAGTCTAGTTCTGATGGCTATTCCATGCTAGCCACGAACATACCACAATTTCAGGCAATCAACCTGTTACCAATTAAACTAGACCCATCTAGACAACTAGATGATGGAGGTGGCATTGAGGACACATTGCGACGAAACAGTGCAAAGTACCATCAAACATTTTGTCTCATGTTCAACAACAGCAAGCTTAAACGTGCAACTAAAAGAGCAGCTGAAATTCAGAACAGTCCTGATGAAACTCGCACAAAAATGTGAAGAACTAATATGGATATGGAACAATGTTTCCTTTGTGAAAAGAAGGAACCAACATCAGAGCTGCGGCAAGCCATGACCATGCAACTGAATGAGAGGCTCAATGAATGTGCCGGTAACCTCAATGATGGTAGACTACTGGCTCTGTTGAGTGGTAGAGACGTGGTGGCCCTAGAACTGAAGTACCATTGCTCTTTCTTGACTGCTCTGTATAACAGAGAGCAAGCACACATTGCCCAAAAGAACAAAGAAACACTGGAGTCATCTCAAGAAAAGGATTGTATTCCTTTGGTATTCTCGGAACTCCTGGCCTATGTCATTGAGAAAAGATACAGCACTGATGAGCCAGTCATATTCAGACTAACTGAACTGGTTAGTCAAGGAGCAAACTGAGCAGTTTGGGACAGACATACCTGGTGTGAACTCAACCAGGCTGAAAGAAAGGCTGCTGTCAGAGATACCTGGACTTGTAGCCTACAAGAAAGGTCGAGATGTACTCCTAGCATTTGCCAAAGACATTCGCCCAGTAATGTCAGAAGCATCTTCCTACACTGATGCAACCATCCTTGCCTGCATTCCAAGCTGCTTGCATATGGGGCCAATCAACAGAATGTACAATGCAACCTGAAAGTCCTGGCAACTGGGGCTGGCAAAAAAAAAGGTGAACCCTGGGAAGTTCTTTGGTCAACCCTCCCACCCATTGCTCAGTCCTGCCAGCAGCTGACAAAATGTCGTTGCACGGGTGAATGTTGAGGACTATGCAAATGTTATTGCTACACCCTGAAGTGCACACAACTGTGTAGCTGTAAATGCAAAGAGCAAAACAATGATCCAGGCTAAATTCAAACAAGTCACTTCAGTCTGCTGTATTACCTATATTGTGCTTCTGTCACAACAAATTGAGATACCACATCGGTAACTTCACTGAGACAGTGCTAGTTCATATAATTGTCATCATATCACTATAATACTTAATGATATTGACATTCTGATCGCAGAATTCGATTTGTGTCAAAAAAAATATATTCTGATGTACAGATCATAAAAATGTCATTACTTTGACAATATTTAGTGCAAATACTGTTTCGTATTGGAACGGCCAGCTTGAAAAAGGGCAGCCATTTTGTTTTTCAAGTTGGCTAACGTGCTTTTCTGAGACAAGAGGTTCTGAAGCACCTGTGTGCCAATTTTGGTGCTTGTATCACCAAGTGAAAGATTGTTTCAGCAATCTGGCCCACTACAGGGGAGAGAACTAGACTTAGCCATGAAAAAGTGTATAGTAATACGCCAACATCAGTTGACAAAACTAGAAGCAGAGAAGAAAAAGTGGCGAAATGTCATCAAATGTTTAATCTCAATCACTGTATTGCTTGCTTCAAGAATTTGTCTTTTAGGGGCTCTTCCACTCAACTTTTGACTAGTTTTGACCCTGTCATGAATAATTATTTAGCTAAAATAAAACATGAAAGTTCCAGAGCACACTATATTGGTCAACAGACAAAAATGAGCAAATCTAGATCATCTACTCAAAACATTGCATTCCATTATGGCATATATCCAGGAAACAAAATGCTACTCTCAGTCTTGACTGCACTCCAGATGTAAGTCAAACAGAACAGATGTCAGTTGTTGTGCTCATTGTCTGTTTGCAGCCAAAACCAGATATTAATTAATGCTTTTTTTGGATACATTGATGTAGAGCAAAAAACTGGCAACAATCAGCTCCAGCGGCTCCAGAGTTACTCCAAGCACAGAAGCAGCTTTCTGGATCAGTTTGTTGATTCTCTTCAAGTCTCTGGTTCTGATGCTACTACCCCAGCAGATGCTGCAAAGCTGACTGCACTCTCCACAACAAACTTATAGAAGATATGCAACATCTTGGTGCAGACGTTAAACCATCTCAGCTTCCTTAAGAAGTCCAGTCTGCTCTGACCTTTCTTGTAGATGTAGTCAGTGTTGCATTTCCAGTCCAGTTTGTTGTCCAGCTGAACTCCAAGATACTTGTATTCCTCCACCACCTCCACCTCCTCTCCCAGGATGGAAACAGTGCTTTGTTTATTCTTCTTCCTCCTGAAGTCAACAATCATCTCTTTTGTTTTGCTGCTATTTAATATGAGATGATTGTCACCGCACCATTTAACAAACTGACTGACCAGTTCTCTGTACTCTGCTTCTTGTCCATCCCTGATACACCCCACAACTGCAGAGTCATCAGAGTATTTCTGCAGATGACAGGACTCAGAGTTGGACTGGAAGTCTGAGGTGTACAGAGTGAAGAGGAATGGCCAGAGTACAGTTCCTTGTGGTGCACCAGTGCTGCTGACCTCCATCTCAGACACACAACCTTTCAGTCTCACAAACTGGGGTCTGTTTGTGAGGTAGTCATAGATCCAGGTGGTTGTGGAGGTATCCACCTGGAATTTATGGAGCTTCTCACATAACAAAGCAGGCTGAATGGTATTAAAAGCACTGAGAAATGAAAGAACATGACCCTCAGAGTGCTGCCTGAATGGTCCAGATGAGAGTGTGCTCTCTGGAGCAGGTATATAATGGCATCTTCAACCCCAAGTCCATTACGATATGCAAACTGGAATGGGTCCTGAAAGGTGTTTACTTGCTTATTGAGGTGAGCCAGTAAGAGTCTCTCCAGGACTTTCATGATGTGAGATGTCAGGGCAACTGGTCTGTAGTCACTTGGTTCAGCTGGTTGTGTTTTTTTAGGCACTGGAACAAGGCAGGAGGTTTTCCACAGCACTGGGACTCTATTTTGTCTCAGACTGGTGTTGAAAAGGTGCTGGAGAATCGGACATAGTTGTTCTGAGCAGGTCTTGAGAACTCTGGGACTGACACCATCTGGACCTGCAGCCTTGTTCTGGTTCAGTTTCTCAAGTTGCTTCATAACCTGATTGCAGGAGACAAACAAGGTGGAGGTCTCAGGATGTCCTGATGTGGAGGGAGATGAAGCTGTGTTCTGGTCCATGACTGAGCTGCAGGGTGACAGATTGGAGGCGTGACAGGAAAGCAATGGACTTATGGAGGGTGTGTGGTCTGTTGGGCTGGAGGTAGGGGGTGAACTGAACCTGTTGAAGAACATGTTCAGCTCATTAGCTCTGTCCAGACCTCCACATCAGGCTGGTCCCCATTTAACTTGAAGCCGGTGATCTTCTTCATTCCAGACCACACATCCCTCAGGTTATTCTGCTGGAGCTGACTTTCTAACTTCTTCCTGTAGTCCTCCTTGCACTTCTTAGTTTGTGTTTTAAGTTGTTTTTGTGTTGCCCTCAATAACTCCCTGTCTCCATCCCTGAAGGCTTTCTTTTTGATGTTCAGCAGCTTTTTCAGGTCACTGGTGATCCAGGGTTTGTTATTGGGGAAGCACCTCACTGTTCTTGTTGGGACGATGCTGTCCACACAGAAGTTTATGTAATCTGTCACACACTCAGTCATGGTGTTGATGTCGTCTCCATGAGGTTCACAGAGGATGTTCCAGTCTGTAGCCTCAAAGCCTCCTCTAAGAGCATCTTCAGCTTCAGCAGACCAGATTTTGATAGTCTTTGTGATGACTGGTTGCTGCTGAACGATGGGCTTGTAGGTGGAGGTGAGAAGAACCAGATTATGGTCAGATCTTCCTAAAGGAGGCAGGGCAGAACAACTGTATCCATTATTCATATTTGCATAAAAGAAGTCCAACATCTTAGATCTTAGATGCACACACAAAATCCCTCTGGAGACACTTCGGACAACCTCTTTGTTAGGAAACTGGCTCAATGAAATATCCAGATGGGTATTCCACTGGCGTAGCCAAAGAAAGCCTTGCTGGGACCAACAGCATCTCCCATTTAAGGCTCAAGTTGCTCCAGCAACACATTCCAGCTACATCAAGTGAGGTTTCCACAGCCTGGATCTGGGAGTTCCTGGGGAACGTAGGAAGTCTGGCTGAAAAGCTGTTTTCCCTCTGCAGCAGCACAAAGACGGTGATGGAGCTGTGTGAGGAAACACAGCCGTGATGAAGCTGCATGAACAGCTGCTGACAGACTATAAGTTCCCCACAGTCCACTCTACCCCACGACATGCCACTGTTAGATGATGTCTGCCGGTCCTCATGTCTGGAACGAGGAGCCCTGCAGCACCATACTCTGAAACTAAATTCTGTTTCCTGAAGTCTCAGGTTTGCAGTTATCCATAAACCCTTGTGGACTGCGAGGAGCCAGAAATTCAGCCACACAAAAACCAGGTTCTGAGAGGTGCGGGTGGGGGGTTTGATCCTGAAAGCAAGGCGAGGATCCAGGTCCATAGCGAGACAAGTCCATTGGAGCAGGACAAGAAGGTGAAACAAAAGGTCTGTCTAAACTGGAAAACCATCTGCGTGGACCGGCTCAATAAAACCACAACGGAGGGGTGGAAACACCCACAACACAGACAGACACAAGTGGGCTCGATTAGCCAAAGTTAGCTAGATTAGCCCAGGTTAGCTAGATTAACCCAGGTTAGCTAGATTGACCCAGGTTAGCTAGATAAACCAAAGGTAGCTAGATTAGCCCAGGTTAGCTAGATTAACCCAGGTGAGCTAGATTAGTCCAGGTTAGCTAGATTAACCCAGGTTAGCTAGATAAACCAAGGTTAGCTAGATTAGCCCAGGTGAGCTAGATTAGCCCAGGTTTGCTAGATTAACCAAGTTTAGCTAGATAAACTAAGGTTAGCTAGATTAGCCCTGGTTAGCTAGATTGACCCAGGTTAGCTAGATTAGCCCAGGTTAGCTAGATTAACCCAGGCTAGCAAGATTAACCCAGGTTAACTAGATAAACCCAGGTTAGCTAGATCAACCCGGGTTAGCTAGATTAGCTCAAGTGAGCTATATTAGCCCAAGTGAGCTAGATTAGCCCAGGTTAGGTAGATAAATCCAGGTTAGCTAGATTAGCCCAGGTTAGGTAGATAAACCCAGGGTAGCTAGATTAACCCAGGTTAGCTAGGTTAACCTATGTGAACTAAATTAACCCACGTTAGCTAGTTTAACCCAGGTGAGCTTGATTTGCCCAAGTTATCTAGATTGACCCTGGTTAGCTAAATAAATCAAGTTTAGCTACATTAAGTTAGCTAGATTAGCCCAGGTTAGCTAGATTAACCCAGGTGAGCTAATTAACGCAGGTTAGCTAGATTAACTCAAGTGAGCTAGATTAACCCAGGTTAGCTAAATAAACCCAGGTTAGCGAGATTAGCCCAGGTTAGCTAGATTAACCCAGGTTAGCTATATGAACCAAGGTTAGCTAAATTAGCCCAGGTTAGCTAGTTTAACCCAGGTTAGCTAGAAATACCCAGGTTAGCAAGATTAGCCCAGGTTAGCTAGATTAACCCAGGCTATCAAGATTAACCCAGGTTAGCTAGATAAACCACACATCCCTCACGTTATTCTGCTGGAGCTGACTTTCTAACTTCTTTCTGTAGTCCTCCTTGCACTTCTTAGTTTGTGTTTTAAGTTGTTTTTGTGTTGCCCTCAATAACTCCCTGTCTCCATCCCCGAAGGCTTTCTTTTTGATGTTCAGCAGCTTTTTCAGGTCACTGGTGTTCCAGGGTTTGTTACTGGGAAAGCACCTCACTGTTCTTGTTGGGACGATGGTGTCCACACAGAAGTTTATGTAATCTGTCACACACTCAGTCATGGCGTTGATGTCGTCTCCATGAGGTTCACAGAGGACGTTCCAGTCTGTAGCCTCAAAGCCTCCTCTAAGAGCATCTTCAGCTTCAGCAGACCAGATTTTGATAGTCTTTGTGATGACTGGTTGCTGCTGAACGATGGGCTTGTAGGTGGAGGTGAGAAGAACCAGATTATGGTCAGATCTTCCTAAAGGAGGCAGGGCAGAACAACTGTATCCATTATTCATATTTGCATAAAAGAAGTCCAACATCTTATTTTCTCTGGTGGAGCAGCTGAAAAACTGCCGGAATGTTGGTAGAGTTGCAGAGAGGGAGACGTTGTTGAAGTCTCCGGAGATCGCCATGAATGAGTTTGGATCATAGACCGTATATGAAAGATGGACGAAGCCTTTGGCGGTTAAAAGTGAAGCCTATGTGGAAGTGCATAAAACTGCAGTTCCTCCTTCATTCATAGGGGCTGCAAAACAAAGTGAATCCCCATAGACTCCCATGTTAAAAAGACCAACTTCACAGCAGAAATAAACATGTTTACAGGCTGGTTCAAAAATCCATTTTCAGTTTAATAGGTCAGCTTTACCTTCATGACAACTGTGGGGGGAGTGAATTTTTTTGTAACTCGCCCATTTTAAAGTAATATAATCTCGAAGTTCGGCATATTTAGGGGCGTGTCCTTTTGATTGACAGGTACCCAATCTCCCGCTTCAAGTAAGAAGAATGTAGAACAACCGCGGTTTTTAGCCGGTTAACAACGTGACTTAGCTTTAGTCCGCTTACCTCCGTTAGCTGGTTAGCTCCTGTTATCTCCAGGTTAGCTCGTTTAGCTCTTAGCTACAGAAAGCTCGGAGTTCGCTTGATGTCAATCATCCACCATGATGCTCACAGCCCCCCTCTCAGCTCCACCTCTTGCCCATATTTGTATCTTCCGGGTGAGACGACACGCATGCCTCTGCCAAGATGGTGATGGTAGGAACCGCCCACCGAGCTTCAATTCAGCTCTTTAGAAACCTATGGGTGATGTCACGGAGGCTCCGCCCATCTTTATATACAGTCTATAGTTTGGATGCTTTGTTTGTAGCCGAGCAACGACGGAGCTGATGAGGCCACAGGCTGTGTCTGGTACGGAACCAGGTACCACCCCACTGCCTCAGGAGTATTGTTGAAGAATAAATGTTTTGATAAAATGAGACCATTGTCAAAGCCTTTTAAAGAAATAAAAATACTGCTTCTACTACCTGATACCTATCCAGAGATTTTTTGACATTCTCAACAAAACAGGGGTTTCTATTTTGGTCAAATAATTTCCTTGCAAAGCTGCTAAAATATCATTACAAAGCAGCAAACAGGTTGTTGAAGCTGCTGGTGTCTCTGGAGTCCCACATACATCAAAGCGAAGGATCCTTCAGAGGATTGTAGTGATGCTTAAAGCCATCCTTAAACAATGCTCACAAGCAGAAATGGCTGCAAGACTAATTTTCAAACACTATTGTTGACTGATAAGTGCTGTGCAGCCCTAGATGGCAGCAGTAGTGGATGGCCACATTCTTCTATGGTACAAGAAGAACCATGCTTTCCAAAACCAATCATCTTCATGCATGATGAAGCACCATCTCATGCTGCAAGGAAAACCTCTGCATCACTGCTTGCTTTGGGAATTACAAGGACAAATGCATGGTGTGGCCCCTATCCTCCCCTGACCTTAACCCCCCTGAGAATCTTTGTGCTTCTTCAAGCAGAAAATCTATGAGGGTGAGAGGCAATTCACATCCAACCATCAGCTCTGGGAGCCTTTTCTGACATCCTGCAAACAAATTCAAGCAGAAACTCCAAAAACTCAAGTACAACAGATGCAAGAACAGTGAAGCTGTTGTCAAATAACGGGTCCAACGTTAAAATGTAACTTGACCTGTTAAGATGTTTCTGACTGGAAACGATATAGATTTCTATAGATATAACCTTGTAATTCTACAAATTCAACAAAGAATTATTTTCAGTTCTAACAGCCTATAAAATTATGAGAAACTCTGTTTTGCATGGTAATGGTTGATGACTTGAAAATGATGCTGACTATCATTTACATCAACTATGGGAAATCAGAGAAAAATAATTAGGAACACAGTGTTATTCCCAGGACTTGCTAATTCTTTGGACTACTTAAGTAATGAAAAGGGAGACTGATTTCTGTGATTCTTTAATAATTCCTAGGGCCACTTTACCAATTCCCAGCATTATTTCAGTCATTACAAGAACTAAGTTTCTAATTTCAAGGATGATTTCTCTAATTCCCAGGACCATCTGCGTTTTTAGCCCATTTTTGGGGGTGCTGAAGCACCCCAACTGAAGCAAAGCACCAGTAAAATCTTTTTTTTTCTTTTAGTGTATGCATTTTTTAAAATAAAAAATACCAAACAAAGAAGCTATAAAAGTGTAGAAACTATACACTACCTGGTTTAAAAAGTAATATTGTATCCCCCTCCCGGCCACCCTAATGGTTTGATCTATTGATCAACCACCCACGACTCAGACAGAGAAGTCTTAGCGCTCTCTGCTGAATGATGTGCTGCTTGAGTTGTTGAACCACGATAGTAATGAAAGTGTTTAACCTGGATTTGTTGCACTTCTACTTCATACCAACACATTTTTATGATCATCAGCCCTCCTGATTGCTCCTGCGGTTCAACTTTATGTGTGTTTTCTGAGTCAATTGCATGCATTAGACAATGTGCTCATAATGGCAAGCTAACTGGATGCCCATTAACATTATAAATCATGCAGCTGTGTGTGCTTGTGTGTAAAGCCTCATCATGTATCAGGTAAGAGTAGCTATAGCAATGCTGACATCACTTAATAAAATCTAAAACACACTGTTTGAGTATGTGCCATGAGCAGCATAGAGAAGACTTAATTTATTAGTATCCATTATAAATGTCATATATATATATATATATATATATATATATATATATATATATATATATATATATATATATATATATATATGTTACTGTGTTCCTTGGACTACTTTACTAATTCCTAAGACCACTTTGCTAATTACTTGCACTACTTCACTCATTTGTAGGACAAAATTTCTATGTAGTGCTACTCACTGTTTGATTAATTGAGCTGCAATTGTCTGTTTTCACTGCAGGTATTGTGATTGGGTTTTAGGAGATAACATTTACATTTTCTACAGCATTCCAGGTGAATTTATTCTCACAGTACCACATATCTTCATTCTGTAGTAATATCACTCAGCTGTATTTGAGACCAAGATAATAAAATACAGCTCTTGTAGTTGAGATAATATACCTTACTTATTTTGGGTATGTCATTTCTGACAGGATGTACAAAAAATAGACCTTATCAAGAAGAGTTTGAGTAGCAGCTGGTCAAGTTGGTGAGGGGCAGTACAGAGATCTGACACCTCAAATAAGGACATACAGTCGGGTGGGGTGGGGGAACAGGGTCTCCTAGAACACCAGGTGTACACGCAGCTGATAGCTC
Organism: Telmatherina bonti; assembly: GCF_933228915.1. NCBI lineage: Eukaryota > Metazoa > Chordata > Actinopteri > Atheriniformes > Telmatherinidae > Telmatherina > Telmatherina bonti. The sequence continues at coordinate 42,109,069 of NC_136625.1, read as the reverse complement.
ATAACTATTTCAAGAATGCTGTCATTCTAAAAAAAAAAAACCTAAGCTCCATAGATTGTTCCCTCAGATAGCTGAGAGTCTCGGCCCGCTTGCCTCTTTTATGAAGCCCTCAGTGAAGACCCTCGGTGGAATTCTGGACCCTGCATTATCTGTGGATGCTCACATAAAATAGCTTGTTCTTGTTTTCACCATTTAAAAGCTTTGCCAAGCTGAGTCCAATTGTTTCACCACCTGAGATGGAGGTGATTGTTCGTGCCTTCATCTCCTCCAGACTCGACTACTGCAACTCCACCTTTACCTACTTAAGTAAAAAATCTTTTGGCCGTCTGCAGGTTGTCCAGAACACTGATGCAAGGCTGCTGACTAAGTCGACCCTGCTACTGACCCAGCTGCTCTGGCTCCCCAACATTCACACAGAGCGCATTTTAACATTCTGTTTTTAACATATAGAGCCCTACATGACCAAGCATCTGGTTGAATCAGAGACCGTCTACAGTGCTACGTTCCCAGCAGGTCTCTGAGATCTGCTGACAATGGTCTGTTGGTTGTTAAACAAACATGGCTGAAAACTTCAGCAGTGTCTCCCTCCCTCTGGAAGTCCTTCCTTCTCAGCCTGGCAGGCTCAGTGTGCTCTTTTAAATAGGTGCCAAGAATGGCACAGTTTTCCCCTTTGACCTCTGAAGGTGATGGATTCTCCTTGTCCTTAGACTGTGTTTCAGTTTGCACTGTTTGGAGAACAGCCTGGACCGGCAGAACTGCGTAGAGGTTTGCAGGGACTGTGCTGCTTCAACGACTGGCAGGCAACACGGCATCATCGGACCAAAAGCGAAATGGACTCGCCATTTTCTGCTCCGTGAAAGCCTTGCACCACAAGAAATGTCACCAGAACTCCACGAAGTGATGGATGTAAAACAATCTACTAAAAATAATGCTGTGAACTCCAGATGTTTTGCCAAACTTTGTGAAGACATGGAAGCAGGTCATGTCCAGCTGCTTTACCACAGAGATGGCTTTCACGATGACAGGTCCTCAAGCGTTGGTTGGAAATGAGGAACGAGGTCTTCTCTTTTCTCACACAGAAGAAATCATACCTGCATACCTCTGTGACATCTTCTCATTAATGAACCAGCTGAACATCTCACTTCCAGGGAGAAACAGCAACATATTTTTTGTTGCAGACAAAGTTCAAGCTTTCAAGAGGAAACTTGCTTTGTGGATCAAGAGGATGGAAAGACAATGGACATGTTTCCGTTTTTGTCTCAGATCCTGGAAAGTTCCCTTCAGGTGAAGATCCGTGACATCGTTTCTCAGCACCTCACAGCTGGCAGAGAAGTTTGATGACTACTTTCCTGAAGATCCAAGCGAAGGACATACGTTGATTTTGGACCCATTTTCTGTGGACCGCACTGAAAACGACGTGACTTTGCCTGCACATCTGGAATCCCAGCTTCTGGAAGTGTCCACTGGCAGCAGGTTTAACTGGACCTGGGCTCCGTCTGGATGACTGTTGTACCGATGTCTGGCCCTGAGGGCTGTGAAACCTCTCCCATCCACAACTACTTTCATGAATCAGGACTTTCCCTTGTGGGCAGAAACGGACCTGGAGCAACACTGGAAGCCTCTCTGAGAGCGAGCCTTTCCCCCATTCCACTAAGACTGGGTCTGATGGTGTCTCAGAGGCTCGGGGTTCTCATGAAGAGATTAGCATGACAGGAAAGAATTGTTGAGACCGCTATCGTTTACTTGTCCCAGATATAAAGAGTACGCTCTGGTTCTGCAATGAAAAAAACATGGCTGCTGAAGAAGCTAAATTCATTCACAGATTAGTTTCATTTGCACTTTATTTCAATTTTATTGTCAATTCATGGATTATATTTGTAGTTATATTTTTAATCTGTTTATTTTGTCACCGCAGTTTTATTTACTCAGTTTCCATTTTTTTTTATTTAACCTGTCCTGTCCAGCATCTCAGCATACAGAACAGCAAGATTCACAAAGCCAGATTTGCTTTGTGAAGGGAGACATCTCATTAGCTCCCCCTGATAATCTGAATATTCATTCATTCATTCATTCATTTTCCGAACCGCTTATTCCAATTCAGGGTCGCGGGGAAGCTGGAGCCTATCCCAGCTGGCTTTGGGCGACAGGCAGGGTACACCCTGGACAGCTCGCCAGATAATCTGAATATTCTTATTCTTATTCTTATTTTTTTTATTATCATGGTCAGTCTTGATAGCCGAGCTGGACCTGGCAGGGGAAGTGGAAATGAAAGGGAATAAAAAGAGAGAGAAAAGCAAGGCGTGTCTAAGCTGCTAAAGTTACAGTATTTGCAAAACAATATAAAGTACAGAAATACAACAAAGTAGGATAGTGACAATGTTCAAAAACAGACAAAAAAAGAAAAATAAAAGTAAAAAAAAAAAAGAATGAATAAAATAACAATTACAGTACCAACCGTTATTAAACATACCTACAGAGAGTCATCAGCAACATTTAGTAGGAAACAGATGGGAAGATGAGCGCATGTGGGCGTGCACGTGTGAGTGTTCAACCTGTGATCATGCAATCAAAGATCAGCTGAGTGCTTGTAGGGGAGCACGACCACGACCCGAGGCGTAGGGGAGGAAGCCAAGGCCCCCAGGGCCCGGCAAGCCCACCGCGCACAGAGCCCGGGCAGGCAAAGCAGAGAGAGCCTCCGTCCGCCGAGCCCAGAGCAGTGGAAGCCTCCAGGCAGGCGCCACCCGGCGCCACGAGGCAGGGGCACCGGGTAGCACAGGGCGACGGCACGCCGGCCCGGCGGGCGCCGGGTGCTGAAGCGCGGGCCGCACAGAGAGCCGGCAGCCCACAGGCCCCAGGACCACCCGTCCCCCCCGGCAGAGCCCCGGCCAAGACCCAGCGGGCCCCGCCCACCCAGAGCAAAACCATCGCGGGCCGGCGCCACCACGATACCAGGGGCGGGATCCCCAAGGACAAGGACACGTCCGTAGACCACTCAGTTTCCATTTCTTATGCTTTTTTGGTCTTTTTTTTTTTTTTTTTTTTTTTTTTTAAATTTATTTTGTAATAATAATAATGAATAGCTATAAACATAAACGTTATTAATATATTTTTGTTTATTTTTATTTATTTATTTTTTTGTATAAGCCTGACTCAACCCTTGTTTATTCTAGCAGTTTGATTTGTTCCATGAATTCCTTTGTCTGTTTAATGACTTGTTTTATGTGCAGGTTCACACACACACACATAAATAAATATCTTTGTGATTATTACATTGCATTATTTAATTTATTTGACAGGATTTTACCACATTTGACAGAGTCAATTTGATTTGGTTCTTGAATATAAATTAAACCGGAAGCAACATCAATTATTAAAATAAGTGTTTATATTTTTGCATGTCATTTATACACGTGAACCTGATTTATGTACCAGGAAGCTTTTAATGAGCATGTTGTAGGAATATCCTGCCATATTTCTCTGCTTGTATGCTGATTGGTAAGGAGAGCGCGGTGGCTGTCGGGGATCTGACTCCGGAGCAGACCGAGTGGTACGAGCTGAATACACATATGTTACTGCATCCACAACACTAGGGCAAAACATTAGGCCCAATGACCAAACATTTACTCACTGTTTCTGATTAGCTTCACACCACACTTCCCCAGGTTATGTTTATGCTTTCTGAACATGCATCAAATATTCTGCATTCCTGCTTTCCATCCTTTTAACTATGCAAGGTCACAGAAATCTCTCTGCTCCACTGCAGTGGACGACTAGCTGAACATTTCATACAGATTAAACAACTTCTGGCACACACTACATCTGAAAAAAGGAGGTGTTAATTCTGTACTTTTCCACAAAATGAGGGAGGTAAACAAGAAGTTTTAATGTATTAGAGCTCCAAATGAGATGGGGTAACCTTCATGCACCAGGCACACAGCTGCACTGACCAAAGCCTCTAAAAGAAAACACATATTGTGATGTGTCATCTGCTGACACACACAGCGTTGCTGCATGGTTGGCATCAACATGGTGATCACATGAATCCTCTCCCTCCACATTTATGTAAAGTGCAGGAAGAAAAGGATGTGAAATGGAGAAGTGAGAACCTCTGAGTGAGCCAGAGGATTTTATATTTTTGTATAGGGACGGTCAATGTTTTAGACAGCCACAGGAAGGTTTAAAAGCAGATTTTACAGAATGAAAAGTATGTTTTACAGCGGTAAAAGCCGGTTTTACAGCGGTAAAAGCCGGTTTTACAGCAGTAAAAAAAGGTTTTACAGCAGTAAAAGCAGGTTTTACAGCAGTAAAAGCAGGTTTTACCATAAAAGCAGGTTTTACAGCGGTAAAAGCAGGTTTTCCAGCGGTAAAAAAAGGTTTTACAGCAGTAAAAGCAGGTTTTACCATAAAAGCAGGTTTTACAGCGGTAAAAGCCGGTTTTAGAGCAGTGAAAGTAGGTTTGACAGCGGTAAAAGCAGGTATTACAGCGGTAAAAGCAGGTTTTAGAGCAATAAAAGCAGGTTTTACAGCGGTAAAAGCAGGTTTTAGAGCAGTGAAAGTAGGTTTGACAGCGGTAAAAGCAGGTATTACAGCGGTAAAAGCAGGTTTTAGAGCAATAAAAGCAGGTTTTACAGCGGTAAAAGCAGGTATTACAGCGGTAAAAGCAGGTTTTAGAGCAATAAAAGCCAGTTTTACAGCGGTAAATGCAGGTTTTAGAGCAATAAAAGCAGGTTTTAAAGCGGTCAAAGCAGGTTTTAGAGCAATAAAAGCAGGTTTTACAGCGGTCAAAGCAGGTTTTAGAGCAATAAAAGCAGGTTTGACAGCGGTAAAAGCAGGTTTTACAGCGGTCAAAGCAGGTTTTACAGCGGTCAAAGCAGCTTTTAGAGAAGTAAAAGCCGGTTTGACAGCGGTAAAAGCCGGTTTGACAGCGGTAAAAGCCGGTTTTACAGCGGTAAAAGCAGGTTTTAGAGCGGTAAAAGGTGGTTTAGGTGCAGTAAAAGCAGGTTTTACAGCGGTAAAAGCAGGTTTTAGAGCAATAAAAGCAGGTTTGACAGCGGTAAAAGCAGGTTTGACAGCGGTCAAAGCAGGTTTTAGAGAAGTAAAAGCAGGTTTTACAGCGGTAAAAACAGGTTTTACAGCGGTAAAAGCAGGTTTTAGAGCAATAAAAGCATGTTTTACAGCGGTAAAAGCAGGTTTGACAGCAGTAAAAGCAGGTTTGACAGCAGTAAAAGCAGGTTTGACAGCGGTAAAAGCAGGTTTGACAGCGGTAAAAGCTGGTTTAGGTGCAGTAAAAGCAGGTTTTAGAGCAGTAAAAGCAGGTTTTAGAGCAGTAAAAGCAGGTTTTACAGCAGTAAAAGCAGGTTTTACCGTAAAAGCAGGTTTTACAGCGGTAAAAGCAGGTTTTAGAGCAGTAAAAGCAGGTTTGACAGCGGTAAACGCAGGTTTTACAACGGTAAAGCAGGTTTTAAAGCGGTAAAAGCAGGTTTTACAACGGTCAAAGCAGGTTTTACAGCGGTCAAAGCAGGTTTTACAGCGGTAAAAGCAGGTTTTAGAGCAATAAAAGCAGGTTTTACCGCGGTAAAAGCAGGTTTTACAGCGGTTAAAGCAGGTTTTGCAGCAGTCAAAGCAGCTTTTAGAGAAGTAAAAGCAGGTTTTACAGCGGTCAAAGCAGCTTTTAGAGAAGTAAAAGCAGGTTTTACAGCGGTAAAAGCCGGTTTTACAGCGGTTAAAGCCGGTTTTACAGCGGTTAAAGCCGGTTTGACAGCGGTAAAAGCAGGTTTCACAGCGGTAAGAGCAGGTTTTAGAGCAATAAAAGCAGGTTTTACAGCAGTCAAAGCAGCTTTTAGAGAAGTGAAAACAGGTTTCACAGCGGTAAGAGCAGGTTTTAGAGCAATAAAAGCATGTTTTACAGCGGTAAAAGCAGGTTTGACAGCGGTAAAAGCCGGTTTGACAGCGGTAAAAGTAGGTTTGACAGCGGTAAAAGCAGGTTTTACAGCGGTAAAAGCAGGTTTAGGTGCAGTAAAAGCAGGTTTTAGAGCAGTAAAAGCAGGTTTGACAGCGGTAAAAGCAGGTTTGACAGCGGTAAAAGCAGGTTTGACAGCGGTCAAAGCAGGTTTTACAGCGGTAAAAGCAGGTTTGACAGCGGTAAAAGCCGGTTTGACAGCGGTAAAAGCCGGTTTGACAGCGGTAAAAGTAGGTTTGACAGCGGTAAAAGCAGGTTTTACAGCGGTAAAAGCAGGTTTAGGTGCAGTAAAAGCAGGTTTTAGAGCAGTAAAAGCAGGTTTGACAGCGGTAAAAGCAGGTTTGACAGCGGTAAAAGCAGGTTTGACAGCAGTAAAAGCAGGTTTGACAGCAGTAAAAGCAGGTTTGACAGCGGTCAAAGCAGGTTTGACAGCGGTCAAAGCAGGTTTTACAGCGGTCAAAGCAGGTTTTACAGCGGTAAAAGCAGGTTTAGGTGCAGTAAAAGCAGGTTTTACCGCAGTAAAAGCAGGTTTTACAGCGGTCAAAGCAGGTTTTACAGCGGTCAAAGCAGGTTTTACAGCGGTCAAAGCAGGTTTTGCAGCAGTCAAAGCAGGTTTTGCAGCAGTCAAAGCAGCTTTTAGAGAAGTAAAAGCAGGTTTTACAGCGGTAAAAACAGGTTTCACAGCGGTAAGAGCAGGTTTGACAGCGGTAAAAGCAGGTCTGACAGCGGTAAAAGCAGGTTTTACAGCGGTAAAAGCAGGTTTTAGAGCAGTAAAAGCAGGTTTGACAGCGGTCAAAGCAGGTTTGACAGCGGTCAAAGCAGGTTTGACAGCGGTCAAAGCAGGTTTTACAGCAGTAAAAGCAGGTTTTACAGCAATAAAAGCAGGTTTCACAGCGGTAAAAGCAGGTTTTACCGCGGTAAAAGCATGTTTTACAGCGGTCAAAGCAGGTTTTGCAGCAGTCAAAGCAGCTTTTAGAGAAGTAAAAGCAGGTTTTACAGCGGTCAAAGCAGCTTTTAGAGAAGTAAAAGCAGGTTTTACAGCGGTAAAAGCAGGTTTTACAGCAGTAAAAGCAGGTTTTACAGCAGTAAAAGCAGGTTTTACAGCAGTAAAAGCAGGTTTTACAGCAGTAAAAGCAGGTTTTACAGCGGTAAAAGCCGGTTTGACAGCGGTAAAAGCAGGTTTTAGAGCAGTAAAAGTAGGTTTTACAGCGGTAAAAGCAGGTTTGACAGCGGTAAAAGCAGGTTTGACAGCGGTAAAAGCAGGTTTGACAGCGGTAAAAGCAGGTTTTACAGCGGTAAAAGCTGGTTTAGGTGCGGTAAAAGCTGGTTTTAGAGCAGTAAACGCAGGTTTGACAGCGGTAAAAGCAGGTTTGACAGCGGTAAAAGCAGGTTTTAGAGCAGTAAAAGCAGGTTTTACAGCGGTAAAAGCAGGTTTTACAGCGGTAAAAGCAGGTTTTAGAGCAATAAAAGCAGGTTTTACAGTGGTAAAAGCAGGTTTTAGAGCAATAAAGCAGGTTTTACAGCGGTAAAAGCAGGTTTTAGAGCAATAAAAGCAGGTTTTACAGCGGTAAAAGCAGGTTTTACAGCGGTAAAAGCAGGTTTGACAGCGGTAAAAGCAGGTTTTAGAGCAATAAAAGCAGGTTTGACAGCAGTAAAAGCAGGTTTTACAGCGGTAAAAGCAGGTTTTACAGCGGTCAAAGCAGCTTTTAGAGAAGTAAAAGCAGGTTTTACAGCGGTCAAAGCAGCTTTTAGAGAAGTAAAAGCAGGTTTTACAGCGGTAAAAGCAGGTTTGACAGCGGTAAAAGCAGGTTTGACAGCGGTAAAAGCCGGTTTGACAGCGGTAAAAGCAAGTTTGACAGCGGTAAACGCAGGTTTGACAGCGGTAAAAGCAAGTTTGACAGCGGTAAAAGCAAGTTTGACAGCAGTAAAAGCACGTTTTAGAGCAGTAAAAGCAGGTTTTACAGCGGTAAAAGCAGGTTTTACAGCGGTAAAAGCAGGTATTACAGCGGTAAAAGCAGGTATTACAGCGGTAAAAGCAGGTTTTAGAGCAATAAAAGCAGGTTTTACAGCGGTAAAAGCAGGTTTTAGAGCAATAAAAGCAGGTTTTACAGCGGTAAAAGCAGGTTTTAGAGCAGTGAAAGTAGGTTTGACAGCGGTAAACGCAGGTTTGACAGCGGTAAAAGCAAGTTTGACAGCGGTAAACGCAGGTTTGACAGCGGTAAAAGCAAGTTTGACAGCGGTAAAAGCAAGTTTGACAGCAGTAAAAGCACGTTTTAGAGCAGTAAAAGCAGGTATTACAGCGGTAAAAGCAGGTTTTACAGCGGTAAAAGCAGGTATTACAGCGGTAAAAGCAGGTTTTAGAGCAATAAAAGCAGGTTTTACAGCGGTAAAAGCAGGTTTTAGAGCAATAAAAGCAGGTTTTACAGCGGTAAAAGCAGGTTTTAGAGCAATAAAAGCAGGTTTTACAGCGGTAAAAGCAGGTTTTACAGCGGTAAAAGCAGGTTTGACAGCGGTAAAAGCAGGTTTGACAGCGGTAAAAGCAGGTTTGACAGCGGTAAAAGCAGGTTTTACAGCGGTCAAAGCCGGTTTTACAGCGGTCAAAGCAGGTTTTACAACGGTAAAAGCAGGTTTTAGAGCAATAAAAGCCGGTTTGACAGCGGTAAAAGCAGGTTTTAGAGCAGTAAAAGTAGGTTTTACAGCGGTAAAAGCAGGTTTGACAGCGGTAAAAGCAGGTTTGACAGCGGTAAAAGCAGGTTTGACAGCGGTAAAAGCTGGTTTAGGTGCAGTAAAAGCAGGTTTTAGAGCAGTAAAAGCAGGTTTTACAGCGGTAAAAGCTGGTTTTAGAGCAGTAAAAGCAGGTTTGACAGCGGTAAAAGCAGGTTTGACAGCGGTAAAAGCAGGTTTTACAGCGGTAAAAGCAGGTTTTAGAGCAGTAAAAGCAGGTTTTACAGCGGTCAAAGCAGGTTTTAGAGCAGTAAAAGCAGGTTTGACAGCGGTCAAAGCAGGTTTTACAGCGGTAAAAGCCGGTTTTAGAGCAGTAAAAGCAGGTTTTACAGCAGTAAAAGCAGGTTTTACCGTAAAAGCAGGTTTTACAGCGGTAAAAGCAGGTTTTAGAGCAGTAAAAGCAGGTTTGACAGCGGTAAACGCAGGTTTTACAACGGTAAAGCAGGTTTTAAAGCGGTAAAAGCAGGTTTTACAACGGTAAAAGCAGGTTTTACAGCGGTAAAAGCAGGTTTTACAGCGGTAAAAGCAGGTTTTAGAGCAATAAAAGCAGGTTTTACCGCGGTAAAAGCAGGTTTTACAGCGGTCAAAGCAGGTTTTGCAGCAGTCAAAGCAGCTTTTAGAGAAGTAAAAGCAGGTTTTACAGCGGTAAAAGCAGGTTTTACAGCGGTAAAAGCAGGTTTTACAGCGGTAAAAGCAGGTTTTAGAGCAATAAAAGCAGGTTTTACCGCGGTAAAAGCAGGTTTTACAGCGGTCAAAGCAGGTTTTGCAGCAGTCAAAGCAGCTTTTAGAGAAGTAAAAGCAGGTTTTACAGCGGTCAAAGCAGCTTTTAGAGAAGTAAAAGCAGGTTTTACAGCGGTAAAAGCCGGTTTTAGAGCAGTGAAAGTAGGTTTGACAGCGGTAAACGCAGGTTTGACAGCGGTAAAAGCAGGTTTTACAGCGGTAAAAACAGGTTTCACAGCGGTAAGAGCAGGTTTTAGAGCAATAAAAGCAGGTTTTACAGCAGTCAAAGCAGCTTTTAGAGAAGTAAAAGCAGGTTTTACAGCGGTAAAAACAGGTTTGACAGCGGTAAACGCAGGTTTGACAGCGGTAAAAGCCGGTTTGACAGCGGTAAAAGCCGGTTTGACAGCGGTAAAAGCAGGTTTTACAGCGGTAAAAGCAGGTTTTACAGCGGTAAAAGCAGGTTTTACAGCGGTAAAAGCAGGTTTTACAGCGGTAAAAGCAGGTTTGACAGCGGTAAAAGCAGGTTTTACAGCGGTAAAAGCAGGTTTTAGAGCAGTAAAAGCAGGTTTTACAGCGGTAAAAGCAGGTTTTAGAGCAGTAAAAGCAGGTTTGACAGCGGTCAAAGCAGGTTTGACAGCGGTAAAAGCAGGTTTGACAGCGGTAAAAGCAGGTTTGACAGCGGTAAAAGCAGGTTTTAGAGCAATAAAAGCAGGTTTTACCGCGGTAAAAGCAGGTTTTACAGCGGTCAAAGCAGGTTTTGCAGCGGTAAAAGCCGGTTTGACAGCGGTAAAAGCCGGTTTGACAGCGGTAAAAGCCGGTTTGACAGCGGTAAAAGCAGGTTTTACAACGGTCAAAGCAGGTTTTAGAGCAGTAAAAGCAGGTTTTACAGCGGTCAAAGCAGGTTTTACAGCGGTCAAAGCAGGTTTTAGAGCGGTAAAAGCAGGTTTTACAGCGGTCAAAGCAGCTTTTAGAGAAGTAAAAGCAGGTTTTACAGCGGTAAAAGCAGGTTTTACAGCGGTAAAAGCAGGTTTTACAGCGGTAAAAGCAGGTTTGACAGCGGTAAAAGCCGGTTTTACAGCGGTAAAAGCCGGTTTGACAGCGGTAAAAGCAGGTTTGACAGCGGTAAAAGCAGCTTTTAGAGAAGTAAAAGCAGGTTTTACAGCGGTCAAAGCAGCTTTTAGAGAAGTAAAAGCAGCTTTTAGAGAAGTAAAAGCAGGTTTTACAGCGGTAAAAGCAGGTTTTACAGCGGTAAAAGCAGGTTTTACAGCGGTAAAAGCCGGTTTGACAGCGGTAAAAGCCGGTTTGACAGCGGTAAAAGCAGGTTTTAGAGAAGTAAAAGCAGGTTTTACAGCGGTCAAAGCAGCTTTTAGAGAAGTAAAAGCAGGTTTTACAGCGGTAAAAGCAGGTTTTACAGCGGTAAAAGCAGGTTTTACAGCGGTAAAAGCCGGTTTTACAGCGGTAAAAGCCGGTTTGACAGCGGTAAAAGCAGGTTTGACAGCGGTAAAAGCAGGTTTAGGTGCAGTAAAAGCAGGTTTTAGAGCAGTAAAAGCAGGTTTGACAGCGGTGAACGCAGGTTTGACAGCGGTGAACGCAGGTTTGACAGCGGTAAAAGCAGGTTTGACAGCGGTAAAAGCAGGTTTGACAGCGGTAAAAGCAGGTTTTACAGCGGTAAAAGCCGGTTTGACAGCGGTAAAAGCAGGTTTGACAGCGGTAAAAGCAGGTTTTACAGCGGTAAAAGCAGGTTTTAGAGCAGTAAAAGCAGGTTTTACAGCGGTAAAAGCAGGTTTTAGAGCAGTAAAAGCAGGTTTGACAGCGGTCAAAGCAGGTTTGACAGCGGTAAAAGCAGGTTTGACAGCGGTCAAAGCAGGTTTTACAGTGGTAAAAGCAGGTTTTAGAGCAATAAAGCAGGTTTTACAGCGGTAAAAGCAGGTATTACAGCGGTAAAAGCAGGTTTTAGAGCAATAAAAGCAGGTTTTACAGCGGTAAAAGCAGGTTTTACAGCGGTAAAAGCAGGTTTGACAGCGGTAAAAGCAGGTTTTAGAGCAATAAAAGCAGGTTTGACAGCAGTAAAAGCAGGTTTTACAGCGGTAAAAGCAGGTTTTACAGCGGTCAAAGCAGCTTTTAGAGAAGTAAAAGCAGGTTTTACAGCGGTCAAAGCAGCTTTTAGAGAAGTAAAAGCAGGTTTTACAGCGGTCAAAGCAGCTTTTAGAGAAGTAAAAGCAGGTTTTACAGCGGTAAAAGCAGGTTTTACAGCGGTAAAAGCAGGTTTTACAGCGGTAAAAGCAGGTATTACAGCGGTAAAAGCAGGTTTTAGAGCAATAAAAGCAGGTTTTACAGCGGTAAAAGCAGGTTTTAGAGCAATAAAAGCAGGTTTTACAGCGGTAAAAGCATGTTTTAGAGCAATAAAAGCAGGTTTGACAGCGGTAAAAGCAGGTTTGACAGCGGTCAAAGCAGGTTTGACAGCGGTCAAAGCCGGTTTTACAGCGGTCAAAGCCGGTTTTACAGCGGTCAAAGCCGGTTTTACAGCGGTCAAAGCAGGTTTTACAGCGGTCAAAGCAGGTTTTAGAGCAATAAAAGCAGGTTTTACAGCGGTAAAAGCAGGTTTTACAGCGGTCAAAGCAGGTTTTACAACGGTAAAAGCAGGTTTTACAACGGTAAAAGCAGGTTTTAGAGCAATAAAAGCAGGTTTTACAGCGGAAAAAGCAGGTTTGACAGCGGTAAAAGCAGGTTTTACAGCGGTAAAAGCCGGTTTTACAGCGGTAAAAGCAGGTTTGACAGCGGTAAAAGCAGGTTTGACAGCGGTAAAAGCCGGTTTTAGAGCAGTAAAAGCAGATTTGACAGCGGTCAAAGCAGGTTTGACCGCGGTCAAAGCAGGTTTTAGAGCAATAAAAGCAGGTTTTACAGCGGAAAAAGCAGGTTTTACAGCGGTAAAAGCCGGTTTGACAGCGGTAAAAGCCGGTTTGACAGCGGTAAAAGCCGGTTTGACAGCGGTAAAAGTAGGTTTTACAGCGGTAAAAGCAGGTTTGACAGCGGTAAAAGCAGGTTTGACAGCGGTAAAAGCAGGTTTTACAGCGGTAAAAGCTGGTTTAGGTGCAGTAAAAGCAGGTTTTAGAGCAGTAAAAGCAGGTTTGACAGCGGTAAAAGCAGGTTTGACAGCGGTAAAAGCAGGTTTTACAGCGGTAAAAGCAGGTTTTACAGCGGTAAAAGCTGGTTTAGGTGCAGTAAAAGCAGGTTTTAGAGCAGTAAAAGCAGGTTTGACAGCGGTAAAAGCAGGTTTTACAGCGGTAAAAGCAGGTTTTAGAGCAGTAAAAGCAGGTTTTACAGCGGTCAAAGCAGGTTTTAGAGCAGTAAAAGCAGGTTTTACAGCGGTCAAAGCAGGTTTTACAGCGGTCAAAGCAGGTTTGACAGCGGTCAAAGCAGGTTTGACAGCGGTCAAAGCAGGTTTGACAGCGGTCAAAGCAGGTTTTACAGCAGTAAAAGCCGGTTTTAGAGCAATAAAAGCAGGTTTTACAGCGGAAAAAGCAGGTTTGACAGCGGTAAAAGCAGGTTTGACAGCGGTAAAAGCAGGTTTTACAGCGGTCAAAGCAGGTTTTAGAGCAATAAAAGCAGGTTTTACAGCGGAAAAAGCAGGTTTGACAGCGGTAAAAGCAGGTTTTACAGCGGTAAAAGCCGGTTTTAGAGCAGTAAAAGCAGATTTGACAGCGGTCAAAGCAGGTTTGACCGCGGTCAAAGCAGGTTTTAGAGCAATAAAAGCAGGTTTTACAGCAGTAAAAGCCGGTTTTAGAGCAATAAAAGCAGGTTTTACAGCGGAAAAAGCAGGTTTGACCGCGGTCAAAGTAGGTTTTACAGCGGAAAAAGCAGGTTTGACAGCGGTAAAAGCAGGTTTTACAGCGGTAAAAGCCGGTTTGACAGCGGTAAAAGCAGGTTTTAGAGCAGTAAAAGTAGGTTTTACAGCGGTAAAAGCAGGTTTGACAGCGGTAAAAGCAGGTTTTACAGCGGTAAAAGCAGGTTTTACAGCGGTAAAAGCTGGTTTAGGTGCAGTAAAAGCAGGTTTTAGAGCAGTAAAAGCCGGTTTTAGAGCAGTAAAAGCAGGTTTTACAGCAGTAAAAGCCGGTTTTAGAGCGGTAAAAGCAGGTTTTACAGCGGTAAAAGCAGGTTTTACAGCAGTAAAAGCAGGTTTTACCGTAAAAGCAGGTTTTACAGCGGTAAAAGCAGGTTTTAGAGCAGTAAAAGCAGGTTTGACAGCGGTAAACGCAGGTTTTACAACGGTAAAGCAGGTTTTAAAGCGGTAAAAGCAGGTTTTACAACGGTAAAAGCAGGTTTTACAGCGGTAAAAGCAGGTTTTACAACGGTCAAAGCAGGTTTTAGAGCAGTAAAAGCAGGTTTGACAGCGGTAAAAGCAGGTTTTACAGCGGTCAAAGCAGGTTTTAGAGCGGTAAAAGCAGGTTTTAGAGCGGTAAAAGCAGGTTTTACAGCGGTAAAAGCAGGTTTTACAACGGTCAAAGCAGGTTTTAGAGCAGTAAAAGCAGGTTTTACAGCGGTAAACGCAGGTTTTACAGCGGTCAAAGCAGGTTTTACCGACCGCGGTAAAAGCAGGTTTTACAGCGGTCAAAGCAGGTTTTACAGCGGTCAAAGCAGCTTTTAGAGAAGTAAAAGCAGGTTTTACAGCGGTAAAAACAGGTTTTACAGCGGTAAAAGCAGGTTTTAGAGCAATAAAAGCATGTTTTACAGCGGTAAAAGCAGGTTTGACAGCGGTAAAAGCAGGTTTGACAGCAGTAAAAGCAGGTTTTAGAGCAGTAAAAGCAGGTTTTACAGCGGTAAAAGCAGGTTTGACAGCGGTCAAAGCAGGTTTTAGAGCAGTAAAAGCAGGTTTTACAGCGGTAAAAGCCGGTTTGACAGCGGTCAAAGCAGGTTTTACAGTGGTAAAAGCAGGTTTTAGAGCAATAAAGCAGGTTTTACAGCGGTAAAAGCAGGTATTACAGCGGTAAAAGCAGGTTTTAGAGCAATAAAAGCAGGTTTTACAGCGGTAAAAGCAGGTTTTACAGCGGTAAAAGCAGGTTTGACAGCGGTAAAAGCAGGTTTTAGAGCAATAAAAGCAGGTTTGACAGCAGTAAAAGCAGGTTTTACAGCGGTAAAAGCAGGTTTTACAGCGGTCAAAGCAGCTTTTAGAGAAGTAAAAGCAGGTTTTACAGCGGTCAAAGCAGCTTTTAGAGAAGTAAAAGCAGGTTTTACAGCGGTCAAAGCAGCTTTTAGAGAAGTAAAAGCAGGTTTTACAGCGGTAAAAGCAGGTTTTACAGCGGTAAAAGCAGGTTTTACAGCGGTAAAAGCAGGTATTACAGCGGTAAAAGCAGGTTTTAGAGCAATAAAAGCAGGTTTTACAGCGGTAAAAGCAGGTTTTAGAGCAATAAAAGCAGGTTTTACAGCGGTAAAAGCATGTTTTAGAGCAATAAAAGCAGGTTTTACAGCGGTAAAAGCAGGTTTGACAGCGGTAAAAGCAGGTTTGACAGCGGTCAAAGCCGGTTTTACAGCGGTCAAAGCCGGTTTTACAGCGGTCAAAGCCGGTTTTACAGCGGTCAAAGCAGGTTTTACAGCGGTCAAAGCAGGTTTTAGAGCAATAAAAGCAGGTTTTACAGCGGTAAAAGCAGGTTTTACAGCGGTCAAAGCAGGTTTTACAACGGTAAAAGCAGGTTTTACAACGGTAAAAGCAGGTTTTAGAGCAATAAAAGCAGGTTTTACAGCGGAAAAAGCAGGTTTGACAGCGGTAAAAGCAGGTTTTACAGCGGTAAAAGCCGGTTTTACAGCGGTAAAAGCAGGTTTGACAGCGGTAAAAGCAGGTTTGACAGCGGTAAAAGCCGGTTTTAGAGCAGTAAAAGCAGATTTGACAGCGGTCAAAGCAGGTTTGACCGCGGTCAAAGCAGGTTTTAGAGCAATAAAAGCAGGTTTTACAGCGGAAAAAGCAGGTTTTACAGCGGTAAAAGCCGGTTTGACAGCGGTAAAAGCCGGTTTGACAGCGGTAAAAGCCGGTTTGACAGCGGTAAAAGTAGGTTTTACAGCGGTAAAAGCAGGTTTGACAGCGGTAAAAGCAGGTTTGACAGCAGTAAAAGCAGGTTTGACAGCGGTAAACGCAGGTTTTACAACGGTAAAGCAGGTTTTAAAGCGGTAAAAGCAGGTTTTACAACGGTAAAAGCAGGTTTTACAGCGGTAAAAGCAGGTTTTACAACGGTCAAAGCAGGTTTTAGAGCAGTAAAAGCAGGTTTGACAGCGGTAAAAGCAGGTTTTACAGCGGTCAAAGCATGTTTTAGAGCAATAAAAGCAGGTTTTACAGCGGTAAAAGCAGGTTTGACAGCGGTAAAAGCAGGTTTGACAGCGGTCAAAGCCGGTTTTACAGCGGTCAAAGCCGGTTTTACAGCGGTCAAAGCCGGTTTTACAGCGGTCAAAGCAGGTTTTACAGCGGTCAAAGCAGGTTTTAGAGCAATAAAAGCAGGTTTTACAGCGGTAAAAGCAGGTTTTACAGCGGTCAAAGCAGGTTTTACAGCGGTAAAAGCCGGTTTTACAGCGGTAAAAGCAGGTTTGACAGCGGTAAAAGCAGGTTTGACAGCGGTAAAAGCCGGTTTTAGAGCAGTAAAAGCAGATTTGACAGCGGTCAAAGCAGGTTTGACCGCGGTCAAAGCAGGTTTTAGAGCAATAAAAGCAGGTTTTACAGCGGAAAAAGCAGGTTTTACAGCGGTAAAAGCCGGTTTGACAGCGGTAAAAGCCGGTTTGACAGCGGTAAAAGCCGGTTTGACAGCGGTAAAAGTAGGTTTTACAGCGGTAAAAGCAGGTTTGACAGCGGTAAAAGCAGGTTTGACAGCGGTAAAAGCAGGTTTTACAGCGGTAAAAGCTGGTTTAGGTGCAGTAAAAGCAGGTTTTAGAGCAGTAAAAGCAGGTTTGACAGCGGTAAAAGCAGGTTTGACAGCGGTAAAAGCAGGTTTTACAGCGGTAAAAGCAGGTTTTACAGCGGTAAAAGCTGGTTTAGGTGCAGTAAAAGCAGGTTTTAGAGCAGTAAAAGCAGGTTTGACAGCGGTAAAAGCAGGTTTTACAGCGGTAAAAGCAGGTTTTAGAGCAGTAAAAGCAGGTTTTACAGCGGTCAAAGCAGGTTTTAGAGCAGTAAAAGCAGGTTTTACAGCGGTCAAAGCAGGTTTTACAGCGGTCAAAGCAGGTTTGACAGCGGTCAAAGCAGGTTTGACAGCGGTCAAAGCAGGTTTTACAGCAGTAAAAGCCGGTTTTAGAGCAATAAAAGCAGGTTTTACAGCGGAAAAAGCAGGTTTGACAGCGGTAAAAGCCGGTTTGACAGCGGTAAAAGCAGGTTTTACAGCGGTCAAAGCAGGTTTTAGAGCAATAAAAGCAGGTTTTACAGCGGAAAAAGCAGGTTTGACAGCGGTAAAAGCAGGTTTTACAGCGGTAAAAGCCGGTTTTAGAGCAGTAAAAGCAGATTTGACAGCGGTCAAAGCAGGTTTGACCGCGGTCAAAGCAGGTTTTAGAGCAATAAAAGCAGGTTTTACAGCAGTAAAAGCCGGTTTTAGAGCAATAAAAGCAGGTTTTACAGCGGAAAAAGCAGGTTTGACCGCGGTCAAAGTAGGTTTTACAGCGGAAAAAGCAGGTTTGACAGCGGTAAAAGCAGGTTTTACAGCGGTAAAAGCCGGTTTGACAGCGGTAAAAGCAGGTTTTAGAGCAGTAAAAGTAGGTTTTACAGCGGTAAAAGCAGGTTTGACAGCGGTAAAAGCAGGTTTTACAGCGGTAAAAGCTGGTTTAGGTGCAGTAAAAGCAGGTTTTAGAGCAGTAAAAGCCGGTTTTAGAGCAGTAAAAGCAGGTTTTACAGCAGTAAAAGCCGGTTTTAGAGCGGTAAAAGCAGGTTTTACAGCGGTAAAAGCAGGTTTTACAGCGGTAAAAGCAGGTTTTACAGCAGTAAAAGCAGGTTTTACCGTAAAAGCAGGTTTTACAGCGGTAAAAGCAGGTTTTAGAGCAGTAAAAGCAGGTTTGACAGCGGTAAACGCAGGTTTTACAACGGTAAAGCAGGTTTTAAAGCGGTAAAAGCAGGTTTTACAACGGTAAAAGCAGGTTTTACAGCGGTAAAAGCAGGTTTTACAACGGTCAAAGCAGGTTTTAGAGCAGTAAAAGCAGGTTTGACAGCGGTAAAAGCAGGTTTTACAGCGGTCAAAGCAGGTTTTAGAGCGGTAAAAGCAGGTTTTAGAGCGGTAAAAGCAGGTTTTACAGCGGTAAAAGCAGGTTTTACAACGGTCAAAGCAGGTTTTAGAGCAGTAAAAGCAGGTTTTACAGCGGTAAACGCAGGTTTTACAGCGGTCAAAGCAGGTTTTACCGACCGCGGTAAAAGCAGGTTTTACAGCGGTCAAAGCAGGTTTTACAGCGGTCAAAGCAGCTTTTAGAGAAGTAAAAGCAGGTTTTACAGCGGTAAAAACAGGTTTTACAGCGGTAAAAGCAGGTTTTAGAGCAATAAAAGCATGTTTTACAGCGGTAAAAGCAGGTTTGACAGCGGTAAAAGCAGGTTTGACAGCGGTAAAAGCAGGTTTTAGAGCAGTAAAAGCAGGTTTTACAGCGGTAAAAGCAGGTTTGACAGCGGTCAAAGCAGGTTTTAGAGCAGTAAAAGCAGGTTTTACAGCGGTAAAAGCCGGTTTGACAGCGGTAAAAGCAGGTTTTAGAGCAGTGAAAGTAGGTTTGACAGCGGTAAAAGCAGGTTTTACAGCGGTAAAAGCCGGTTTGACAGCGGTAAAAGCAGGTTTTAGAGCAGTGAAAGTAGGTTTGACAGCGGTAAACGCAGGTTTGACAGCGGTAAAAGCAGGTTTTAGAGCAGTGAAAGTAGGTTTGACAGCGGTAAACGCAGGTTTGACAGCGGTAAAAGCAGGTTTTAGAGCAGTAAAAGCAGGTTTTACAGCGGTAAAAGCAGGTTTTAAAGCGGTAAAAGCAGGTTTTACAGCGGTCAAAGCAGCTTTTAGAGAAGTAAAAGCAGGTTTTACAGCGGTAAAAGCCGGTTTGACAGCGGTAAAAGCAGGTTTTAGAGCAGTGAAAGTAGGTTTGACAGCGGTAAAAGAAGGTTTTACAGCGGTAAAAGCCGGTTTGACAGCGGTAAAAGCAGGTTTTAGAGCAGTGAAAGTAGGTTTGACAGCGGTAAACGCAGGTTTGACAGCGGTAAAAGCAGGTTTTAGAGCAGTGAAAGTAGGTTTGACAGCGGTAAACGCAGGTTTGACAGCGGTAAAAGCAGGTTTTACAGCGGTAAAAGCTGGTTTAGGTGCAGTAAAAGCAGGTTTTAGAGCAGTAAAAGTAGGTTTTACAGCGGTAAAAGCAGGTTTGACAGCGGTAAAAGCAGGTTTTACAGCGGTAAAAGCAGGTTTTACAGCGGTAAAAGCTGGTTTAGGTGCAGTAAAAGCAGGTTTTAGAGCAGTAAAAGCCGGTTTTAGAGCAGTAAAAGCAGGTTTTACAGCAGTAAAAGCCGGTTTTAGAGCGGTAAAAGCAGGTTTTACAGCAGTAAAAGCAGGTTTTACCGTAAAAGCAGGTTTTACAGCGGTAAAAGCAGGTTTTAGAGCAGTAAAAGCAGGTTTGACAGCGGTAAACGCAGGTTTTACAACGGTAAAGCAGGTTTTAAAGCGGTAAAAGCAGGTTTTACAACGGTAAAAGCAGGTTTTACAGCGGTAAAAGCAGGTTTTACAACGGTCAAAGCAGGTTTTAGAGCAGTAAAAGCAGGTTTGACAGCGGTAAAAGCAGGTTTTACAGCGGTCAAAGCAGGTTTTAGAGCGGTAAAAGCAGGTTTTAGAGCGGTAAAAGCAGGTTTTACAGCGGTAAAAGCAGGTTTTACAACGGTCAAAGCAGGTTTTAGAGCAGTAAAAGCAGGTTTTACAGCGGTAAACGCAGGTTTTACAGCGGTCAAAGCAGGTTTTACCGACCGCGGTAAAAGCAGGTTTTACAGCGGTCAAAGCAGGTTTTACAGCGGTCAAAGCAGCTTTTAGAGAAGTAAAAGCAGGTTTTACAGCGGTAAAAACAGGTTTTACAGCGGTAAAAGCAGGTTTTAGAGCAATAAAAGCATGTTTTACAGCGGTAAAAGCAGGTTTGACAGCGGTAAAAGCAGGTTTGACAGCGGTAAAAGCAGGTTTTAGAGCAGTAAAAGCAGGTTTTACAGCGGTAAAAGCAGGTTTGACAGCGGTCAAAGCAGGTTTTAGAGCAGTAAAAGCAGGTTTTACAGCGGTAAAAGCCGGTTTGACAGCGGTAAAAGCAGGTTTTAGAGCAGTGAAAGTAGGTTTGACAGCGGTAAAAGCAGGTTTTACAGCGGTAAAAGCCGGTTTGACAGCGGTAAAAGCAGGTTTTAGAGCAGTGAAAGTAGGTTTGACAGCGGTAAACGCAGGTTTGACAGCGGTAAAAGCAGGTTTTAGAGCAGTGAAAGTAGGTTTGACAGCGGTAAACGCAGGTTTGACAGCGGTAAAAGCAGGTTTTAGAGCAGTAAAAGCAGGTTTTACAGCGGTAAAAGCAGGTTTTACAGCGGTAAAAGCAGGTTTGACAGCGGTAAAAGCAGGTTTTAGAGCAGTAAAAGCAGGTTTTACAACGGTCGAAGCAGGTTTTAGAGCAGTAAAAGCAGGTTTTACAGCGGTAAAAGCAGGTTTTAAAGCGGTAAAAGCAGGTTTTACAGCGGTCAAAGCAGCTTTTAGAGAAGTAAAAGCAGGTTTTACAGCGGTAAAAGCCGGTTTGACAGCGGTAAAAGCAGGTTTTAGAGCAGTGAAAGTAGGTTTGACAGCGGTAAAAGAAGGTTTTACAGCGGTAAAAGCCGGTTTGACAGCGGTAAAAGCAGGTTTTAGAGCAGTGAAAGTAGGTTTGACAGCGGTAAACGCAGGTTTGACAGCGGTAAAAGCAGGTTTTAGAGCAGTGAAAGTAGGTTTGACAGCGGTAAACGCAGGTTTGACAGCGGTAAAAGCAGGTTTTACAGCGGTAAAAGCTGGTTTAGGTGCAGTAAAAGCAGGTTTTAGAGCAGTAAAAGCAGGTTTGACAGCGGTAAAAGCAGGTTTGACAGCGGTAAAAGCAGGTTTTACAGCGGTAAAAGCAGGTTTTAGAGCAGTAAAAGCAGGTTTTACAGCGGTCAAAGCAGGTTTTAGAGCAGTAAAAGCAGGTTTGACAGCGGTCAAAGCAGGTTTGACAGCGGTCAAAGCAGGTTTTACAGCGGTAAAAGCCGGTTTTAGAGCAGTAAAAGCAGATTTGACAGCGGTCAAAGCAGGTTTGACAGCGGTCAAAGCAGGTTTTACAGCGGTAAAAGCAGGTTTTACAGCGGTCAAAGCAGGTTTTACAGCGGTCAAAGCAGGTTTTACAGCGGTCAAAGCAGGTTTGACAGCGGTCAAAGCAGGTTTGACAGCGGTAAAAGCCGGTTTTAGAGCAATAAAAGCAGGTTTTACAGCGGAAAAAGCAGGTTTGACAGCGGTAAAAGCAGGTTTTACAGCGGTAAAAGCCGGTTTTAGAGCAGTAAAAGCAGATTTGACAGCGGTCAAAGCAGGTTTGACCGCGGTCAAAGCAGGTTTTAGAGCAATAAAAGCAGGTTTTACAGCGGTAAAAGCAGGTTTCACAGCGGTAAAAGCCGGTTTGACAGCGGTAAAAGCAGGTTTTAGAGCAGTAAAAGTAGGTTTTACAGCGGTAAAAGCAGGTTTGACAGCGGTAAAAGCAGGTTTTACAGCGGTAAAAGCTGGTTTAGGTGCAGTAAAAGCAGGTTTTAGAGCGGTCAAAGCAGCTTTTAGAGCAGTAAAAGCAGGTTTTACAGCAGTAAAAGCCGGTTTTAGAGCGGTAAAAGCAGGTTTTACAGCGGTAAAAGCAGGTTTTACAGCAGTAAAAGCAGGTTTTACCGTAAAAGCAGGTTTTACAGCGGTAAAAGCAGGTTTTAGAGCAGTAAAAGCAGGTTTGACAGCGGTAAACGCAGGTTTTACAACGGTAAAGCAGGTTTTAAAGCGGTAAAAGCAGGTTTTACAACGGTAAAAGCAGGTTTTACAGCGGTAAAAGCAGGTTTTACAACGGTCAAAGCAGGTTTTAGAGCAGTAAAAGCAGGTTTGACAGCGGTAAAAGCAGGTTTTACAGCGGTCAAAGCAAGTTTTAGAGCGGTAAAAGCAGGTTTTACAGCGGTAAAAGCAGGTTTTACAGCGGTAAAAGCAGGTTTTACAACGGTCAAAGCAGGTTTTAGAGCAGTAAAAGCAGGTTTTACAGCGGTAAACGCAGGTTTTACAGCGGTCAAAGCAGGTTTTACCGACCGCGGTAAAAGCAGGTTTTACAGCGGTCAAAGCAGGTTTTACAGCGGTCAAAGCAGCTTTTAGAGAAGTAAAAGCAGGTTTTACAGCGGTAAAAACAGGTTTTACAGCGGTAAAAGCAGGTTTTAGAGCAATAAAAGCATGTTTTACAGCGGTAAAAGCAGGTTTGACAGCGGTAAAAGCAGGTTTGACAGCGGTAAAAGCAGGTTTTAGAGCAGTAAAAGCAGGTTT
Source organism: Telmatherina bonti (assembly GCF_933228915.1). Taxonomy (NCBI): domain Eukaryota; kingdom Metazoa; phylum Chordata; class Actinopteri; order Atheriniformes; family Telmatherinidae; genus Telmatherina; species Telmatherina bonti. The sequence goes on along the minus strand of NC_136625.1, from coordinate 42,087,172 downwards.
TACAGCGGTAAAAGCAGGTTTGACAGCGGTAAAAGCAGGTTTTACAGCGGTAAAAGCAGGTTTGACAGCGGTAAAAGCAGGTTTGACAGCGGTAAAAGCAGGTTTTAGAGCAGTAAAAGCAGGTTTTACAACGGTCAAAGCAGGTTTTAGAGCAGTAAAAGCAGGTTTTACAGCGGTAAAAGCCGGTTTGACAGCGGTAAAAGCAGGTTTTAGAGCAGTGAAAGTAGGTTTGACAGCGGTAAAAGCAGGTTTTACAGCGGTAAAAGCCGGTTTGACAGCGGTAAAAGCAGGTTTTAGAGCAGTGAAAGTAGGTTTGACAGCGGTAAACGCAGGTTTGACAGCGGTAAAAGCAGGTTTTAGAGCAGTGAAAGTAGGTTTGACAGCGGTAAACGCAGGTTTGACAGCGGTAAAAGCAGGTTTTAGAGCAGTAAAAGCAGGTTTTACAGCGGTAAAAGCAGGTTTTACAGCGGTAAAAGCAGGTTTGACAGCGGTAAAAGCAGGTTTGACAGCGGTAAAAGCAGGTTTTAGAGCAGTAAAAGCAGGTTTTACAACGGTCAAAGCAGGTTTTAGAGCAGTAAAAGCAGGTTTTACAGCGGTAAAAGCAGGTTTTACAGCGGTCAAAGCAGGTTTTACAGCGGTCAAAGCAGCTTTTAGAGAAGTAAAAGCAGGTTTTACAGCGGTAAAAGCCGGTTTGACAGCGGTAAAAGCAGGTTTTAGAGCAGTGAAAGTAGGTTTGACAGCGGTAAAAGAAGGTTTTACAGCGGTAAAAGCCGGTTTGACAGCGGTAAAAGCAGGTTTTAGAGCAGTGAAAGTAGGTTTGACAGCGGTAAACGCAGGTTTGACAGCGGTAAAAGCAGGTTTTAGAGCAGTGAAAGTAGGTTTGACAGCGGTAAACGCAGGTTTGACAGCGGTAAAAGCAGGTTTTACAGCGGTAAAAGCAGGTTTTAGAGCAATAAAAGCAGGTTTGACAGCGGTAAAAGCAGGTTTGACAGCGGTCAAAGCAGGTTTGACAACGGTCAAAGCAGGTTTTACCGTGGTAAAAGCCGGTTTTACCGCGGTAAAAGCAGGTTTTACAGCGGTCAAAGAAGGTTTTACAGCGGTCAAAGCAGCTTTTAGAGAAGTAAAAGCAGGTTTGACAGCGGTAAAAGCAGGTTTGACAGCGGTAAAAGCAGGTTTGACAGCGGTAAAAGCAGGTTTGACAGCGGTAAAAGCAGGTTTTACAGCGGTAAAAGCAGGTTTGACAGCGGTAAAAGCCGGTTTTACAGCGGTAAAAGCTGGTTTGACAGCGGTAAAAGCAGGTTTTAGAGCAGTGAAAGTAGGTTTGACAGCGGTAAACGCAGGTTTGACAGCGGTAAAAGCAGGTTTGACAGCGGTAAAAGCAGGTTTGACAGCGGTAAAAGCAGGTTTTACAGCGGTAAAAGCCGGTTTTACAGCGGTAAAAGCCGGTTTGACAGCGGTCAAAGCAGGTTTTACAGCGGTAAAAGCAGGTTTTACAGCGGTAAAAGCAGGTATTACAGCACAAAAAGCAGGTATTACAGCGGTAAAAGCAGGTTTTAGAGCAATAAAAGCAGGTTTTACAGCGGTAAAAGCAGGTTTTACAATGGTAAAAGCAGGTTTTAGAGCAATAAAAGCCGGTTTTACAGCGGTAAAAGCAGGTTTTACAGCGGTAAAAGCCGGTTTTAGAGCAATAAAAGCAGGTTTTACAGCGGTAAAAGCAGGTTTTACAGCGGTAAAAGCAGGTTTTAGAGCAATAAAAGCAGGTTTTACAGCGGTAAAAGCAGGTTTTACAGCGGTCAAAGCAGGTTTTAGAGCAATAAAAGCAGGTTTGACAGCGGTAAAAGCAGGTTTGACAGCAGTAAAAGCAGGTTTTACAGCGGTAAAAGCAGGTTTTACAGCGGTCAAAGCAGCTTTTAGAGAAGTAAAAGCAGGTTTTACAGCGGTAAAAGCAGGTTTGACAGCAGTAAAAGCAGGTTTTACAGCGGTAAAAGCAGGTTTTACAGCGGTCAAAGCAGCTTTTAGAGAAGTAAAAGCAGGTTTTACAGCGGTAAAAGCAGGTTTTACAGCGGTAAAAGCAGGTTTGACAGCAGTAAAAGCAGGTTTGACAGCGGTAAAAGCAGGTTTTACAGCGGTAAAAGCTGGTTTAGGTGCAGTAAAAGCAGGTTTTAGAGCAGTAAAAGCAGGTTTTAGAGCAGTAAAAGTAGGTTTTACAGCAGTAAAAGCCGGTTTTAGAGCAGTAAAAGCAGGTTTTACAGCAGTAAAAGCAGGTTTTAGAGCAGTAAAAGCAGGTTTTACAGCGGTAAAAGCAGGTTTTAGAGCAGTAAAAGCAGGTTTTACAGCGGTAAAAGCAGGTTTTACAGCAGTAAAAGCAGGTTTTACCGTAAAAGCAGGTTTTACAGCGGTAAAAGCAGGTTTTAGAGCAGTAAAAGCAGGTTTGACAGCGGTAAACGCAGGTTTTACAGCAGTAAAAGCAGGTTTTACCGTAAAAGCAGGTTTTAGAGCAGTAAAAGCAGGTTTTACAGCGGTAAAAGCAGGTTTTAGAGCAGTAAAAGCAGGTTTTACAGCGGTCAAAGCAGGTTTTACAGCGGTAAAAGCAGGTTTTAGAGCAATAAAAGCAGGTTTTACCGCGGTAAAAGCAGGTTTTACAGCGGTCAAAGCAGGTTTTACAGCAGTCAAAGCAGCTTTTAGAGAAGTAAAAGCAGGTTTTACAGCGGTCAAAGCAGCTTTTAGAGAAGTAAAAGCAGGTTTTACAGCGGTAAAAGCCGGTTTTACAGCGGTAAAAGCAGGTTTTACAGCGGTAAAAGCAGGTTTTAGAGCAATAAAAGCCGGTTTTACAGCGGTAAAAGCAGGTTTTACAGCGGTAAAAGCAGGTTTTAGAGCAATAAAAGCAGATTTTACCGCGGTAAAAGCAGGTTTTACAGCAGTCAAAGCAGCTTTTAGAGAAGTAAAAGCAGGTTTTACAGCGGTAAAAACAGGTTTGACAGCGGTAAAAACAGGTTTGACAGCGGTAAAAGCAGGTTTGACAGCGGTAAAAGCAGGTTTTAAGACGGTCAAAGCAGGTTTTACAGCGGTAAAAGCAGGTTTTACAGCGGTAAAAGCAGGTTTTAGAGCAATAAAAGCAGGTTTTACAGCGGTAAAAGCAGGTTTTACAGCGGTTAAAGCAGCTTTTAGAGAAGTAAAAGCAGGTTTTACCGCGGTAAAAGCAGGTTTTACAGCGGTAAAAGCAGCTTTTAGAGAAGTAAAAGCAGGTTTTACAGCGGTAAAAGCCGGTTTTACAGCGGTAAAAGCAGGTTTTAGAGCAATAAAAGCCGGTATTATAGCGGTAAAAGCCGGTTTGACAGCGGTAAAAGCAGGTTTTACAGCGGTAAAAGCAGGTTTTAGAGCAATAAAAGCAGGTTTTACCGCGGTAAAAGCAGGTTTTACAGCGGTCAAAGCAGGTTTTACAGCGGTCAAAGCAGGTTTTAGAGAAGTAAAAGCAGGTTTTACAGCGGTAAAAGCAGGTTTGACAGCGGTAAAAGCAGGTTTTACAGCGGTCAAAGCAGGTTTTAGAGAAGTAAAAGCAGGTTTTACAGCGGTAAAAGCAGGTTTGACAGCGGTAAAAGCAGGTTTTAGAGCAGTGAAAGTAGGTTTGACAGCGGTAAACGCAGGTTTGACAGCGGTAAAAGCAGGTTTGACAGCGGTAAAAGCAGGTTTGACAGCGGTAAAAGCAGGTTTTACAGCGGTAAAAGCCGGTTTTACAGCAGTAAAAGCAGGTTTGACAGCGGTCAAAGCAGGTTTTAGAGCAATAAAAGCAGGTTTTACAGCGGTAAAAGCAGGTTTTAGAGCAATAAAGCAGGTTTTACAGCGGTAAAAGCAGGTATTACAGCGGTAAAAGCAGGTTTTAGAGCAATAAAAGCAGGTTTTACAGCGGTAAAAGCAGGTTTTACAGCGGTAAAAGCAGGTTTTACAGCGGTCAAAGCAGGTTTTACAGCGGTCAAAGCAGCTTTTAGAGAAGTAAAAGCAGGTTTTACAGCAGTAAAAGCCGGTTTGACAGCGGTAAAAGCAGGTTTTACAGCGGTCAAAGCAGGTTTTACCGCGGTAAAAGCCGGTTTTACCGCGGTAAAAGCAGGTTTTACAGCGGTCAAAGCAGGTTTTACAGTGGTCAAAGCAGCTTTTAGAGAAGTAAAAGCAGGTTTTACAGCGGTAAAAGCAGGTTTTAGAGCAATAAAGCAGGTTTTACAGCGGTAAAAGCAGGTATTACAGCGGTAAAAGCAGGTTTTAGAGCAATAAAAGCAGGTTTTACAGCGGTAAAAGCAGGTTTTGGAGCAATAAAAGCAGGTTTTACAGCGGTAAAAGCAGGTTTTACAGCGGTAAAAGCAGGTTTTACAGCGGTAAAAGCAGGTTTGACAGCGGTAAAAGCAGGTTTGACAGCGGTAAAAGCAGGTTTGACAGCGGTAAAAGCCGGTTTGACAGCGGTAAAAGCAGGTTTGACAGCGGTAAAAGCAGGTTTTAGAGCAGTGAAAGTAGGTTTGACAGCGGTAAACGCAAGTTTGACAGCGGTAAAAGCAAGTTTGACAGCGGTAAAAGCAGGTTTTAGAGCAGTGAAAGTAGGTTTGACAGCGGTAAACGCAAGTTTGACAGCGGTAAAAGCAGGTTTTAGAGCAGTGAAAGTAGGTTTGACAGCGGTAAAAGCAGGTTTGACAGCGGTAAAAGCCGGTTTTACAGCAGTAAAAGCACGTTTTAGAGCAGTAAAAGCAGGTTTTACAGCGGTAAAAGCAGGTTTTACAGCGGTAAAAGCAGGTTTGACAGCGGTAAAAGCAGGTTTTACAGCGGTAAAAGCAGGTTTTACAGCGGTAAAAGCAGGTTTTAGAGCAGTAAAAGCAGGTTTGACAGCGGTAAAAGCAGGTTTGACAGCGGTAAAAGCAGGTTTTACAGCGGTCAAAGCCGGTTTTAGAGCAATAAAAGCAGGTTTTACAGCGGAAAAAGCAGGTTTGACAGCGGTAAAAGCAGGTTTTACAGCGGTAAAAGCCGGTTTTAGAGCAGTAAAAGCAGGTTTGACCGCGGTCAAAGCAGGTTTTAGAGCAATAAAAGCAGGTTTTACAGCGGTAAAAGCAGGTTTTACAGCGGTAAAAACAGGTTTTACAGCGGTAAAAGCAGGTTTTACAGCGGTAAAAGCAGGTTTGACAGCGGTAAAAGCCGGTTTTACAGCAGTAAAAGCACGTTTTAGAGCAGTAAAAGCAGGTTTTACAGCGGTAAAAGCAGGTTTTACAGCGGTAAAAGCAGGTTTTACAGCGGTAAAAGCAGGTTTTAGAGCAATAAAAGCAGGTTTTACAGCGGTAAAAGCAGGTTTTAGAGCAATAAAAGCAGGTTTTACAGCGGTAAAAGCAAGTTTTACAGCGGTAAAAGCAGGTTTCACAGCGGTAAAAGCAGGTTTTAGAGCAATAAAAGCAGGTTTTACAGCGGTAAAAGCACGTTTTAGAGCAGTAAAAGCAGGTTTTACAGCGGTAAAAGCAGGTTTTACAGCGGTAAAAGCAGATTTTAACAGCGGTAAAAGCAGGTTTTATAGTGGTAAAAGCAGGTTTTAGAGCAGTAAAAGCAGGTTTTACAGCGGTAAAACCAGGTTTTAGAGCAATAAAAGCAGGTATTACAGCGGTAAAAGCAGGTTTTAGAGCAATAAAAGCAGGTTTTACAGCGGTAAAAGCAGGTTTTAGAGCAATAAAAGCAGGTTTTACAGCGGTAAAAGCAGGTTTTACAGCGGTAAAAGCAGGTTTTACAACGGTAAAAGCAGGTTTTACAGCGGTAAAAGCAGGTTTTACAACGGTAAAAGCAGGTTTTACAGCGGTAAAAGCCAGTTTTACAGCGGTAAAAGCAGGTTTTACAGCGGTAAAAGCAGGTTTTACAGCAATAAAAGCAGGTTTTACAGCGGTAAAAGCAGGTTTTAGAGCAGTAAAAGCAGGTTTTACAACGGTAAAAGCAGGTTTTAGAGCAATAAAAGCAGGTTTTACAGCGGTAAAAGCAGGTTTTACAGCGGTAAAAGCAGGTTTTACAACGGTAAAAGCAGGTTTTAGAGCAATAAAAGCAGGTTTTACAGCGGTAAAAGCAGGTTTTAGAGCAGTAAAAGCAGGTTTTACAGCGGTAAAAGCAGGTTTTACAGCGGTAAAAGCAGGTTTTAGAGCAGTAAAAGCAGGTTTTACAGTGGTAAAAGCAGGTTTAGGTGCAGTAAAAGCAGGTTCCTCGTTTTCCAGAAATTTCCTCTTTTTTCCTGCAGATCCGTGGAAATGAGATGGTTAAATATTTATCAGGGCGTCGGCCTGACCTTTTATGGCCAACATGTGGGCGTGGCCAGATGTTCCCTCACCGTGTTAAATTTACCGTTGATCCAGATTTATGAAGGAAACAGGCGTGGGACGTGCTGCTGTAGAAACCTGGAAGGTTTGTTTTGCGCAGCATTTGCTGTTTTCCGTACAGACGCCGCTTGGAGTCATCATTGTGATGCAGCTTTAGAAATGAGGCCCCTGATGGTCCCATTGATCTAAATGAACTGGTTAACTTTATAATGTAGGAAGCAGAAAAAGTACAAGATCCACACAAAGCCTGGTTCTTCAGAGGCTGAGGGGGGAGGGACAAATGGAAGTTGGGTGTGATGGACATATCACCATCCTATTATTTTGAAATGGTGACTGGATGGTGCTTTTTCAGTCCTGTTCTTTCCACAGGTGAGAAAATATATTTATTTCTGTGTTTGAGTGTTTCATTGAGTAGGAAATCCTCAGCAGTGGTCGAGGTTTATGTTTTAGACCAGAAGAAAGAAAACTAGAGACAGTAGGATGTGAACAATTAGCTTCTCGGACTAAAGACCAGGAACCGTAACCGTATGTAGACGAGAAAGTTATCCGGACTCATCATTCTGGGAGAAAAGAGAACAACTCCATCAGACTTCATGGCCCAGCTGATGCTAAACATTATTTCACAAGCTGCGCCCACCCCCCGCCTGCTCAGATCAACCTGATCCCGGATCTGGACGTCTGACTGCGTGTCACCTCCACAGCCATCGAACATCTGATTGGAGCGTTTAAACAGAATTAATGGACAGGAAAACTGAAGCGAGGACATGTCGAGGAAAGGGTAGCAGCACCCTCTGCTGGCAACAATCCAGAAAAAAATATTCAGTCATCTCATATTTCATATGTAAAAATCATTGGGCGTCATTTAAATCCCAACTCATACTTATGTGTTTTACTGTGAAAAACACAAATATGTGAGTTTTAGATAAACTGTATGTGAAAAATAGTCTGATCAGATCTTTTATAATTCTTTTCATTCTCATGTTTGACTTTTTTCTTTCTTTCCGTTTTTGCTGTTTTGTCTCCAGAAAAAAAACAAAAAACTAAAAATTCCTTCAGCTCAGATGGTTCTAAAGACTAAACCTTGTAAAACTGAAACTAGAACACATTTCCTGAAGATGGATGGAATGATTTCTGATGGAAGAACATCATGATGAGTATTTCTGATCTGACCAAACAGCTCAGAGGCGAGGAGAAGCGTTCCTGTCCGCTGGCTGAACTCAGACCAGTTTCACCTTTATGTTGTTGGACGATGCGTTCAATGTCAGAACATTGAAAACTTTACAGGAAAGAAAGACGATTTTTTTTTTCATGTTCGACGTGAAAACTTCGCAACACAAAAGTAAAATGAAAAAAACTTGAAGAAGAAATGGAAAACTGTTTTTAAAAGTGAAAATTCAACAGAAGAAGAAGCAGAAAAAACCAACCAGAAGATCAGGACAAGATGACCGTTTGGTCGAAGTGGTTTAGACTCGTTTTAAACCAGTTTATGATAAAAACCATGAAAACTAGATTTACTGCTATGAATATTTGCAGTTAAAAAGAAGAAAGAAAGAAAAAGGACCTACCAGAGCAGACAGAACGGACTGCTGTCCGTGCGCGCGGTACAGACAGAGCGCGCACTCCTTCCCGCACGCTGCTCCCAGCGCGAGACACACGCACGCGCAGAGAGCCAACATCCATAAACTGCTCCTCTGTGCTTGGGAAGCCATGACTGGGGAAAGACACCGTCATCATCATTATAACGTTCATTTATAATTTATAAATAATAATCATTATAATAATAATAATAATAATAATGATAATTTATTAATAATAATCAGTATAATAATAATAATAATAATAATGATAATTTATTAATAATAATCATTATAATAATAATGATTACTATTAAGCAGATAAGGAGTGGTCCTGATCTACCAGACAACCCGGCAAGAGGCAATTCAAACTCCAAGAGGATAAATACAACACAGTTCCATGAAATAGAATGTTTAATAAGCAAATAAATAACAATTTCATGCATAAAGGAAAATACATGTTTGACTGACCAGTGGTCATAAAAATATTAAGTTTATAAAAGAGGAAAATAAAATGAATGAACCAAGATTCTGGTAGAGGTTCAATTCCCTCAAAGTGACTATCCTGGAACTGTGATATGATGAGTAGAACGGAGCTAAAAAGGGTTGATAATAATAATAATAATATTAATAATAATAATAATTACAATAATATTACAATAATAACAATAATTAATAGATGACGTTAGAAAGGGGCTTTACAGTTATTTATTTGTTATCTGACCTCTGTGAAGCAGAAATACACCTTCTCAGGGTTCTTAGTCCAGTTCTGGTCCCACGCTTCCAGCTGATTCGGGGCGCGAGCGCGTGCTCGTTCTGTACGTTGATGAAGCTGCGGAGATGGAAGCTGGTCAGCAGGAATTGCGGCGGACCTTCAGTCCAGCAGACGGAGCGCAGTCTGGCGGCTGCAGGACGTGGAGCTGCGCAACTCTTTTTTACCTTCTCTCTCTGGCTGACGTCACAATAAGATGGGGAGGAGGAGGATGACGTAGCATGCCCCTGCAAGCCGTTCTCACCTCGTCACCTCAGCTTCCACAGGAGACTTCTTCCACAGGAGACTTCTTCCACAGGAGACTTCCACAGGAGAATTCTTCCACAGGAGACTTCTTCCACAGGAGACTTCCACAGGAGACTTCTTCCACAGGAGACTTCCACAGGAGACTTCTTCCACAGGAGACTTCCACAGGAGAATTCTTCCACAGGAGACTTCCACAGGAGACTTCTTCCACAGGAGACTTCCACAGGAGACTTCTTCCACAGGAGACTTCCACAGGAGAATTCTTCCACAGGAGACTTCTTCCACAGGAGACTTCCACAGGAGACTTCTTCCACAGGAAACATCCACAGCAGACTTCCACAGGAAACATCCACAACAGACTTCCACAGGAGACATCTTCCACAGGAGACTTCCACAGGAGACTTCTTCCACAGGAGACTTCCACAAGAGACTTCTTCCACAGGAAACATCCACAGCAGACTTCCACAGGAAACATCCACAACAGACTTCCACAGGAGACTTCTTCCACAGGAGACTTCCACAGGAGACTTCTTCCACAGGAGACTTCTTCCACAGGAGACTTCCACAGGAAACTTCCACAAGAGACTTCTTCCACAGGAGACTTCTTCCACAGGAGACTTCCACAAGAGACTTCTTCCACAGAAAACTTCCACAAGAGACTTTTTCCACAGGAAACATCCACAACAGACTTCCACAGGAGACTTCCACAGGAGACTTCTTCCACATAAGACTTCTTCCACAGGAGACTTCTTCCACAGGCAACATCCACAGCAGACTTCCACAGGAGACTTCTTCCACAGGAAACATCCACAGCAGACTTCCACAAGAGACTTCTTCCAATGGAGACTTCCACAGGAGACTTCTTCCACAGGAAACATCCACAGCAGACTTCCACAGGAGACTTCTTCCACAGGAGACATCTTCCACCTGAGACTTCCACAAGAGACTTCTTCCACAGGAGACTTCCACAGGAGACTTCTTCCACAGGAGACTTCCACAGGAGACTTCCACAGGAGACTTCTTCCACAGGAGACTTCTTCCACAGGAGACTTCCACAGGAGACTTCTTCCACAGGAGACTTCCACAGGAGACTTCCACAAGAGACTTCTTCCATAGGAGACTTCCACAAGAGACTTCTTCCACAGGAGACTTCCACAGGAGACTTCTTCCACAGGAGACTTCCACAGGAGACTTCCACAGGAGACTTCTTCCACAGGAAACTTCCACAGAAGACTTCTTCCACAGGAGACTTATTCCACAGGAGACTTCCACAGGAGACTTCTTCCACAGGAGACTTCCACAGGAAACTTCCACAAGAGACTTCTTCCACAGGAGACTTCTTCCATAGGAGACTTATTCCACAGGAGACTTCTTCCACAGGAGACTTCCACAGGAGACTTCCACAGGAGACTTCTTCCACATGAGACGTCTTCCACAGGACTCTTCTTCCACATGAGACGTCTTCCACAGGAGACTTCCACAGGACACTTCTTCCACAGGAGACTTCTTCCACAGGCAACATCCACAGCAGACTTCCACAGGAGACTTCTTCCACAGGAGACTTCTTCCACATGAGACGTCTTCCACAGGAGACTTCCACAGGACACTTCTTCCACAGGAGACTTCTTCCACAGGCAACATCCACAGCAGACTTCCACAGGAGACTTCTTCCACAGGAAACATCCACAGCAGACTTCCACGTGAGACTTCTTCCACAGGAAACATCCACAGGAGACTTCCACAAGAGACTTCTTCCACAGGAGACTTTTTCCACAGGACACTTCTTCCACAGGAGACTTCTTCCACAAAATACTTTTTCCATAGGAGAATTCCACAGGAGACTTCTTCCACAGCAGACTTCCACAGGAGACTTCTTCCACATAAGAGTTTTTCCACAGGAGACTTCCACAGGAGACTTCTTCCACAGGAGACTTCCACAGGAGAATTCTTCCACAGGTGATTTCCACAGGAGACTTTTTCCAAATTAGACTTCCACAGGAGACTTCTTCCACAGGAGACTTCTTCCACAGGAAACTTCCACAGGAGACTTCTTCCACAGGAGACTTCTTCCACAGGAGACTTCTTCCACAGGCAACATCCACAGCAGACTTCCACAGGAGACTTCTTCCACAGGAGACTTCTTCCACAGGAAACTTCCACAGGAGACTTCTTCCACATGAGACTTCTTCCACAGGAGACTTCTTCCACAGGCAACATCCACAGCAGACTTCCACAGGAGACTTCTTCGACAGGAGACTTCCACAAGAGACTTCTTCCACAGGAGACTTCCACAGGAGACTTCTTCCACAGGAAACATCCACAGCAGACTTCCACAGGAGACTTCTTCCACATGAAACATCCACAGCAGACTTCCACAGGAGAATTCTTCCACAGGAGACTTCTTCCACAGGAGACTTCCACAGGAGACTTCTTCCACAGGAGACTTCCACAAGAGACTTCTTCCACAGGAGACTTCCACAGGAGACTTCTTCCACAGGAGACTTCCACAGGAGACTTCTTCCACAGGAGACTTCCAAAGGAGACGTCTTGTAAAGGATACTTCCACAGGAGACTTCTTCCACAGGAGACTTCCACAAGAGACTTCTTCCACAGGAGACGTCCACAGGAGACTTCCACAAGAGACTTCTTCCACAGGAGACTTCTGCCACAGGAGACTTCCACAGGAGACTTCTTCCACAGGAGACTTCTTCCACAGGAGACTTCCACAAGAGACTTCTTCCACAGGAGACGTCCACAGGAGACTTCCACAAGAGACTTCTTCCACAGGAGACTTCTGCCACAGGAGACTTCCACAGGAGACTTCTTCCACAGGAGACTTCCACAGGAGACTTCCACAGGAGACTTCTGCCACAGCAGACTTCCACAGGAGACTTCTTCCACAGGAGACTTCCACAGGAGACTTCTTCCACATAAGACTTCCAAAGAAGACGTCTTGTAAAGGATACTTCCACAGGAGACTTCTTCCACAGGAGACTTCCACAAGAGACTTCTTCCACAGGAGACGTCCACAGGAGACTTCCACAAGAGACTTCTTCCACAGGAGACTTCTGCCACAGGAGACTTCCACAAGAGACTTCTTCCACAGGAGACTTCTGCCACAGCAGACTTCCACAGGAGACTTCTTCCACAGGAGACTTCCACAGGAGACTTCTTCCACATAAGACTTCTTCCACATAAGACTTCTTCCACAGGAGACTTCTTCCACAAAATACTTTTTCCATAGGAGAATTCCACAGGAGACTTCTTCCACAGGAAACTACCACAGGAGACTACTTCCACAGGAGACTTTTTCCACAGGAGACTTCTTCAACATAAGACTTCTTCCACAGGAGACTTCCACAGGAGACTTCTTCCACAGGAGACTTCCACAGGAGAATTCTTCCACAGGTGATTTCCACAGGAGACTTTTTCCAAATTAGACTTCCACAGGAGACTTCTTCCACAGGAGACTTCTTCCACAGGAAACTTCCACAGGAGACTTCTTCCACAGGAGACTTCTTCCACATGAGACTTCTTCCACAGGAGACTTCTTCCACGGGAGACTTCTTCCAAAGGACACTTCCACAGGATACTTCCACAGGAGACTTCTTCCACAAGAGACTTCTTCCACAGGAGACTTCTTCCACAGGAGACTTCTTCCACAGGAGACTTCCACAGGAGACTTCTTCCACAGGAGACTTCCACAAGAGACTTCTTCAACAGGAGACTTCCACAGGAGACTTCCACAGGAGACTTCTTCCACAGGAGACTTCCAAAGGAGACGTCTTGTAAAGGATACTTCCACAGGAGACTTCTTCCACAGGAGACTTCCACAAGAGACTTCTTCCACAGGAGACGTCCACAGGAGACTTCCACAAGAGACTTCCTCCACAGGAGACTTCTGCCACAGGAGACTTCCACAGGAGACTTTTTCCACAGGAGACTTCCACAGGAGACTTCCACAGGAGACTTCCACCTGAGACTTCTTCCACAAGAGACTTCTTCCACAGGAGACTTCTTCCACAGGCAACATCCACAGCAGACTTCCACAGGAGACTTCTTCGAAAGGAGACTTCCACAAGAGACTTCTTCCACAGGAGACTTCCACAGGAGACTTCTTCCACAGGAAACATCCACAGCAGACTTCCACAAGAGACTTCTTCCACATGAAACATCCACAGCAGACTTCCACAGGAGACTTCTTCCACAGGAGACTTCCACAAGAGACTTCTTCCACAGCAGAATTCCACAGGAGACGTCTTGCACAGGAGAATTCCATAGGAGACTTCTTCCACAGGAGACTTCCACAGGAGACTTCTTCCACAGGACACTTCCACAGGAGACTTCTTCCACAGGAGACTTCTTCCACAGGAGTCTTCCACAAGAGGCTTCTTCCACAGGAGACTTCTTCCACAGGAGACGTCCACAGGACACTTCGTCCACAGGAGACTTCCATAGGAGACTTCCACAGGAGACTTCCACAGAAGACTTATTCCACAGGAGACTTCTTCCACAGGAGACTTCAGCAGGAGACATCTTCCACCTGAGACTTCCACAGGAGACTTCTTCCACAGGAGACTTCCACAGGAGACTACTTCCACAAAATACCTCTTCCACAGGAGACTTCTTCCACAGGAGACTTCCACAGGAGACTACTTCCACAGGAGACTTCTTCTACAGGAGACTTCCACAGGAGACTTCCACAGGAGACTTCTTTCACAGGAGACTTCCACAGGAGACTTCTTCCACAGGAGACTTCCACAGGAGACTTCTTCCACAGGAAACATCCACAGCAGACTTCCACAGGAGACTTCTTCCACAGCAGACATCTTCCCAATGAGACTTCCACAAGAGACTTTTTCCACAGGAGACTTCCACAGGAAACATCCACAGCAGACTTCCACAGGAGACTTCTTCCACAGGAGACTTCCACAGGAGACTTCTTCCACAGGAGACTTCCACAGGAGACTTCTTCCACAGGAGACTTCCACTGGAGACTTCTTCCACAGGAGACTTCCACAGGAGACTTTAGCAGGAGACATCTTCCATCTGAGACTTCCACAGGAGACTTCTTCAACAGGAAACTTTTTCCACAGGAGACTTCTTCCACATAAGACTTCTTCCATATAAGACTTCTTCCACAGGAGACTTCTTCCACAAAATACTTCTTCCATAGGAGAATTCCACAGGAGACTTCTTCCACAGGAGACTTTTTCCACAGGAGACTTCTTCCACAGGAGACTTCCACAGGAGAATTCTTCCACAGGTGATTTCCACAGGAGACTTTTTCCAAATTAGACTTCCACAGGAGACTTCTTCCACAGGAGAATTCTTCCACAGGAAACGTCCACAGCAGACTTCCACAGGAGACTTCTTCCACATGAAACATCCACAGCAGACTTCCACAGGAGACTTCTTCCACAGGAGACTTCCACAAGAGACTTCTTCCACAGCAGACTTCCACAGGAGACGTCTTCCACAGGAGACTTCCACAAGAGACTTCTTCCACAGGAGACTTCTTCCACAGGAGACTTCTTCCACAGGAGACTTCCACAGGAGACTTCCACAGGAGACTTCTTCCACAGGAGACTTCTTCCACAGGAGACTACTTCCATAGGAGACTTCTTCCACATAAGACTTCTTCCACAGGAGACTTCTTCCACAGGAGACTACTTCCATAGGAGACTTCTTCCACATAAGACTTCTTCCACAAGAGACTTCTTCCATAGGAGACTTCAGCAGGAAACATGTTCCACCTGAGACTTCCACAGGAGACTTCTTCCACCGGAGACTTCTTCCACAGGAGACTTCCACAGGAGATTTCTTCCACAGGAGACTTCCACAGGAGACTTCTTCCCACAGGAAACTTCCACAGGAAACTTCTTCCACAGGAAACATCCACAGGAGACTTCTTCCACAGGAAACTTCCACAAGAGACTTCTTCCACAGGAAACATCCACAACAGACTTCCACAGGAGACATCTTCCACAGGAGATTTCCACAGGAGAATTCTTCCACAGGAGACTTCCACATAAGACTTCTTCCACAGGAGACTTCTTCCACAGGAGACTTCTTCCACAGGAGACTTCCACAAGAGACTTCTTCCACAGGAAACTTCCATAGGAGAATTCTTCCACAGGACACTTCCACAGGATAGTTTTTCCACAGGAGACTTCAAAAGGAGACGTCTGGTAAAGGAGAATTCCACAGGAGACTTCCACAGGAGACTTCTTCCACAGGAGAGTTCTTCAACAGGAAACATCCACAGCAGACTTCCACAGGATACTTCTTCCACAGGAGACTTCCACAGGAGACTTTTTCAACATTAGACTTCCACAGGAGTTTTCTTCCACATGAGACTTCCACAGCAGACCTCCAAAGGAGACTTCGTCCCCAGGAGACTTCCACAATAGACCTCTTCCATAGGAGAATTCCACAAGAGACTATTTCCACGAGAGTCTTCCATAGGATACTTTTTCCACAGGAGACTTCCAAAGGAGACGTCTGGTAAAGGAGAATTCCACAGGAGACTTCTTCCATAGGAGACTTCCACAAGAGACGTCTTCCACAGGAGACTTCTTCCACAGGAGACTACTTCCACAGGTGTCTTCCACAGGAGACCACTTCCACAGGAGACGTCTTCCACAGGAGACTTCCACAGGAGAATTCTTCCACAGGAGACTTCTTCCACAGGAAACTTCCACAAGAGACTTCTTCCACAGGAGACATCCACAGGAGACTACTTCCACAGGAGTCTTCCACAGGAGACCACTTCCACAGGAGACTTCTTCCACAGAAGACTTCTTCCACAGGAGACTTCTTCCACAGGAAACTTCCACAGGAGACTTCTTCCACAAAATACTTCTTCCACAGAAGACTTCTGATACAAGAGTCTTCTTCCACAGGAGACTTCTTCCACAGGAGACCTCCACAGGAGACTTCCACAGGAGACTTTTTCCACATTAGACTTCCACAGGAGTTTTCTTCCACATGAGACTTCCACAGCAGACCTCCAAAGGAGACTTCGTCCCCAGGAGACTTCCACAATAGACCTCTTCCATAGGAGAATTCCACAAGAGACTACTTCCACGAGAGTCTTCCATAGGATACTTTTTCCACAGGAGACTTCCACAGCAGACTTCCACAGAAGACTTCTTCCACAGGAGACTTCTTCCACAGGAAACATCCACAGCAGACTTCCACAGGAGACTTCTTCCACCGCAGACTTCCACAGAAGACTTCTTCCACAGGAGACTTCTTCCACAGGAAACATCCACAACAGACTTCCACAGGAAACATCCAAAACAGACTTCCACAGGAAGAATTCCACAGGAGACTTCCACAGTAGAACTCTTCCACAGGAGAATTCTTCCACAGGAGACTTCCACAGGAGACTTCCAAAGGAGACGTCTTGTAAAGGATACTTCCACAGGAGACTTCCACAGGAGACTTCCACAGGAAACTTATTCCACAGGAGACTTCTTCCACAAGAGACTTCTTCCACAGGAAACATCCACAACAGACTTCCACAGGAAACATCCACAACAGACTTCCACGGGAGACTTCTGCAGGAGAATTCTTCCACAGGAGAATTCTTCCATAGGAGAATTCTTCCACAGGAGACTTCTTCCACAGGAGACTTCAACAGGAGACTTCTTCCACATGAAACATCCACAGCAGACTTCCACAGGAGACTTCTTCCACAGGAGACTTCCACAAGAGACTTCTTCCACAGGAGACTTCTTCCACAGGAGACTTCCACAGGAGACTTCCACAAGAGACTTCCTCCATAGGATACTTCCACAAGAGACTTCTTCCACAGGGGACTTCCACAGGAGACTTCTTCCACAGGAGACTTCCACAAGAGACTTCTTCCACAGGAGACTTCTTCCACAGGAGACTTCCACAGGACATTTCTTCCACAGGAGACTTCCACAGGACATTTCTTCCACAGGAGACTTCCACAAGAGTCTTCTTCCACAGGAGACTTCCACAAGAGTCTTCTTCCACAGGAGACTTCTTCCACAGGAGACTTCCACAGGAGACTTCTTCCACAGGAAACTTCCACAGGAGACTTCTTCCACAGGAGACTTCCACAGGAGACTTCCACAAGAGACTTCTTCCACAGGAGACTTCTTCCACAGGAGACTTCCACAGGAGACTTCCACAAGAGACTTCTTCCACAGGAGACTTCCACAAGAGTCTTCTTCCACAGGAGACTTCTTCCACAGGAGACTTCCACAGGAGACTACTTCCACAAAATACCTCTTCCACAGGAGTCTTCTTCCACAGGAGAATTCCACAAGTGACTTCTTCCACAGGAGACTTCTTCCACAGGAGACTTCCACAGGATATTTCTTCCACAGGAGACTTCCACAGGAGACTTCTTCCACATTAGACTTCCACAAGAGTCTTCTTCCACAGGAGACTTCTTCCACAGGAGACTTCCACAAGAGGCTTCTTCCACAGGAGACTTCTTCCACAGGAGACTTCCACAGGACACTACTTCCACAAAATACCTCTTCCACAGGAGAATTCTTCCACAGGAGAATTCTTCCACAGGAGACTTCTTCCACAGGAGACTTCAACAGGAGACTTTTTCCACATGAAACATGCACAGCAGACTTCCACAGGAGACTTCTTCCACAGGAGACTTCCACAAGAGACTTCTTCCACAGGAGACTTCCACAGGAGATTTCTTCCACAGGAGACTTCCACAAGAGTCTTCTTCCACAGGAGACTTCTTCCACAGGAGACTTCCACAGGAGACCTTTTCCACAGGAGACTTCCACAAGAGTCTTCTTCCACAGGAGACTTCTTCCACAGGAGATTTCCACAGGAGACTTCCACAGGAGACTTCCACAGGAGACTTCCACAGGAGACTTCTTCCACAGGAAACATCCACTGCTGACTTCCACAGGAGATTTCTTCCACATGAAACATCCACAGCAGACTTCCACAGGAGACTTCTTCCACAGGAAACATCCACAGCTGACTTCCACAGGAGACTTCTTCCACATGAAACATCCACAGCAGACTTCCACAGCAGACTTCCACAGGAGACTTCTTCCACAGGAGACTTCTTCCACAGGAGACTTCCACAAGAGACTTCTTCTACAGGAGACTTTTTCCACAGGAGACTTCAACAAGAGACTTCTTCCACAGGAGACTTCTTCCACAGGAGACTTCTTCCACATAAGACTTCTTCCACAGGCGACTTCTTCCACATAAGACATCTTCCACAGGAGACTTCCACAAGAGACTTCTTCCACAGGAGACTTCCATAGGAGACTTCTTCCACAGGAGACTTCTTCAACAGGAGACTTCCACAAGAGGCTTCTTCCACAGGAGACTTCTTCCACAGGAGACGTCCACAGGAGACTTCGTCCACAGGAGACTTCCATAGGAGACTTCCACAGGAGACTTCCACAGGAGACTTCTTCCACAGGAGACTTCCACAAGAGACTTATTCCACAGGAGACTTCTTCCACAGGAGACTTCAGCAGGAGACATCTTCCACCTGAGACTTCCACAGGAGACTTCTTCCACAGGAGACTTCCACAGGAGACTACTTCCACAAAATACCTCTTCCACAGGAGACTTCTTCCACAGGAGACTTCCACAGGAGACACCTTCCACAGGAGACTTCCACAGGAGACTTCCACAGGAAACTTATTACACAGGAGATATCTTCCACAGGAGACTTCTTCCACAGGAAACATCCACAAAAGACTTCCACAGGAAACATCCACAACAGACTTCCACGGGAGACTTCCGCAGGAGAATTCTTCCACAGGAGAATTCTTCCACAGGAGACTTCTTCCACAGGAGACTTCCACAGGGGACTTCTACAAGAGACTTCTTCCACAGGAGACTTCCACAGGAGACTTCTTCCACAGGAGAATTCCACAAGAGACTTCTTCCACAGGAGACTTCTTCCACAGGAGACTTCCACAGGAGACTTTTTCCACAGGAGACTTCCACAGGAAACTATTTCCACAGGAGACTTCTTCCACAGGAGACTTCTTCCACAGGAAACATCCACAAAAGACTTCCACAGGAGACTTCTTCCACAGGAGACATCTTCCACCTGAGACTTCCACAAGAGACTTCTTCCACAGGAGACTTCCATAGGAAACATCCACAGCAGACTTCCACATGAGACTTCTTCCACAGGAGACTTCCACAACAGACTTCTTCCACAGGAGACTTCCACAGGAGACTTCTTCCACAGGAGACTTCCACAGGAGACTTCTTCCACAGGAAACATCCACAGCAGACTTCCACAGGAGACTTCTTCCACAGGAGACATCTTCCACCTGAGACTTCCACAAGAGACTTCTTCCACAGGAGATTTCCACAGGAAACATCCACAGCAGACCTCCACATGAGACTTCTTCCACAGGAGACTTCCACAACAGACTTCTTCCACAGGAGACTTCCACAGGAGACTTCTTCCACAGGAGACTTCCACAAGAGACTTCTTCCACAGGAGACTTCCACAGGAGACTTCTTCCACAGGAGACTTCCACAGGAGACTTCTTCCACAGGAGACTTCCACCTGAGACTTCCACTGGAGACTTCTTCCAGAGGAGACTTCCACAGGAGACTTCCACAGGAGACTTCTTCCACAGGAGACTTCCACAGGAGACTTCTTCCACAGGAGACTTCCACAGGAGACTTCTTCCACAGGAGACTTCCACAGGAAACTTCCACAAGAGGCTTCTTCCACAGCAAACTTCCACAGGAGACTTTTTCCACAGGTGACTTCCACAGGAGACTTCCACAGGAGACTTATTCCACAGTAGACTTCTTCCACAGGCGACTTCAGCAGGAGACATCTTCCACCTGAGACTTCCACAGGAGACATCTTCCACAGGAGACTTTTTCCACAGGAGACTTCTTCCACATAAGACTTCTTCCACAGGAGACTTCTTCCACAAAATACTTCTTCCACATAAGACTTCTTCCACATAAGACTTTTTCCAGAGGAGATTTCCACAGGAGACTTCTTCCACAGGAGACTTCCACAGGAGACTTTTTCCACAGGAGACTTCCACAGGAGACTTCCACAGGAGACTTCCACAGGAAACTTATTACACAGGAGATTTCTTCCACAGGAGACTTCTTCCACAGGAAACATCCACAAAAGACTTCCACAGGAAACATCCACAACAGACTTCCACGGGAGACTTCCGCAGGAGAATTCTTCCACAGGAGAATTCTTCCACAGGAGACTTCCACAGGAGACTTCTACAAGAGACTTCTTCCACAGGAGACTTCCACAGGAGACTTCTTCCACAGGAGAATTCCACAAGAGACTTCTTCCACAGGAGACTTCTTCCACAGGAGACTTCCACAGGAGACTTTTTCCACAGGAGACTTCCACAGGAGACTTCCACAGGAAACTTATTCCACAGGAGACTTCTTCCACAGGAGACTTCTTCCACAGGAAACATCCACAAAAGACTTCCACAGGAAACATCCACAACAGACTTCCACGGGAGACTTCCGCAAGAGAATTCTTCCACAGGAGAATTCTTCCACAGGAGACTTCTTCCACAGGAGACTTCCACAAGAGACTTCTTCCACAGGAGACTTCCACAGGAGAGTTCCACAAGAGACTTCCTCCATAGGATACTTCCACATAAGACTTCTTCCACAGGAGACTTCTTCCACATGAGACTTCTTCCACAGGAGACTTCCACAGGAGACTTCTTCCACGGGAGACTGCTTCCAAAGGACACTTCCACAGCAGACTTCCACAGGAGACTTCTTCCACATGAGACTTCTTCCACAGGAGACTTCCACAGGAGACTTCTTCCACGGGAGACTTCTTCCAAAGGACACTTCCACATGAGACTTCTTCCACAGGAGACTTCCACAGGAGACTTCTTCCACGGGAGACTTCTTCCAAAGGACACTTCCACAGGAGACTTCCACAGGAGACTTCTTCCACATGAGACTTCTTCCACAGGAGACTTCCACAGGAGACTTCTTCCACATAAGACTTCTTCCACAGGAGACTTCCACAAGAGTCTTCTTCCACAGGAGACTTCCACAGGAGACTTCTTCCACAGGAAACATCCACAGCAGACTTCCACAGGAGACTTCTTCCACATGAAACATCCACAGCAGACTTCCACAGGAGACTTCTTCCACAGGAGACTTCCACAGGAGACTTCTTCCACAGCAGACTTCCACAGGAGACTTCCACAGGAGACTTCTTCCACAGGAGACTTCGACAAGAGACTTCTTCCACAGGAGACTTCTTCCACAGGAGACTTCAACAGGAGACTTCCACAGGAGACTTCCACAGGAGACTTCTTCCACAGGAGACTTCTTCCACAGGAGACTACTTCCATAGGAGACTTCTTCCACATAAGACTTCTTCCACAGGAGACTTCTTCCACATAAGACATCTTCCACAGGAGACTTCTTCCACAGGAGACATTTTCCACAGGAGACTTCTTCCACAGGAGACTTCCACAAGAGACTTCTTCCACAGGACACTTCCACAGGAGACTTCTTCCACAGGAGACTTCCACAGGAGACTTCTTCCACAGGAGACTTCCACAAGAGGCTTCTTCCACAGGAGACTTCTTCCACAGGAGACGTCCACAGGACACTTCGTCCACAGGAGACTTCCATAGGAGACTTCCACAGGAGAATTCCACAGAAGACTTATTCCACAGGAGACTTCTTCCACAGAAGACTTCAGCAGGAGACATCTTCCACCTGAGACTTCCACAGGAGACTTCTTCCACAGGAGACTTCCACAGGAGACTACTTCCACAAAATACCTCTTCCACAGGAGACTTCTTCCACAGGAGAATTCTTCTACAGGAGACTTCCACAGGAGACTTCCACAGTAGACTTCTTCCACAGGAGACTTCCACAAGAGACTTCTTCCACAGGAGACTTCCACAGGAGACTTCTTCCACAGGAGACTTCCACAGGAGACTTCTTCCACAGGAAACATCCACAGCAGACTTCCACAGGAGACTTCTTCCACAGGAGACATCTTCCACCTGAGACTTCCACAAGAGACTTCTTCCACAGGAAACATCCACAGCAGACTTCTTCCACAGGAGACTTCCACAGGAGACTTCTTCCACAGGAGACTTCCACAAGAGACTTCTTCCACAGGAGACTTCCACAGGAGACTTCTTCCACAGGAGACTTCCACAGGAGACTTATTCCACAGGAGACTTCTTCCACAGGAGACTTCCACCTGAGACTTCCACTGGAGACTTCTTCCAGAGGAGACTTCCACATGAGACTTCAACAGGAGACTTCTTCCACAGGAGACTTCTTCCACAGGAGACTTCCACAGGAAACTTCCACAAGAGACTTCTTCCACAGGAGACTTCCACAGGAGACTTCCACAAGAGACTTCTTCCATAGGAGACTTCAGCAGGAGACATCTTCCACCTGAGACTTCCACAGGAGACTTCTTCCACAGGAGACTTTTTCCACAGGAGACTTCTTCCACATAAGACTTCTTCCACATAAGACTTCTTCCACAGGAGACTTCTTCTACAAAATACTTCTTCCATAGGAGAATTCCACAGGAGACTTCTTCCACAGGAGACTTCCACAGGAGACTACTTCCATAGGAAACTTCCACAGGAGACTTCTTCCACAGGAGACTTCTTCCACAAGAGACTTCTTCCACAGGAGACTTCTTCCACATAAGACTTGTTCCACATAAGACTTTTTCCACAGGAGACTTCTTCCACAGGAGACTTCTTCAACAGGAGACTTCCACAGGAGACTTCTTCCACAGATGATTTCCACAGGAGACTTTTTCCAAATTAGACTTCCACAGGAGACTTCTTCCACAGGAGACTTCTTCCACAAGAGACTTCTTCCACAGGAGACTTCCACAGGAGATTTCTTCCACAGGAAACTTCCACAGGAGACTTCCACAGGAAACATCCACAGCAGACTTCTTCCACAGGAGACTTCCACAGGAGACTTCTTCCACAGGAGACTTCTTCCACAGGAGACTTCCACAGGAGACTTCCTCCATAGGATACTTCCACATTAGACTTCCACAGGAGATTTCTTCCACAGGAGACTTCCACAGGAGAATTCTTCCACAGGTGATTTCCACAGGAGACTTTTTCCAAATTAGACTTCCACAGGAGACTTCTTCCACAGGAGACTTCTTCTACAGGAAACTTCCACAGGAGACTTCTTCCACAGGAGACTTCTTCCACATGAGACTTCTTCCACAGGAGACTTCTTCCACAGGACACTTCCACAGGAGACTTATTCCACATAAGACTTCTTCCACAGGAGACATCTTCCACAGGAGACTTCTTCCACAGGAGACATCTTCCACCTGAGACTTCCACAAGAGACTTCTTCCACAGGAGACTTCCACAACAGACTTCTTCCACAGGAGACTTCCACAACAGACTTCTTCCACAGGAGACTTCCACAGGAGACTTCTTCCACAGGAGACTTCCACAAGAGACTTCTTCCACAGGAGACTTCCACAGGAGACTTCTTCCACAGGAGACTTCCACAGGAGACTTCTTCCACAGGAGACTTCTTCCACAGGAGACTTCCACAGGAGACTTCCTCCATAGGATACTTCCACATTAGACTTCCACAGGAGATTTCTTCCACAGGAGACTTCCACAGGAGAATTCTTCCACAGGTGATTTCCACAGGAGACTTTTTCCAAATTAAACTTCCACAGGAGACTTCTTCCACAGGAGACTTCTTCCACAGGAACCTTCCACAGGAGACTTCTTCCACAGGAGACTTCTTCCACATGAGCCTTCTTCCACAGGAGACTTCCACAGGAGAATTCTTCCACAGGAGAGTTCTTCCACAGGACACTTCCACAGGAGACTTCCACAGGAGACTTCTTCCACATGAGACTTCTTCCACATGAGACTTCCACAGGAGACTTCTTCCACATAAGACTTCTTCCACAGGAGACTTCTTCCACAGGAGACTTCTTCCACAGGAGACATCTTCCACCTGAGACTTCCACAAGAGACTTCTTCCACAGGAGACTTCCATAGGAAACATCCACAGCAGACTTCCACATGAGACTTCTTCCACAGGAGACTTCCACAACAGACTTCATCCACAGGAGACTTCCACAGGAGATTTCTTCCACAGGAAACTTCCACAGGAGACTTCTTCCACAGGAGACTTCCACAACAGACTTCTTCCACAGGAGACTTCTTCCACAGGAGACTTCCACAAGAGACTTCTTCCACAGGAGACTTCCACAGGAGACTTCTTCCACAGGAGACTTCCACAGGAGACTTATTCCACAGGAGACTTCTTCCACAGGAGACTTCCACCTGAGACTTCCACTGGAGACTTCTTCCAGAGGAGACTTCCACATGAGACTTCCACAGGAGACTTCTTCCACAGGAGACTTCCACAAGAGACTTCTTCCACAGGAGACTTCCAAGGGAGACTTCTTCCACAGGAGACTTCCACAGGAAACTTCCACAAGAGACTTCTTCCACAGGAGACTTCCACAGGAGACTTCCACAAGAGACTTCTTCCATAGGAGACTTCAGCAGGAGACATCTTCCACCTGAGACTTCCACAGGAGACTTCTTCTACAGGAGACTTTTTCCACAGGAGACTTCTTCCACATAAGACTTCTTCCACAGGAGACTTCCACAGGAGACTTCCACAAGAGACTTCCTCCATAGGATACTTCCACATTAGACTTCCACAGGAGACTTCTTCCACAGGTGATTTCCACAGGAGACTTTTTCCAAATTAGACTTCCACAGGAGACTTCTTCCACAGGAGACTTCTTCCACAGGAAACTTCCACAGGAGACTTCTTCCACAGGAGACTTCTTCCACAAGAGACTTCTTCCACAGGAGACTTCCACAGGAGATTTCTTCCACAGGAGACTTCCACAGGAGACTTCCACAGGAAACATCCACAGCAGACTTCTTCCACAGGAGACTTCCACAGGAGACTTCTTCCACAGGAGACTTCCACAAGAGACTTCTTCCACAGGAGACTTCCACAGGAGACTTCTTCCACAGGAGACTTCCACAGGAGACTTCTTCCGCAGGAGACTTCTTCCACAGGAGACTTCCACAGGAGACTTCTTTCACAGGAGACTTCTTCCACAGGAGACTTCCACAGGAGAATTCCTTCATAGGATACTTCCACATTAGACTTCCACAGGAGACTTCTTCCACAGGAGACTTCCACAGGAGAATTCTTCCACAGGTGATTTCCACAGGAGACTTTTTCCAAATTAGACTTCCACAGGAGACTTCTTCCACAGGAGACTTCTTCCACAGGAAACTTCCACAGGAGACTTCTTCCACAGGAGACTTCTTCCACAGGAGACTTCCAGAGGAGACTTCTTCCACATAAGACTTCTTCCACAGGAGACTTCTTCCACAGGAGACTTCTTCCACAGGAGACATCTTCCACCTGAGACTTCCACAAGAGACTTCTTCCACAGGAGACTTCCATAGGAAACATCCACAGCAGACTTCCACAGGAGACTTCTTCCACAGGAGACTTCCACAACAGACTTCTTCCACAGTAGACTGCCACATGAGACTTCTTCCACAGGAGACTTCCACAACAGACTTCTTCCACAGGAGACTTCTTCCACAGGAAACATCCACAGCAGACTTCCACAGGAGACTTCTTCCACAGGAGACATCTTCCACCTGAGACTTCCACAAGAGACTTCTTCCACAGGAGACTTCCACAGGAAACATCCACAGCAGACTTCCACATGAGACTTCTTCCACGGGAGACTTCCACAACAGACTTCTTCCAGAGGAGACTTCCACAGGAGACTTCCACAGGAGACTTCTTCCACAGGAGACTTCCACAGGAGACTTCTTCCAGAGGAGACTTCCACAGGAGACTTCCACAGGAGACTTCTTCCACAGGAGACTTCCACAGGAGACTTCTTCCACAGGAGACTTCCACAGGAGACTTCTTCCACAGGAGACTTCCACAGGAAACTTCCACAGTAGACTTCTTCCACAGGAGACTTCAGCAGGAGACATCTTCCACCTGAGACTTCCACAGGAGACTTCTTCCACAGGAGACTTCCACAGGAGACTTTTTCCACAGGAGACTTCCACAGGAGACTTCTTCCACAGGAAACTTCCACAGGAGACTTCTTCCACAGGAGACTTCTTCCACATGAGACTTCTTCCACAAGAGACTTCTTCCACAGGAGACTTCAGCAGGAGACATCTTCCACCTGAGACTTCCACAGGAGACTTTTTCCACAGGAGACTTCCACAGGAGACTTCTTCCACAGGAAACTTCCACATGAGACTTCTTCCACAGGAGACTTCCACAGGAGACTTCTTCCACATGAGACTTCTTCCACAGGAGACTTCCACAGGAGACTTCTTCCACATAAGACTTCTTCCACAGGAGACTTCTTCCACAGGAGACTTCTTCCACAGGAGACATCTTCCACCTGAGACTTCCACAAGAGACTTCTTCCACAGGAGACTTCCATAGGAAACATCCACAGCAGACTTCTTCCACAGGAGACTTCCACAGGAGACTTCCACAAGAGACTTCCTCCATAGGATACTTCCACATTAGACTTCCACAGGAGACTTCTTCCACAGGTGATTTCCACAGGAGACTTTTTCCAAATTAGACTTCCACAGGAGACTTCTTCCACAGGAGACTTCTTCCACAGGAAACTTCCACAGGAGACTTCTTCCACAGGAGACTTCTTCCACAAGAGACTTCTTCCACAGGAGACTTCAGCAGGAGACATCTTCCACCTGAGACTTCCACAGGAGACTTCTTCCACAGGAGACTTCCACAGGAGACTTTTTCCACAGGAGACTTCCACAAGAGACTTCCACAGGAGACTTATTCCACAGGAGACTTCTTCCACAGGAGACTTCAGCAGGAGACATCTTCCACCTGAGACTTCCACAGGAGACTTCTTCCACAGGAGACTTCTTCCACATAAGACTTTTTCCACATAAGACTTCTTCCACAGGAGACTTCCAAAGAAGACTTATTCCACAGGAGACTTCTTCCACAGGAGACTTCAGCAGGAGACATCTTCCACCTGAGACTTCCACAGGAGACTTCTTCCACATAAGACTTCTTCCACATAAGACTTTTTCCACAGGAGCCTTCCACAGGAGACTTCTTCCACAGGAGACTTCTTCCATAGGAGAAGTCTACAGGAGACTTCCACAAGAGACTTCCTCCATAGGATACTTCCACATTAGACTTCCACAGGAGACTTCTTCCACAGGTGATTTCCACAGGAGACTTTTTCCAAATTAGACTTCCACAGGAGACTTCTTCCACAGGAGACTTCCACAGGAGACTTATTCCACAGGAGACTTCTTCCACAGGAGACTTCCACAAGAGTCTTCTTCCACAGGAGACTTCTTCCACAGGAGACTTCCACCTGAGACTTCCACAGGAGACTTCCACAGGAGACTTCTTCCACAGGAGACTTCCACAGGAGAATTCTTCCACAGGAGACTTCTTCCACATGAAACATCCACAGCAAACTTCCACATGAAACATCCACAGCAAACTTCCACAGGAGACTTCTTCCACAGGAGACTTCCACAGGAGACTTCCACAGGAGACTTATTCCACAGGAGACTTCTTCCACAGGAGACTTCAGCAGGAGACATCTTCCACCTGAGACTTCCACAGGAGACTTCTTCCACAGGAAACTTTTTCCACAGGAGACTTCTTCCACAAAATACTTCTTCCATAGGAGAATTCCACAGGAGACTTCTTCCACAGGAGACTTCCATAGGAGACTTCCACAGGAGACTTCCAAAGAAGACTTATTCCACAGGAGACTTCTTCCACCTGAGACTTCCACAGGAGACTTCTTCCACATAAGACTTCTTCCACATAAGACTTTTTCCACAGGAGCCTTCCACAGGCGACTTCTTCCACAGGAGACTTCTTCCATAGGAGCCATCCACAGGAGACTTCCACAAGAGACTTCCTCCATAGGATACTTCCACATTAGACTTCCACAGGAGACTTTTTCCACAGGTGATTTCCACAGGAGACTTTTTCCAAATTAGACTTCCACAGGAGACTTCCACAGGAGACTTCTTCCACAGGAGACTTCCACAGGAGACTTCTTCCACAGGAGACTTCCACAAGAGTCTTCTTCCACAGGAGACTTCTCCTGAGACTTCCACAGGAGACTTCCACAGGAGACTTCTTCCACAGGAGACTTCCACAGGAGAATTCTTCCACAGGAGACTTCTTCCACAGGAGACTTCAACAGGAGACTTCTTCCACATGAAACATCCACAGCAAACTTCCACAGGAGACTTCTTCCACAGGAGACTTCCACAAGAGACTGCTTCCACAGGAGACTTCTTCCACAGGAGACTTCCACAGGAGACTTCTTCCACAGGAGACTTCCACAGGAGACTTCTTCCACAGGAGACTTCTTCCACAGGAGACTTCCACAGGAGACTTCCACAGGAGACTTCCACAAGAGACTTCTTCCACAGGAGACTTCCACAGGAGACTTCTTCCACAGGAGACTTCCACAGGAGACTTCTTCCACATGAAACATCCACAGCAAACTTCCATAGGAGACTTCTTCCACAGGAGACTTCTTCCACAGGAGACGTCTTCCACATAAGACATCTTCCACAGGAGACTTCTTCCACATGATACTTTTTCCACGGGTGACTTCCAAAGGAGACTTCTTCCACATTAGACTTCTTCCACAGGAGATTTCTTCCACAGGAGACTTCTTCCACATGAGACTTCCACAACAGACTTCTTCCATAGGATACTTCCACAGGAGACTTTTTCCACAGGAGACTTCCACAGGAGACTTCTTCCACAGGAGACTTCCACAAGAGACTTCTTCCACAGGAGACTTCCACAGGAGACTTCCACAAGAGATTTCTTCCACAGGAGACTTCCACAGGTGACTTCCACAAGAGACTTCTTCCACAGGAGACTTCCACAGGAGACTTCTTCCACAGGAGACTTCAACAGGAGACTTCCACAGGATACTTCTTCCACATGAGACTTCTTCCAAAGGAGACTTCCACAGGAGACTTCTTCCACAGGAGACTTCCACCTGAGACTTCCACAGGAGACTTCCACAGGAGACTTCTTCCACAAAATACTTCTTCCACAGGAGACTTCTTCCACAGGAAACATCCACAGCAGACTTCAACAGGAGACTTCTTAAACAGGAGACTTCAGCAGGAGACTTCTTCCACAGGAGACTTTTTCCACATTAGACTTCTTAAACAGGAGACTTCAGCAGGAGACTTCTTCCACAGGAGACTTTTTCCACATTAGACTTCCACAGGAGACTTCTTCCGCAAGAGACTTCTTCCAGAGGAGACTTCCACAGGAGACTTCTTCCACAGGAGACTTCTTCCACAGGAGACTTCCACAGGAGACTTCCACAGGAGACTTCCACAGAAGACTTCTTCCACAGGAGACTTCTTCCACAGGAGACTTCACCCACAGAAGACTTCATCCACAGGAGACTTCTTCCACAGGAAACATCCACAGCAGACTACCACAGGAGACCTCTTAAACAGGAGACTTCAGCAGGAGACTTCCACAAGAGACTTCTTCCACAGGAGACTTCCACAGGAGACTTCCACAGAAGACTTCTTCCACAGGAGACTTCTTCCACAGGAGACTTCTTCCACAGAAGACTTCATCCACAGGAGACTTCTTCCACAGGAAACATCCACAGCAGACTTCCACAGGAGACCTCTTAAACAGGAGACTTCAGCAGGAGACTTCCACAAGAGACTTCTTCCACAGGAGACTTCCACAGGAGACTTCTTCCACAGGAGACTTCCACAGGAGACTTCTTCCACAGCAGACTTCCACAGGAGACCGCTTAAACAGGAGACTTCAGCAGGAGACTTCCACAAGAGACTTCTTCCACAGGAGACTTCCACAAGTGACTTCTTCCACAGGACACTTCCACAGGAGACTTCTTCCACATGAGACTTCTTCCAAAGGAGACTTCCACAGGAGACTTCTTCCACAGGAGACTTCCACCTGAGACTTCCACAGGAGACTTCCACAGGAGACTTCCATAGGAGACTTCCACAGGAGACTTCCAAAGAAGACTTATTCCACAGGAGACTTCTTCCACCTGAGACTTCCACAGGAGACTTCTTCCACATAAGACTTCTTCCACATAAGACTTTTTCCACAGGAGCCTTCCACAGGCGACTTCTTCCACAGGAGACTTCTTCCATAGGAGCCATCCACAGGAGACTTCCACAAGAGACTTCCTCCATAGGATACTTCCACATTAGACTTCCACAGGAGACTTTTTCCACAGGTGATTTCCACAGGAGACTTTTTCCAAATTAGACTTCCACAGGAGACTTCCACAGGAGACTTCTTCCACAGGAGACTTCCACAGGAGACTTCTTCCACAGGAGACTTCCACAAGAGTCTTCTTCCACAGGAGACTTCTCCTGAGACTTCCACAGGAGACTTCCACAGGAGACTTCTTCCACAGGAGACTTCCACAGGAGAATTCTTCCACAGGAGACTTCAACAGGAGACTTCTTCCACATGAAACATCCACAGCAAACTTCCACAGGAGACTTCTTCCACAGGAGACTTCCACAAGAGACTGCTTCCACAGGAGACTTCTTCCACAGGAGACTTCCACAGGAGACTTCTTCCACAGGAGACTTCCACAGGAGACTTCTTCCACAGGAGACTTCTTCCACAGGAGACTTCCACAGGAGACTTCCACAGGAGACTTCCACAAGAGACTTCTTCCACAGGAGACTTCCACAGGAGACTTCTTCCACAGGAGACTTCCACAGGAGACTTCTTCCACATGAAACATCCACAGCAAACTTCCATAGGAGACTTCTTCCACAGGAGACTTCTTCCACAGGAGACGTCTTCCACATAAGACATCTTCCACAGGAGACTTCTTCCACATGATACTTTTTCCACGGGTGACTTCCAAAGGAGACTTCTTCCACATTAGACTTCTTCCACAGGAGATTTCTTCCACAGGAGACTTCTTCCACATGAGACTTCCACAACAGACTTCTTCCATAGGATACTTCCACAGGAGACTTTTTCCACAGGAGACTTCCACAGGAGACTTCTTCCACAGGAGACTTCCACAAGAGACTTCTTCCACAGGAGACTTCCACAGGAGACTTCCACAAGAGATTTCTTCCACAGGAGACTTCCACAGGTGACTTCCACAAGAGACTTCTTCCACAGGAGACTTCCACAGGAGACTTCTTCCACAGGAGACTTCAACAGGAGACTTCCACAGGATACTTCTTCCACATGAGACTTCTTCCAAAGGAGACTTCCACAGGAGACTTCTTCCACAGGAGACTTCCACCTGAGACTTCCACAGGAGACTTCCACAGGAGACTTCTTCCACAAAATACTTCTTCCACAGGAGACTTCTTCCACAGGAAACATCCACAGCAGACTTCAACAGGAGACTTCTTAAACAGGAGACTTCAGCAGGAGACTTCTTCCACAGGAGACTTTTTCCACATTAGACTTCTTAAACAGGAGACTTCAGCAGGAGACTTCTTCCACAGGAGACTTTTTCCACATTAGACTTCCACAGGAGACTTCTTCCGCAAGAGACTTCTTCCAGAGGAGACTTCCACAGGAGACTTCTTCCACAGGAGACTTCTTCCACAGGAGACTTCCACAGGAGACTTCCACAGGAGACTTCCACAGAAGACTTCTTCCACAGGAGACTTCTTCCACAGGAGACTTCATCCACAGAAGACTTCATCCACAGGAGACTTCTTCCACAGGAAACATCCACAGCAGACTACCACAGGAGACCTCTTAAACAGGAGACTTCAGCAGGAGACTTCCACAAGAGACTTCTTCCACAGGAGACTTCCACAGGAGACTTCCACAGAAGACTTCTTCCACAGGAGACTTCTTCCACAGGAGACTTCTTCCACAGAAGACTTCATCCACAGGAGACTTCTTCCACAGGAAACATCCACAGCAGACTTCCACAGGAGACCTCTTAAACAGGAGACTTCAGCAGGAGACTTCCACAAGAGACTTCTTCCACAGGAGACTTCCACAGGAGACTTCTTCCACAGGAGACTTCCACAGGAGACTTCTTCCACAGCAGACTTCCACAGGAGACCGCTTAAACAGGAGACTTCAGCAGGAGACTTCCACAAGAGACTTCTTCCACAGGAGACTTCCACACGAGACTTCTTCCACAGGAGACTTCCACAGGAGACTTCTTCCACAGGAGACTTCCACAAGTGACTTCTTCCACAGGACACTTCCACAGGAGACTTCTTCCACAGGAGACTTCAACAGGAGACTTCCACAGGATACTTCTTCCACATGAGACTTCTTCCAAAGGAGACTTCCACAGGAGACTTCTTCCACAGGAGACTTCCACCTGAGACTTCCACAGGAGACTTCCACAGGAGACTTCTTCCACAAAATACTTCTTCCACAGGAGACTTCTTCCACAGGAAACATCCACAGCAGACTTCAACAGGAGACTTCTTAAACAGGAGACTTCAGCAGGAGACTTCTTCCACAGGAGACTTTTTCCACATTAGACTTCTTAAACAGGAGACTTCAGCAGGAGACTTCTTCCACAGCAGACTTCTTCCACAGGAGACTTCCACAGGAGACTTCTTCCACAGGAGACTTCATCCACAGAAGACTTCATCCACAGGAGACTTCTTCCACAGGAAACATCCACAGCAGACTTCTACAGGAGACCTCTTAAACAGGAGACTTCAGCAGGAGACTTCCACAAGAGACTTCTTCCACAGGAGACTTCCACAGGAGACTTCCACAGGAGACTTCCACAGGAGACTTCTTCCACAGCAGACTTCCACAGGAGACCTCTTAAACAGGAGACTTCAGCAGGAGACTTCCACAAGAGACTTCTTCCACAGGAGACTTCCACACGAGACTTCTTCCACAGGAGACTTCCACAGGAGACTTCTTCCACAGGAGACTTCCACAAGTGACTTCTTCCACAGGACACTTCCACAGGAGACTTCTTCCACAGCAGACTTCCACAGGAGACTTCTTCCACAGGAGACTTCAGCAGGAGACATCTTCCACGTGAGACTTCCACAGGAGACTTCCACAGAAGACTTTTTCCACATTAGACTTCCACAGGAAACTTCTTCTACAGGAGACTTCTTCCACAGGAGATTTCTTCCACAGGAGACTTCCACAGGAAACATCCACAGCAGACTTCCACAGGAAACTTCTTCCACAAGAAACTTCTTCCACAGGAAACTTCTTCCACAGGAGATTTCTTCCACAGGAGACTTCCACAGGAAACATCCACAGCAGACTTCCACAAGAGACTTCTTCCACAGGAAACATCCACAGCAGACTTCCACAGGAGACTTCTTCCACAGGAAACATCCACAGCAGACTTCCACAGGAGACTTCTTCCACAGGAGACTTCTTCCACATAAGACTTCTTCCACAGGAGACTTCTTCCAAAGCAGACTTCCACAGAAAACTTCTTCAACAGGAGACTTCTTCCACAGGAAACATCCACAGCAGACTTCCACAGGAGACTTCTTCCACAGGAAACATCCACAGCAGACTTCCACAGGAGACTTCTTCCACAGGATACTTTTTCCACAGGAGACTTCCACAGGAGAGTTCTTCCACAGGAGACTTCTTCCACAGGAAACATCCACAGCAGACTTTCACAGGAGACTTCTTCCACAGGAGACTTCTTCCACAGGAGACTTCCACAAGAGACTTCTTCCACAGGAGACTTCCACAGAAGACTTCTTCCACAGGAGACTTGTTCCACAGGAAACATCCACAGCAGACTTCCACAGGAGACTTCTTACACAGGAGACTTCTTCCACATAAGACTTCTTCCAAAGCAGACTTCCACAGAAAATTTCTTCAACAGGAGACTTCTTCCACAGGAAACATCCACAGCAGACTTCCACAGGAGACTTCTTCCACAGGAGACTTCCAGAAGAGACTTCTTCCACAGGAGACTTCCACAGGAGACTTCTTCCACAGGATACTTTTTCCACAGGAGACTTCCACAGGAGACTTCTTCCACAGGAGACTTCTTCCACAGGAGACTTCTTCCACAGGAAACATCCACAGCAGACTTCCACAGGAGACTTCTTCCACAGGAGACTTCCACAGGAGACTTCCACAAGAGACTTCTTCCACAGGAGACTTCCACAGGAGACTTCTTCCACAGGAGTCTTCCACAGGATACTTTTTCCACAGGAGATTTCCAAATGAGACGTCTTGTAAAGGAGACTTCCACTGGAGACTTCCACAGGAGACTTCTCACAGGAGACTTTTTCCACATTAGACGTCCACAGGAGACTTCTTCCACAGGAGACTTCCACAGGAGACTACTTCCACAGGAATCTTCCACAGGATACTTTTTCCACAGGAGATTTCCAAAGGAGACGTCTTGTAAAGGAGACTTCCACTGGAGACTTCCACAGGAGATTACTTCCACAGGAGACTTCTTCCACAGGAGACTTGCACAGGAGACTTCTTCCATACGATACTTCAACAGGAGACTTTTTCCACATTAAACGTCCACAGGAGACTTCTTCCACAGGAGTCTTCCACAGGATACTTTTTCCACAGGAGACTTCCAAAGGAGACGTATTGTAAAGGAGATTTCCACAGGAGACTTCTTCCACAGGAGACTTCCACAGGAGACTTCTTCCACATGATACTTTTTCCACGGGAGACTTCCAAAGGAGACTTCTTCCACATTAGACTTCTTCCACATTAGACTTCTTCCACAGGAGACTTCTTCCACATAAGACTTCCACAACAGACTTCTTCCATAGGATACTTCCACAGGAGACTTTTTCCACAGTAGACTTCCACAGGAGACTTTTTCAACAGGAGACTTCCACAGGAGACTTCTTCCACAGAAGACTTCTTCCACAGGAGAATTCTTCCACAGGAAACATCCACAGCAGACTTCCACAGGAGACTTCTTCCGCAGGAGACTTCCACAAGAGACTTCTTCCACAGGAGACTTCCACAGGAGACTTCCACAAGAGAATTCTTCCACAGGAGACTTCCACAGGTGACTTCCACAAGAGACTTCTTCCACAGGAGACTTCCACAGGAGACTTCTTCCACAGGAGACTTCCACAGGAGACTTCTTCCACAGGATACTTCTTCCACATGAGACTTCTTCCACAGGAGACTTCCACAGGAGACTTCCACAGGAGACTTTTTCCATATTAGACTTCCACAGGAGACTTCTTCCACAGGAGACTTCCACAGGAGAATTCTTCCACAGGAGATTTCTTCCACAGGAGACTTCCACAGGAGACTTCTTCCACAGGAGACTTCCACAGTATACTACTTCCACAGGATACTTTTTCCACAGGAGACTTCCACAGGAGACTTTTTCCACGGGAGACTTCCAAAGGAGACTACTTCCACATTAGAC
Organism: Telmatherina bonti; assembly: GCF_933228915.1. Lineage (NCBI taxonomy): Eukaryota > Metazoa > Chordata > Actinopteri > Atheriniformes > Telmatherinidae > Telmatherina > Telmatherina bonti. Next base: position 42,051,793 of record NC_136625.1, on the reverse strand, counting down.
TTCTTCCACAGGAGATTTCTTCCACAGGAGACTTCTTCCACATAAGACTTCCACAAAAGACTTCTTCCATAGGATATATCCACAGGAGACTTTTTCCACACTAGACTTCCACAGGAGACTTCCACAGGAGACTTCTTCCACAGGAGTCTTCCACAGGATACTTTTTCCACAGGAGATTTCCAAAGGAGACGTCTTGTAAGGGCGACTTCCACTGGAGACTTCCACAGGAGACTTCTTCCACAGGAGACTTCCACAGGAGACTTCTTCCATACGATACTTCCATAGGAGACTTTTTCCACATTAGACGTCCACAGGAGACTTCTTCCACAGGAGACTTCCAAAGGAGACGTATTGTAAAGGAGACTTCCACAGGAGACTTCTTCCACAGGATACTTCTTCCACATGAGACTTCTTCCACATTAGACTTCCACAGGAGACTTCTTCCACAGGAGACTTCTTCCACATTAGACTTCCACAGGAGACTTCTTCCACAGGAGACTTCTTCCACATTAGACTTCCACAGGAGACTTCTTCCACAGGAGACTTACACAGGAGACTTCTTCCATAGGAGACTTCTTCCACATTAGACTTCCACAGGAGACTTCTTCCACATTAGACTTCCACAGGAGACTTCTTCCACAGGAGACTTCTTCCACATTAGACTTCCACAGGAGACTTCTTCCACAGGAGACTTCTTCCACATTAGACTTCCACAGGAGACTTCTTCCACAGGAGACTTACACAGGAGACTTCTTCCACAGGAGACTTCCACAGGAGACTTCCACAGGAGACTTCCACAAGAGATTTCTTCCACAGGAGACTTCCACAGGAGACTTCCACAGGAGACTTCTTCCACAGCAGACTTCCACAGGCGAAGTTAGGAAGAAATTCACAGCTTCAGCTTTTCTGGAACAATAACTCATCAAAGGTACGTTAGTTCTGGACCAATCAGAACCTTCAGAGCTCCGTCCAACCAATCATACTGCTGGACCAGATCCCCCAGTCATTCCTCAGTCCTGATCCTGCTGGACCAGATCCCGCAGTCATTCCTCAGTCCTGGTCCTGCTGGACCAGATCCACTGGTCTATCCTAAGTCCTGGTCCTGCTGGACCAGATCCACTGGTCAGTCCTAAGTCCTGGTCCTGCTGGACCAGATCCACTGGTCAGTCCTTTTCCTGCTGGACCAGATCCACTGATCAGTCTTGGTCCTGCTGGACCAGATCCACTGATCAGTCCTGGTCCTGCTGGACCAGATCCACTGGTCAGTCCTGGTCCTGCTGGACCTGTCTGCTGCTTGTGACCCAGCCAACCATCAGATTCTCCTCTCCACTCTCTGAGCTCGGCATCTCTGGATCTGTCCTCTCGTGGTCCACGTCCTACCTCTCAGGAAGATCCTTCAGAGTATCCTGGTGAGGAGAAGTGTCCAGATCACATGAAAACAGGGGAGCCTCAGGGATCGGTGCTCGGCCCTCTTCTCTTTCCACTATCCACCTCCTCACTCGGTGCAGTTAGAAGTTCTCATGGCTTCTCCTACCACTGCTATGCAGATGACACTCAGCTTTTTCCTTCCTTCCCACCAGACGACACAACGTTTCTCTGAGAATATCAGCTTGCCTTGTTGATATCTCTGCATGGATGAAAGATCGCCACCTTCAGCTCCATCTGTCCAAGACACAGCTCATTGTCTGTCCAGCCAATCCTTCATTACCTCTGCAGATACGTGTGAAGCTCCACTCTATCACACTTGTTCCTACGCCTGCTGCCTGGAATCTCGATCAAACCTCTGCAGATGATCCGGAACCAGCAGCACGTCTGGTCTTCAACCTACTCAAACTGTTTCATGTCACTTCTCTGCTCAGTCACACTTTACTGGTTTCCAGTTTCAGAGCATCAGATTTAAATCTCTGCTCCTGGTTTACAGAATAAGTCAAATGTCTCCGTTTGGAACGTTATAGATGTTACATGAGATGTCCCATTAATGAGCATCATAACAGCACATTCCAGCAACCAATGAGAAGACAAAAAAAGTACAAATGATTGTCCATATAGACAGAACAACTCTGATAAAAATGCAAGGAATTGCCTCTATAATGCATGCTGGCAGGTTTACTGCAGAACATGCTGGCTGGTTTACAGCCAGCATGTTCTGCAGTAAACCTGCCAGCCAAATCATCTGGGTGGGCAGACTCTGTGCTAGCAGGACCATCAGATTCTTAAAGGCGGTTGCCTTCTCATTGATGGCTGGAAGCTCCTGTAGTAGCTGTCCAATTACAGGAAGGTTGGTTAACACAGAAAATGGGACCTTGGACAGAGCAGGATGGACGTCCAGGACATCTTCAGACTCAGGCAGCTCAGTGTTTTCCGACAATAAGGGCAAAGCAGGGCTAGAGTTGTTGGATCCATAGTGGGGCGTGAAGCTGTCCGACTCTGCCCCATGCTAAACAGCTCGAGAACCTTTTCCAGGGAATACCCAGCAGTGGTAAGGTCATCCTCGGCTGCAATGTTGAAAAACTCCCCACGGTGCTGCTTCTCCTCCAGGGGGAACATCTCGCAGAAGGGACAGGTAGTCAGAGGAGTTAGGGCAAGCCTGCCACAGTGAGGACTGAAAAAATCCTTAGTTTCTGTGAAGGTCCAAGCTGAGGATGTAGCCAGTCTGGAACATCGAGCACTGGCTGATACCACTGTTGGAGGTCATTGCTCTTGATCTTGTAACTAATAGATCGCAGTTTATCTTCTTTCAGACAGCATATTAATGTGTTTGCCATTTACAGGTGTACGGATGATTCACTTGTTTTTGCAAACTTCAGGAAATGTTCATGAGCTGCAGTTTATGCCTATTCATTTATCCATACATACATTTACTTATCAACTTTGTCCAGTTCAGGGGTTTCGGGAAGCTGGGGTCTATCCTATCACAGAGCATGAGATGTGCTGTACTTAAATTTAGTAATAAAAGCTAAAAATATAAAAATGAGGACACAGTACACAAAGACATTTGTTTTACATGAAAATGCACCAAGGTTATAATTGGGATTTGGAAATTTGGTCAATTTAGTTTGAAACATAAAAATATGAAATGTTAGAAACTGATTGCTAATCAACCCAACCTGAGCCTGAGTGCTGAGGGATCACAGCTAATTCTTTCCTCCAAAAATACAAGACCCACCAAAGGCCGATAACCTAGCTGGAAACACAAGCTCAGAGGTGTCCAAAGTTGGTCCTGGAGGGCTACTGTCCTGCAGGTTTTTTATGTTTCTTGTCACAGCATCTGAATCAGATTATTATATCAACAAGCTGGGACAAAACTTGATAAATAAATAAAAAAATAAAATAATTCTAGATTGTGCCGTCTGATGTCAGCAAATTGTAGTAGCGCTGATTTGCTATCTTGGTTTCTTTAAAGTACAAATTCTTCTAATATAGATATTAGCTTAAATTAGGTCTTTTTTCTGAGGATTTCATGCTGGTTCGGAGGGTGTGCTGCAAGGGAGATTTTTCTTCATATTTTCGCTCTTTCAAGGCTTGTTATGATGAGTCTCCATGGCAACGAAAGACTTGTTTACAATCAGGATCAACTGATTAAACTCTCCCAAATCAGGATTATCAGCGAAACAACACATCAAATCCTGATGGAGTTGAAAAGAGAGAGAACAGGATGCAGAGTGGGAGTGAGACAGAGGAGAAAGTGATGGAGATTTAAACCATTTCCCCCGACCGTCGTCATGGGTAATGTGAGATCGCTAGCTAACAAAACGGACGAGCTCGAGATGCTAACAAGGTCTCAGAAAGAATACAGAGAGTGCAGTATTATGTGCTTCACCGAGACATGGCTGCATGAACACATCCCTGACTGTAATGTGTCTGTACCGGGCTTTAAAACGGTCCGTGCAGACCGCAGTAGACAACACAGCGGAAAGCTAAAGGGTGGTGGAATTGCAGTGCTGGTTAACCAGCGTTGGTGTCATCCTGGACATGTTACTGTCAAGGAGAAGATATGCACAAGGGACATGGAACTGTTAGCTGTGAGCTTCCGTCCATATTATTTACCCAGAGAGTTTACCTGTGTTATTCTGGTAGCGGTTTATATAATACCTGGTACCGCACCAGACACAGCCTGTGACGTCATCAGCTCCGTCGTTGCTCGGCTACAAACACAGCATCCAAACTCATTCATGGCGATCTCCGGAGACTTCAACAACGTCTCCCTCTCTGCAACTCTACCAACATTCCAGCAGTTTGTCAGCTGCTCCACCAGAGAAAATAAGATGTTGGACTTATTTTATGCAAATATGACAAATATGACAGATTACATAAACTTCTGTGTGGACAGCATCGTCCCAACAAGAACAGTGAGGTGCTTCCCCAATAACAAACCCTGGATCACCAGTGACCTGAAAAAGCTGCTGAACATCAAAAAGAAAGCCTTCAGGGATGGAGACAGGGAGTTATTGAGGGCAACACAAAAACAACTTAAAACCCAAACTAAGAAGTGCAAGGAGGACTACAGGAAGAAGTTAGAAAGTCAGCTCCAGCAGAATAACCTGAGGGATGTGTGGTCTGGAATGAAGAAGATCACCGGCTTCAAGTTAAAGGGGGACCAGCCTGATGGAGGTCTGGACAGAGCTAATGAGCTGAACATATTCTTCAACAGGTTCAGTTCACCCCCTACCTCCAGCCCAACAGACCACACACCCTCCATAAGCCCACTGCTTTCCTGTCACGCCTCCAATCTGTCACCCTGCAGCTCAGTCATGGACCAGAACACAGCTTCATCTCCCTCCACATCAGGACATCCTGAGACCTCCACCTTGTTTGTCTCCTGCAATCAGGTTAAGAAGCAACTTGAGAAACTGAACCAGAACAAGGCTGCAGGTCCAGATGGTGTCAGTCCCAGAGTTCTCAAGACCTGCTCAGAACAACTATGTCCGATTCTCCAGCACCTTTTCAACACCAGTCTGAGACAAAATAGAGTCCCAGTGCTGTGGAAAACCTCCTGCCTTGTTCCAGTGCCTAAAAAAACACAACCAGCTGAACCAAGTGACTACAGACCAGTAGCCCTGACATCTCACATCATGAAAGTCCTGGAGAGACTCTTACTGGCTCACCTCAACAAGCAAGTAAACACCTTTCAGGACCCATTCCAGTCTGCATATCGTAATGGACTTGGGGTTGAAGATGCCATCATATACCTGCTCCAGAGAGCACACTCTCATCTGGACCATTCAGGCAGCACTCTGAGGGTCATGTTCTTTCATTTCTCAGTGCTTTTAATACCATTCAGCCTGCTTTGTTATGTGAGAAGCTCCATAAATTCCAGGTGGATACCTCCACAACCACCTGGATCTATGACTACCTCACAAACAGACCCCAGTTTGTGAGACTGAAAGGTTGTGTGTCTGAGATGGAGGTCAGCAGCACTGGTGCACCACAAGGAACTGTACTCTGGCCATTCCTCTTCACTCTGTACACCTCAGACTTCCAGTCCAACTCTGAGTCCTGTCATCTGCAGAAATACTCTGATGACTCTGCAGTTGTGGGGTGTATCAGGGATGGACAAGAAGCAGAGTACAGAGAACTGGTCAGTCAGTTTGTTAAATGGTGCGGTGACAATCATCTCATATTAAATAGCAGCAAAACAAAAGAGATGATTGTTGATTTCAGGAGGAAGAAGAATAAACAAAGCACTGTTTCCATCCTGGGAGAGGAGGTGGAGGTGGTGGAGGAATACAAGTATTCACCAAGGCTGATTGTCTTTTGCTTATCTATTTTTCTTTTTTTTTCTTGTTTCCAGAAGAAGCCAAAGCTCTCTGCCCTTGAGGGGCTATTTGCTGACGAGGACATGGCGGTTGAAAGGAGACAAGAGGATACTCTAAGCACTACAGAGGAAATTCAGAAAGAAATACAGCACTACAGGGATCTGTCATCCACCCTAACCTCAGTGAATCCAGTAACCTGGTGGTGGAATGTGAGGGATACTCTGCCCGTATTGTCAAATTTGGCAACTGGGTATCTTTGTGTACAACCACCATCCACACCCTCAGAGTGTACATTTTCTACTGCTTGGGACGCCATCGGCCTGGAGCGTGCTTTTCTCCTACCTGAGAAAGCAGACGTTAATTTTCCTTAAAAAGAATTGCTAGGTAAAGCCTCACTAAAAAATGAGGGTGTTTAGTCTGCAGCAATGAGCACCAGATGCTGACTTGTAACTTGTTTTGCAACTGTTCTTTTGCACTAAAAATTAGCATTTAAACTGATGTTAGAAAACTAATTTTTGAGTGGAATAAAGCCAAAGCTGAAAAATAAAACTCAGAATTTATTGATAATGTGTAAAGAAGTGCCTGGTTCTTATGTCAAGATCATGTTCTACAACCTCTCCAATGCTTTTAACACCATCAGGCCTGCCATACTGAAAGATAAACTTTTAGATATGGGGCTGGCCCCCTCCCTAACATCCTGGATTATGGACTATCTAACATCAAGACCACAATATGTCAGGATGGGGAGAAGTGTTTCTGGAACTCTGGAGTGCAGCACTGGGGTTCCACATGGGACTGTTTTAGCTCCCTTTCTTTTCACACTCTACACTTCAGACTTCAGATACAACTCAAAGTCCTGCCACATCCAGATGTATTCAGACAGCTGTTGTGGCATGTGTGAGAGGTGGACAGGGACCTGGTAGAGGCCTTCACAGACTGGACTAACAAGAACTGTCTTCTCCTGAACACCAAAGAGCTTGTGGTGGATTCCAGGAGATCTACATCACACAGAAAGCCAGTCTGTATTGGTGGAGAGGAAACCGAGAATGTGAAGACCTGCAGTTATCCTGGTGGTTCTGGACCAGAGGTTGGGATGGTCAGCCAACACAGATGCAGCGTACAGGAAGGGACAGAGTTGCCTTTTCTTCCTCAGGCGGCTCAGGTCCTCTGATGTCTGCAGTGACCTGCTGCAGATGTTCTATCACACCGTCATCGCTGGTGTGATGTTTTATGCTGGTGTCTGCTGGAGGAGCAGCATTACAAACAAGGACTGCAAACATCTGGACAAACTGGTCAGGATGGCTGGTTCTGTCCTCGGCAGAAGTCTGGACCCTCTCAGAGCTGTGGTGGAGCAGAGGATGAGGAGAAAACTTCAGGGTGTTTTTGATAGTAAAAAACATCCCCTCCATAAAACCCTGGCAGGACAGAGGAGCAGCTGCAGTGTGAGACGGAGTTCTCTTCCATGCTGGACTGAGAGGTTCAAAAGGTCCTTCATTCCAGCTGCAATTAGATTTAATGTTAATCTTTCATTTAATCTATTTATCTGTTTTTTAAAGGAACTTTTGGAACACCCTGAATTTCCCCCCTGGGGATAAATAAAGTATCTACCTACCTACCTACTTCAGCCTCCAGTATGGGACCACTTTTATACAGATAGAATCTGTAGTTTAGATTTTACCCAGATATGGGAAACTACCCAAGGCCCTTATTTGGAGAGTATCTCTATACTGGAGTTATCGTGACAGAATATTTCCAGATTCTAGAATCTGTTGCTTTCTAATGCCAGTATATCAGTCATATCTGGGGTCAGGATGTGGCCTGTTGCTGTATTTGCAGTCTGAATACAAGTAATATCTGTTGTTCAAGAATTTATTGAAGTCAAATCTGTTGATTTTTTCCTGCCAGGATACCAGTCCCGTACAGGGTCAGAATTCTCGTATATTCTCTGAGTCAAGAACATTTAGTCAAGAACAAGTACAGCAAACCATTTTAATCCAAACATCTTAATGAAAAACATTAATTCAAATAAATATAAATTTGAAAGTAAACAGCATAACTCACCAGCAAACAATATCAACAGAAGAATACAAAATGCAAGAATAGTCCCACATCACTTTCTTCCTCCACATAGCAGCTTTTTGCAGGACATGGATTGAAGTTTGTGAAATCAGCACAGTATCTTACATGAGTTGACCTGGGTTCGATTCCCTTCTTCCCGTTCTCATCCAAGGCCTTTTGACATGTGTTCATGACCATGGTGAGCTGGGGAGAGCTCCACTTTGGTGAGGGGTAAATATACCAAGTCATTGCCTCCTTGCTTTTCTCTTCATTGTCCATCCATCCATCCATCCATCCTTCCACCCATCCATCCATCCATCCATCCATCCATCCTTCCACCCATCCATGCATCCATCCATCCATCCATCATCCATCCCTCCATCCATCCATCCATCCATCCATCCATCCATCATCCATCCCTCCATCCATCCCTCCATCCACCCATCCATCCATCCATCCATCCATCCATCATCCATCCCTCCATCCATCCCTCCATCCACCCATCCATCCATCCATCCATCCATCCATCATCCATCCCTCCATCCATCCCTCCATCCACCCATCCATCCATCCATCCATCCATCCCTCCATCGAGCCATCCATCTTCTGCCGCTTATCCGGGGTCGGGTCGCGGGGGCAGCTGCCTAAGCAGGGAAGCCCAGACTTCCCTCTCCCCAGCCACATCTGCCAACTCTGCGGGGGGATCCCGAGGCGTTCCCAGGCCAGCCGAGAGATGTAATCCCTCCAGCGTGTCCTGGGTCTTCCCCGGGGTCTCCTCCCAGAGGGACGTGCCTGGAACACCTCACCAGGGAGGTCCAGGAGGCATCCTGACCAGATGCCCGAGCCACCTCAACTGGTTCCTCTCGATGCGAAGGAGCAGCGGCTCTACTCTGATCTCCTCCCGGATGACCGAGCTCCTCACCCTATCTCTAAGGGAGAGCCCGGCCACCCTGCGGAGGAAACTCATTTCAGCCGCCTGTATACGAGATCTGGTTCTTTCGGTCACGACCCACAGCTCATGACCATAGGTGAGGGTAGGAACATAGATCGACTGGTAAATCGAGAGCTTCGCCTTCTGGCTCAGCTCCTTCTTCACCACGACAGACCGGCGCAGAGTCCGCATTACTGCAGACGCCGCACCGATCCGTCATCACTTATGAGACTTTAAATATGCAAGGTCATCTTCATCAAGATCTCCTTGTCGATTTTCACCCACTTCTTGAAAAGCTGTGACACAACAAGAAAAAACAAACTAATTTCAGCTCTATTGAAACTAAATCTATTCAAAACAACAATAAAAGACAAATGCCTTTTTTAAAATGGAAAAACTAAACTTGAAGGTGAAGCTTTCAGTTATATTCAAAGCCACTGAATCAGTTTAGATGTTGCAGACAAGATGCAAATTCTGCACTTTGTCAGGGTCTGCAGACATCTGGTATATGAAAAACACGACAGATAGAGGAACAAACGAATAAAGCTTTTTAAGGTACATGGATGAAGGTGAAATTTTTTGTTTGTTTGTTTAGATGCATCAACACACCAACTATACAAGTCTTCATCAGTGCATAGGTTCCTTGTTGATTGAGCATATGCATTATTCAGATCCAGCTATGACAGGTGGTAGATTCCAGATATTAAGTTAGATTAACCATTAACCATAACACAATAGTACGACTGTCTGGGTAAATTGGGTACATAATTAACACATTCCATACATCATCAAAACTTTCCCAGTGCGATCATCTTCATTACTTATCTAAGCTACCCTTAATTATTATTCTTGTCATTATCATTATTGTTAGTGAAATTGTTATTATTTTTATTATAATTGTTGTTGTTGTTGTTATTATTGCTATATTTCATGTATTAACCAAATAGTAATTAGTGGACAGAAATATAAGGCATCAGTGAAGATTTTCAACATGTGAAGGTCTTAAATTCCTGTGTGAATTCAGCAATGATGTCATATCTATGGTGACCATATTTGTGTACGTTTGGGGCAGATCCATCTAAAGGAGTCTTTTCTGCAGGAAGGCAAGAAGCTGTTAATGTGTTTGTAAAGGTACCTTTAGTAAAAATGTATTTCATCATGTGCTTCACCCAGCTTTACATACTACACTTTACATACACATCAGTCCGAGCCAATCCATACATATCCTGTAATAAAACCATCTGATTGCATCGAGTCATGACTTGGATCCAATCCTCCATCCTGAGCTGCACGAGGCGACAGTGGGAAGGAAAAAACTCCCCTTTAACAGGAAGAAAACCTCCGGCAGAACCCGGCTCAGGGAGGGCAGCCATCTGCCTCGACTGGTTGGGGTGGAGAGGACAGGAAAGACAGATCAACATGTACAACTGCACTTATTCAGGAAGACCTGCGGAAAAAAGGAGAAATAAGTTAGAGACGGCAATATTGTCATTTATTTATACATTAATATATGAAAGAAATAGAGCGAGGTACATCTCAGTGCATCAGGTAACATCCCCATTGCTACATAAGTAATGGATGGCTAGACTACCCATAACTATAAGAGCAATGAGCAGAACCTGGACAGTTACAACAAGTAAGGAACATGTTGACCAAATTTTAACAAACCAGAACTTGTCGAAGTTCTTGGAAGACTCAGAATAATATCCCCGACCAATATGTCTGGATTTTGGCCCTATTCATGACTTGATCTCAGACAGGTCTGGACAATATGTCATATTGTGAAGTCATGAATGAGAAAAGTCCAAAACACCTGATATCCAGACACAAGAAATGCCCTTATGCTGTCTCTCATGTCTGCATATCACCCGATATGAAACATGTCTTAAATTCATCAGAAAGTCCAACAGAAATGCTCCGGATTCTTCTGGTATTGAGGGAAGAATCCCCTATAGGTTCTTCTTCACACAGTGTGTGTATGTCTGAGTTGTGTGAATATAGGTGGCTACTCATGATGTTTCCACAACCAAGCCAAGATCGTGACGTCTGAAAGAGGTAAATGTCTCACAGTTTACTTTTTACTCATATTACAGTCAAACACAAGGTGTAAGTAAAAAAGTATTACATGTGAGATATAGAGCTGTATGTAGACGAGAGAAAAAATAAGAAATGTAAAGAATTCCTATTTTGCAATAATAATGATAGTAAATTAGATTCACACTCTGAAATGTTCCAGTCATCAGACTGTATCCAGATGTTCATTTACTCTGAGACAATGAGAAAATTACACCAACAAACCAAACAAACAAACAAAAAGAAAACCCATAAAAGCTTCGCAGCAATCTTGTGTTTTCAAAGGCTGTGCTTCCAAACAGAACTAAAGTATGTTTGTACTAATGTTGTGAAACCAAAGAAAATACCTGAAAGAAGATGTCCATGAAAACAAGGCTGAACATGTAATTACACCTCCCCTACTTTACTGGATCACCTACACAAGGAGGGTTGCATCGTTTTACTGTTAACTCTATCTGCCAATGAATACCGATATATTTTTACCTTCCCATTTTTTCCCAGCACAATTATAGTACTGATTATTCAGACTAATTTTCAGACGTATTATGTGGCTTAGTTCTGGTGAATCACTACACTAGGAAACAATGATGTTGATAATGTAAGTGACAGCTTTAAACACTCAAAGAAACTTTGATGAAATCATGGAAATGGAAACATGTACACACAGTTTAATTACTTTTAATTAAACAATTTTGCTGTTTCAATCCATATACATTATTGTTGTGTATGCATTATTCTGTTCGATGATGGGCATGTCCAGCATCCTGGCAACCAGATCAGCACTGGCCGTGTTTAAGACCAGCTCGGCTTGCCATTTATCGCTATATTGTTGATAACCCAGCGGGAACAGCTCTCGGCCTTAGATTCAGTCTTGATCGACAGTTCTCGAACCTGTTTGTGTCTCTTCCTCCTTGGAAGATCCTGTCCGCCCACCCCCTTGCCTACCATCCAGCTCGCCTCCCTGCCTGTCGGTTTGCCCACCCGCTTGCCTGCCAGTACGCCTGTCTGCTGGTCCCTATGCTCGCCTCTTCAGTAATTATTTGGATCCGGAGAGAAATAATAAACCTTTTGGAATAATGAATAGTTGTCCGGGAATTAAAAACACTGTTAAGAAAAGTTTCAAACAAACTCCTTAAATGAAAGCAATTTTAGTTAAAATATTGTAATATTGACACTGGCTTACTATGGTGTTATCATTATGACTCATTCTTGAATAAGCAGGGGACTTTCAGAGTGCAGATGTAGATTTACAAGGATAAAACTTTCAGTTTTTTTAATCTTCTCCCTCACTTGGCTATATACTTCATTGAATGAAGAAAAGTCTCTTGTTAGTACCAATATTCATCATCGACATTAAACAGTAGTGGAATAAGTCTCTCCCTAATATAAAGCCTGTCTGATCTGGGGATATATTCCAGGAAGAACTCGCTGAAGAAAATCTGATTTTTCTCCTCTATATTTAACAAAGATATGGGTCTAAAACTGGCACAAAGTTTTTGTTTTGTTTTGTTTTGTTTTGTTTTTAAAAAAAAGAAGAGTAATTAGAGCCAAAGACAAAGCCTCATAAACATCATTTAAAGTGGTCCTTGTTATGGTTAGGAAGCCAGCACCCAAAACTCAGCCAACAAGTTTGAACAGATTTATTGAAATGATGGTGTTGAAGGTGGTATCGCTAGTCTGATTACCAGGAAGTCTGGAACACAAAAAACAGAGGTGAACCAAAAACAGTTTAGCTATATTTGTCAGAAAGTTGGAGAACTTTGCCCAGTTCTTTGCAACAAATATTATAGTATTAATTTTTGTATTTTAACATAGGTGATATTATGGGATGGGGAGGGAGAAAACAAAAAAGCCAGTAGCTTCATGGAAGGACCTGCGTCCAACTGGACAGTCCACCAGCACCTTCCTACCATGTCCTCTACTGATTGATTTCCTGCTTGTGTTGTTCTCACTCAGTAAGTAGTTTTGGATAAAAGCGTCTAAATGACTGTAGAACAGAATAATACTGGAGAGGCCAAGAAATAAATGTTTACTAGGAGATGGGAAACAAGCAGCCTCAGAGTAGTCCTCCAGAGCAGGGAAAACAATCTACAAAATCCAGAATCTCAAGGTCCAAAATCAGTCCAGGGTTCACACCAAAAGACACGAGCAGCAGAAGAAATCCGAGGAGCAAGCAAGAGGCAAGGTCAGAATCTGGCAGGGTTCAACAACAGGAGATCAGTTCATACCATTAAAAGCGTAGCGAAGACGGTGGTCGGTGACAGGCAGGGTCAAAGCAAGTTCTTTCTGAGTCACGCACATAAACAAGGCTTGAAAGCTGTGGAAAAGACAGACAATGTCGCACCGAGCAGATCCAGAGCTGGGGATTCAGTAGAGGGCAGAACAGGTGAGGAATATCAGCAATCAGGCAGAGCAGAAACTATGACAGTCCTAAGAAGTGGGGCAATTTTTTAAATAAATCCATCAGGACCTGGGGCCTCATTTATAAAGCTGTCGCACCAAACCCGGTGTAGACCAGTTCTTGTCCACTTCAGGGGTTTCTAAAAGCAGGACTTGGCGGTAAAACGTCCCGACCTCCACGCCAACTCTGATCCTGGCGTACGACAACATCTGGAGAAACAGGAAACGGCGACACCAAAGGTGTGGTGATTCCTGTTCCCTGGTGGGCGTGGTCAGCTGGGAACTGGAGGCACAGCTGATCCACATTTCAGCAATCAACGAACCACCTATTTAAGACCAGCTCTGCCTGCTATCCAGCGCCAGATTGTTGATTGCCCTGCGGTAAAACAGCTCTCGGCCTCAGCTTACGTTGCTTGTGCTTGACCCTGATTGTAACCTGTCCTGTCTTCCTCCTGCCAGAGAAAGCCTGCCTGCTCGTTCGCTTGCTCCCCTGCCTGCCTGCCTCCTGCTGCTCGCCAGTCTGCCAGTCTCTGAAAGTTCCACTGGAAGAATTCACAGGAATCTGTGGGAAATCAATAAACCTCTCTCTGTACTCAGACAGTGTCCGCTCTTTGGATCCTACTAGCCCCTCACCCACAACAAAAGGTAGAAAATAAAACCAAAGAAATGGTGTGAAATTTAAGATGTTTGTTCCAAATGAAACGTAAACTTTCCCCCAGAATGTTGGACATTAACAGCATCTGCAGAAGAAGAGAAAAAGTTCCTCCAGCACGTAAAACGTCCAGCAGGAAAATGTTCTGAAACCAAGCAGTTCTACATGTTAGAAAAGCCACATCACACAGTTAATAAGTCGTACAGAAGCTGCCGTACTAATAAAGCTCTACATGAAGACCTGCAGGTAAAAGGAGGCGGTCGCCATGACAACAGCCCATCATCAGGCTGCTCAGGTGTTTCCTCCACCTGCAGATACAGAACATGAAGTGATGGTTGGATATAAAATGCTCCCCAATGTGGCTTATCTGTCCCTGCTGGTGGACATGGAACATGGAGACTCTGGACTCCAGTCCGGCACCTTCCAAAGGGAAGGGACTGACAGGTCGGGTCCGCTCCTTTTCCCAACCCAGAGCAGAGGAACAGAACGATGTTCTCCACAGCCAGACGTGGTGTAGCGGCCATCGGGCAGATGGAGGCAGGTGGAGGTTAGGGATGGAGAGATTCACCGATTTGAATCGGTGGTCCGATAACAACGTTAATTATATGAGTGTACTGGTAGGTTCAATATGCATCGGATAGAACTTATGGCTAAATGTGCAATGTATCTTTCTTATTACGTCCGCATCGGTAATATTCATGGTAATAGCGATTATAAAATACTTTCTCTTTCGCCCTCGGGTTTTCGAGGTGCCTTGAACATATCATCACTTTTTTTTTATGCATTTCTGTAATATAACTTACGGAAGCCGGGTGAATAACTCATCAGAGTTGGAAAACGGGAAATGGAGGGAAGCGAGATTTCAGGTGAAGACGCGATTTACAATGTGAGTCTGAAGACATACAAGTCAAAAGTTTGGCGATACTTTGGATTTTTTAAAAAAGAAGATGGGAAACTTGATAACACTCACGCGATTTGCAAACAATGTCGTGCAGCTATAAAATATGTTAGCAGCACGACGAACATGGCAACGCACATGAAAAGGCGACATGGCGTAGATATCTCGGAAGCTGTTGTCCCCCCCGCTTCCTCTGATGTCTTTAGCAGTGCACAATCTGCACATTCATCATCAGGCAACGGCAGCAAAACTGGTGAGAGGAGTATTGCTAGCTTTTTCAACTCTGCAATTCCCCTGGCAGCTAACTCTTCCCGCTTGCAGGCAATAACCAACGCCATCACATACTTTATCTGTGAAGATATTCAGCCATACAGTGTTGTGGAGAACGAGGGCTTCCAGCAACTTCTTCATGTTTTAGATCCATGGCACAAAATACCAGTTAGGGGGACATTTACTGACATTTACATCCCTGCCCTGTACAACAAAGTGGAAAGAGAAATAGTCGAGTCTGAGTGATGCAAAGCAAGTTGCATTTACTGTGGATGGCTGGGTGTCTTGCGCTACTCAGACATACATAACTGTGACGGCTCACTATGATGACTGGAGCATGAAGAACCCTGTTCTCCAGACCAGAGCCTTCAATTAAGAACACAAAGGAGAAAATCTGGCAGTTTTATTGCGTGATGTTTGCTGTGAATGGAAGATTGAAGAAAAGAAGCCTGCACTGGTCACTGATAATGCATCAAACACGTTACTGGCTGGAACGCTTGCAGAGATGAAGCCACATATACGATGTATCACACACACACATAATTTGACCTCTCAAAAGGCCCTAAAAGTAGACAAGGTGTCCTGGTAAAATTGAGGAAGTTCGTGACATATTTTCACAAAAGCCCCAAAGCACGTGAAGCACTGCGTGAAATCCAAACCCAGCTGCACCTGAAACACCACAAACCACTGCATGATGTTTCCACAAGGTGGAACCATTCTTTGGACATGATGGAGCGTTTCTGCCACAGCCAGGAGAGGAAAGACAAAAGGCCTGCCAAGCATCACAGATGAAGAACTCGGTCTACTCCCAGAGATCATAATGACCCCACTCAAAGTGGCAACTCAGTGATTGAGTGAGGAAAAGACCCCCACCATCTCCATCATCGCCCCAACGCTGGCCAAACTGAAGGAACATTTTCAGCCAAATGACACTGACCTACAGGTCATTTTTGGGATGAAAGAGAATTTCAGACATGACTTTGACACCCGCGACACATATATTCAGGACCTCCTCAACAAAGCCTCAGCACTTGATCCCTGCTTCACAGAGCTGGAATTCCTGGAAGAGGACGACATTCGGGACACCATCTTCCTGAAGATAACAGCTGAAGTGGAAGAAATGGGAAGAAAATCTACAGCATCTTGTATCCAAAGTGTTTGTCCCACTGAGTGGATCTGAGAGAGCGTAGGTTTCTGCAGTAGGAGACCATCTTTAGAGTCATGTTCGTGTTACATTTACCCTGCAGTCTAAAGCTGTTTTTATCCGTTGTAGTTGAAAGAAATCTAACGGCTTCTATGTGCTGATTGTTGTCAGGCAGAGGGTGATGAACGAGAGACCGGCAGCTGACTCTGTAGCTGACCACCAGAGCTTCCACAGAGGGGATGACAGTGATGAAGAGGAGGAGGAAGAGGCAGAGACAGGTTTGTGTTGTTTTGAATTTTTTTTTTTTTTTTTTTTTTTTTTTTTGTTGTCTTGTCCAGCATTTAGGCAGCAGAATGATGGTCTGGATGTTCTGCTGAGCAAATTTTCTCTGCCAAGGGAAGCTTTATAGATATAATGATCCCCTTGACTTTCTGAATTTTTATTTTATTTCTATGTTTATTTTGTATTGTTGTTTGAATTGTAGAGTTTGTACTGCTGGACCAGAGAGGACAGACAAAAGACAGAAAGAGAAAGGAGAAAAAACACCTCATAAGAAAAGGGAAAGAGATAAAGGGAGAGGAAAAAACAACTAAAAAATAACCCAAAAACAAAAAGAAAGAAAACAACCTACAGATGTATACATACACACATACAGGCACACACATACATATACACACACATACACACGCATACATACACATACATATACACACACGTATACACACATATATATACATATGTACACATATACATATACACATACATACATATACACACACACCTCTATGCACACACATAACCACACATACATACGTACAAACATATACGCCCTCGCCAGTATTAACACATATACATACACATACAAGCCAACTTTAGATCATAGTAACTAAACTATGAATGTAAAAAGTTAAATATAAATGAGAAACAAAGAGAAATGAGAAAACCAGCTGCTGTTAGTGAATAAACCTGCAGACGACTCGGTGACTGTGTCACATGCAGAACATGCAGAGTGGAACGTGTTCAGAGAAGATCATGCCAGTGTGACCCCTCCCACACAAAGGCAAGAGGCACGCCAGGAGGACCCCCGAGACCCGGGCCATCGGCAGCCATCCCCAGGCACAGACCCCAACCGCCCCCCCCCGGAGCCAGCCATGCACCGACCCAGGAGGCGGCAGAGGGGGGTCCCAGCCAGAGTCCCCCGCAGTCAGGGGGAACAGGCCCCAGCAGGCCCGGACCAGCGAGGACCGGCCCCGCCGGGCACCGGCCCCCCAGGGCAGACAGAGCGCGGGCCCCACGGCCCCAAGAGCCCAGAAGCAACCCCCCACCCCCGCAGGCAGAGGGCCCAGCCCACACCGACGGAGGGCCGGGATCCCCAGACCGCCACCGAGCAGCAGCCAGGCCGCACCCCAGTGCACCAGCAGCGCTCCCCGAGCACCAAGACCCTCCACGCACCCACGCACACACACACACACACACACACACACATACGCACACACGCACATGCATGTGCACACACACACACACACACACACACACACACATGCACCCACCCACACCCACACGCATCCACACTTCCTCCTTAAACACACCCTATCCACCCATTCTCTTACACACGCTCAAACTCACACTCTCCTACCCCCGTTCTTTATACACACACACCCCCTCACACACACATCCCTGCTCCCTCTATAATCACCCATTCTTCCATACACGCATACCCCACTCTACACACACACACACACACCTCCCTACACCCCCCCCCCCCCTACCCTAACATTCATTCACCACTTCATCCATTGGCTCCTGCACGCCCTCACCTTTCTTTCCCAACGTGTCCCCTGTGAGATACCCCTGGGGGAGCAGGGGATAGGAGGGCCCCAATCAGGGCCCCACAACTACCCCCCACCCCTGTCAACGCCCCCCCACCACTCCACACATGCAGCCGATCCAGCACCACCCAGGGCCAGCAGCAGTCCCACCCCAGCCAGGCCAGCCCAGACCCAGGCCTCCTGAACAGCACCACTCCCCCGCCCAAACCCCCCCGGCACAGCCCCAGAAATAGGGGCGTGGCAGGACCCCATTGACACCCCCTCCCTCCCAGCTTATGAATGATTGTGAAGTGTGTGTTGTTTGCAATTAAAATTGGGAAGAAGTAACCACATCATGTTGGGAGCGGGACCACCAAAGCAGCCCCGCCCACCGCACACTGCATGGCCCGCCCCCCAAAACATGTCCATGTGTTGTCAGTGTGTGTTTTTTTTGTGTTATGTTGACTAAGTGTAATTAAAACTGGGAGGTGAACCGATGCTGGGTGCAGCGATGGAGACCACCTTGATGGCCTCTCTCACCATCCAGATCAACGTGTCCACCTCCCAACGCCCTGCCTGTGTGGTGGAAGAAGGGAAGGAGGGGGGTCCGGGGATTTAGGTCCCGAGGGAAGCGCCCCTCCCTCAAGAAGATGAGCCACCTGCGGCATGAGGCACGTCCCCCATTCCCGGGGCCCCCGAAGGCCAGGACAGGCCAAGGGCAGCTGCCCCAACAACCAGGGCCCTCAGCAACCCCAATAAAGGAGCCGCCACCGGCCCCAGAAGGCACCAACGAACCACATGCAAAAGTGGGGGGGGGGGGGGGCAAAGAAGAGGAGGGGCGGGAGAAGGAGAGACAGACCAAGGGCCCACCGCCCCCACACCCCTAGGAGACGCCCCCACCCAGAGACACGTTGCATTCCCTTCTCCTTTACACACCAACACATTCACACCCCCTCACCATCAGCCTGGTATACACACACATCTACACACACACACACACACCTACAGACCCACACACACATCTACACACACACACACCTACAGACCCACACATACATCTATACACATACACACCCATTCTAACAGATACACGGCCAAAAGTTTAGTCCACCTCCAAAACCCTACACCCCCCCCCCCCCCTGCCCATCACAAAACACCCCTTCCCATTCTACCTACCCTAGAACAAACCACCACAACTCCCCACTTCTCTCACTGAAGTCCTACCCCCTTCATAGTCATGACCCTTCACCCCCCTATACACCTACATACACATGCACCCCCCCCACTCCCCCCTACACACGGACCACTACCCCCCATACACATGCATCTCAATACATGTATACACACCCCTATCTCCCATGCATTTAACACCAGATTATCCACACACAAGCCCTTACCCCTTCCCATACACACACACACACACACACACACACACACACACACACACACACACACACACACACACTCCCTCATTCACAACCCCAACCCCCCACACAATCATGTACTATCACACGCCCCAAAACCTCCACCCCCACACCTACATGCCCTAACACACTCCCCCTTACACACAACCCTACCCCCCACAAACTCATGCTCCACTACACTCCCCATAAACCCCCCACATATAAACCACCACACACCTCCTACACCCCACACACTCATGTACTATCACAGTCCCCTAAACCTCCACCCCAACACCCCTCACACACTCCCGCATACACACACCCCTCACCCCCTATAACTTCATGTACCACTACAATCCTCTATACACACCCCGCATATACACCACCGCACTCCCTCATACATACCCCCCCACACATACATGCCTCAACACACTCCCACATACACACCCCCCCTACCCCCCATACATTCATGTACCACTACAATCCTCTATACACACCCCACATATACACCACCGCACTCCCTCATACATACACCCCCACACATACATGCCTCAACACACTCCCACATACACGCACCCCTACCCCCCATACATTCATGTACCACTACACTCCTCCATACACACCCCACATATACACCACCGCATTCCCTCATACGTACCCCCCCTACACCCCACACACTCATGTACTTTCGGACTCCCCTAAACCCCCACCCCTACACCCCTCACACACTCCCGCATACACACACCCCTCACCCCCTATACCTTCATGTACCGCTACAATCCTCTATACACACCCCGCATATACACCCCCACACTCCCTCATACGTACACCCCCACACATACATGCCTCAACACACTCCCACATACACGCACCCCTCACCCCCCATACATTCATGTACCACTACACTCCTCCATACACACCCCATATATACACAGGCACCCCCCCATCCTCCACTATCTTGGGCCCGGGTCCCTCTGCCGGGCACCAGGGCACAGACCCGCCCCCACTGCAGCGGCAGGTCCAGGTCAGCCCAACCCCCCCCCACGGCAGGGCCGACCCCCCATCCCCGAGAAGCAGGGGACAGCCCCGGGCACCGGAGCCCAGGACCCGCACCCAGCCCCCCCACCCCACAGCGGCACGGCCACCCGTCACGGAGCCAATACCCGCCGATCCAGCCCCCGCCAGCGACCTCGCCCCCCGCCGCAAGGCAACTCCAACCATTGATCAACCCACGGCCTCCCGCCAGGTCTGGAAACCTAGCCCCCCCAGTAATGAAGCAGCCAAGATCCCCGTCCAGGGGTCCACCCCAGACCCACAGCCACCTGAGCCACCCAGCCAGTCCCCAGCCCCGAGCAGGATGAGGTCACACCCCCCCCCCTACACTAAGTGATGGAGCTGATCACAGGAGACCAGAGAGAGTGAAATCCAACTGACTGATCCTTTGAGGAGGCAGACATCATTTCCATGCTGATGTAATCTAATAACAGATTTCTAAACTGCTGGATACACAGATTCTGTTTGCTTTTCCAGTTCACAAGGATAGTTTTCTTTGCAATGCACAGGCTGCTGAGGATTGGTTTTGCTAAATTAAACCCTGTTATTTTCACCTAAGTGACTCAAGAGGCCCAGTTTGGGGTTTGCAGGGATATTACATTTAAACCAGTCTGACAGATCTTTACATACCTGGAGCCAGAATCTCTGGACAGGTGGACAAGACCATAAGGCATGGTAGTAGCTGTCAATCATGTTGTCAGTACAGTGTGGACAGATATGTGAGTGCAACAGACCCATCTTGAACATCCTGTGTCCCGTATAATGAGTTCTGTGTAGGATTCTGAATTGTATTAATTGCATGTTTGAATTCTTAGTCATTCTGAATGTGTTTGAGCAGATTTGTGACCATTCATTTTGATTGAAGTTACTGGATAAGTCTGCTTCCCATTTAGAAGCTGGGAGAGAGATGGAATCTTCTAGCTTCAATAGTAATCTGTATATTTTGGATAGAAGCTTCGGGGCCTTAAGATTTAAGAATTCTGCAACCCTGATAGGTAACTGTAAGTTTAGTTGATCAGTGGTGTATTTCTGTTGTTTTGAATTTTAATATAGTTGTGAGTTGATGGTAAAGGATGTAGGATTTCATTATAGAATCATCCTGCAGTATTAAGTATTATTTCTCTTCTCCCAGAACTCCCCAAAAAGAAGTCACCCTTGGACCAGATGTTTGGACATTTCTTCACTCCAAGAGCACCAAAGAAGAGCATGGGGGACAGAGCTAAGGAGGGAAAGTACAGGGGGAGGGATTGCTTCTCTCTGAATGGGGATGTGTTGCAGTGCTGGAAAGAACAGATGGATCTTCCACTGCTTTCCAAACTGGCCAGAAGCTTCTTATCCATCCCAGCAACTAGTGTTCCATCAGAGTGTGTTTTTAGCACGACTGGTGACATAGTTACAGCACAGCACAGTCTGCTTCTACCTGAACATGTTGAGCAACTAATATTCCTGAAGAAAAACCTGAAACTAAGCCACATGAAATAAATCTCTCAATGATGTGAGCTGGCAGGACTGGATCACCACCAGTATGTTGGACTTTTTCATACATTGTTAGCAGTTATAAAAGAGCTGTTTTATGAAAGGTTCTTTGTTTATTTTTGAAGTTGTGATAGTCAATGCATTGACACTTTATTTTTTTGCACAGGGGGAATGCAGTATGGACTTTGCACGTAAAAAGACACACCTCAGTGTGTGATGTTTACAGTTAATGTGCCTTTCAGCCAAATACTTACAGCTGGAGCACAAGATGTTAAAAGAACTGATAATGAATGGTTCATTTTTTTGTTTTATTAAGAGGTCAAAAGAGAAATTCCTGAAGTAAATTTTAGTTTGTTAATGAAAAACAAATGTAATGAAAAAGGCTTTTGTTTGATTTAGTTATTGGAAAAATAAAATAGTACTGTCTCTGTATGTTCCCTAGTGAATTGCATCTTCTTCCCAAGTTAAATTTATATGTATACTTATTAGGAGCCAAACATCAAGTACATCATTCACAGAGAAAAGGAAGATAAAATAATTGTAAGGTTGTTTAAAAACCAGATGTGGATTGTAAATTCCTTTGTATTGTGTTGAATAGTTTAGAGTCACATTATGAATCACATCATACTGGATCGCATTGTATAATTTTGAATCATTAAATCATTAATGAATCGTATCGCATCGTATCTGCAGGGGCTTCACTGTATCGTTAATGTATCGTATCGCCGGCAGTGTATCGAGATGCGTATCGAATCGGGCTCAGTGGTGGAGATTCACATCCCTAGTGGAGGTGCCTCCATGCCCAGGAGGAAACCTGTTGTACAGCTGCAGATGTCTGCAGATAGTGGAGACGCTACATAACATGCTACTAAATGGTAACGTGTCCCGTTCAGCTGCGACCAGCGCTGTTGTCCCCGACCTCCAACCATCATGTTGGAAC
The DNA here is from genome assembly GCF_933228915.1 of Telmatherina bonti. Taxonomy (NCBI): domain Eukaryota; kingdom Metazoa; phylum Chordata; class Actinopteri; order Atheriniformes; family Telmatherinidae; genus Telmatherina; species Telmatherina bonti. The sequence goes on along the minus strand of NC_136625.1, from coordinate 42,028,931 downwards.
CAAACTGCTGCCAAACGTCTAGAAGTGATGCAACACATCAGAGGTGGACAATTCTCATTTATTCACAGGTTTAGTCTCATTTCTGTCTTTATGTCTCCGTCTCCTGCACCTCCTCCTCTGCCAGGACACGCCTGCTGGGGGGACAAGGTGGACCAAGATGCACTTTCTCCCTACATTTTATTGTCTGACCACTTTATTTGTCCTTTCTGGATAAGTCCGGTGGTCTGATGAGACGCTGACAGCATCTGTCCCCTGCTGACCTCCTCTGTCTTTCTGCTGGTGGTGATGTCCATCCCGTCTCCACCAGATAAAATACTTTTACATTTTACAACTTTATCTGTTAGAATTTCTTCCTCATTTTCCAGAAAATTCCTCTTTTTTCCTGCAGAACCGTCATGGAAATGAGATGGATTAATATTTATCAGGGCGTCAGCCTGACCTTTTATGGCCAACATGTGGGCATGGCCAGATGTTTCCTCACCGTGTTAAATTTACTGTTGATCCTGATTTATGAAGGAAACAGGCGTGGGACGTGCTGCTGTAGAAAACTGGATGTTTTTTTGCGCCACATTTTCTGTTTTCCGTACGCGCGCCACCTGTAGTCAGCGTTACTTTGCACAGTTATATAAATGAGGCTCCTGGTGATTTTCCACTTTGTAAAGCCTCAGAGACATTTGCAACCCCAGCTGGTGAGATTGGGTTTGCTGTATAACTCACAAACCCCTGATCTACTTTGAGAAGTTCAGCTGTATTTAACATATGAGTAATGTCAGTCCAGGGTTGGTCTGACATGAATAAATCTAAGTACAATTTGGCAAATGTTTAATTTATTTGTTTTGGGTCAGTAAGGATAGACCTTCATGGAGAATTGATACTTGAAAGATGTCTAGAGGCAGCTGCAGCTCTGGCTTGGTGTGCAAGGAGTTTTCCAACTTTGTCCCCTGATGAAATTCAGTTTGGAGTTGTAGATGCTTTTTGTAAAGTGAAGGGGTATGGAATGGTGGAAAATGTCTCATCAATTGTTGAGTCACAGTCATTTTCTAAGGTGAGTTATATTAGAAGTTATGTGACCTTTTAAATATGTCTAAAAGATTTTAAAAGAGGGTGCCCCTTGACACATCTCGTGTCTCATTTATTTAAATGGTTCCTATTCTGGTATTTGGAGTTTTCTGAACTTTCTACAGTGTTACAGTGTTGAATCCTCATCAGACATGTGAACAACACTGTTTTTTATCACCTAAACGCATGTTTGAGTTTGAGTTTGAGTTCCAGCACGCTCTCCGTTTGGTTTCCATGGCGACGAAAAACACGTGGTTTTAGAGAGTTTTTTCTACTTGGAAATCCTTGTGACGTCCCGGGGGATAAGGTTGGGTGATTGGTTACCTTCTACTGGTTAACAAGGGCATGTACAAATACATCAGGCGGGTGGAAAACGTGGGATAAAGTTATTTCCAACGATGGCTGGTGAGTTTACCAAAGAGAGACATCCTGCTGCATTCGTTGCTGTGGGTTGCTGTTTTCCACTTCGTTTTCAGGCTCTGATTCAGGTTCCAACATGTAGGGCTGGATGCTATGTGTTGACATTGTAGTTTGTTTTTTTATTGAGTTCATATGAGCCTAATCCTTCTGTTTATGAGACGTTACAATGACGGTGAAAGCAGGTGCGGTGCGCGCTCCCGATGTAGTGCAGTGGCGGGAGGCGGGGCTTAATGCGGAAGAGTCTCAATCCACTCATTTTGCCCGCAGGCTGATCTGACAGCCTACGGAGAGGGTCGGTCTGAAGTAAATAAAGCCATTTGGGACAATAACTCCATCAATCCCAGCCCTTCTGGTCTTAAATTAGCCCGAAATGCATATAATAGTTTATGTTTACTTTAATAAAAACAAATGTATATTGGATCTTAGGGAGTTTAGAAAAGATTTGTCAGTAAATGGGAGTTGGATATCCATTCGCACATGTCTGTAACTATTAAAATAAAAGTCCAATAATGTGGGGGCTTGATCTGAAATCACAGTGCTATGTGGTAATTATTTAGATTTAGTAAGAGAGTATGGTCTGGAAGAGAATCTGTCGAAAATCAACATCTTGAACAAAATTGAAGTCACTACTAATAATAATGTGGATGGAAGTGGAAAGCCTGAAGACAAACTATTTGTCATCCCAGTTTGGTGCATAGATACTAGCTAAGCTGACTTACAGACCCTCCCCAAATCTAACAGATAGGATAAAAATTACTGCTTCTCTGGCTCTCGCACTGAATTTTGAATGATACCAATTACTGAACTTGCCCCATTTTATGAGCAAGATCTTATCACTATGCAAATGTGTCTCCTGTAGAAACACATCTCTTCTGAACCCCTTAAAGATGGGAGATAATCTCATTTATTTTTCAGTGTCCATGCAGGAGGTGGGTCATCTGAGGGCAGAATTTGAGAGTTGAGACAGAGTGAATGAAAATAATAATAATAAAAAAAAGAACTTGGTAAAGCAAACCTGTGTGACTAGCCAGTGTTGGCTTGAATGGGTTCTCCATTGGAAAACTTTACTACTGGAGCTTGAGCAGAAACCACTGTGCTGCCTGCTACATGACAGCTTGAGTTGGAGAGTGTTGAGCTGACACATTACATTTTTGTACTCTGCTGGTTGGTCCAGCAATTCAAGACAGTAATCGTCATATCAAGAGACTGGCTTCCCTTCAAACTTCATTACTTCTTGCGTCCTCCTGGCAGCACAAATCACCACATTCTTGGCTTGAAACTTGTGGAAACAGGTGACAAGAGCTCTGGGATTTTTCCTGCTGGGACTCTGGGCTTGAGTGCACTATGAGCTCTCTCAATCTCAAACAGAAAGCAGAACACCTTTTCCAAGTATTTCAACGAAGAAGCTGAAGAACATTAGACTTCTACTTACACCGTCTACTTCTACCCTCCGAAACAGCAAGCTTGGCTTTGAACTTTGCACTGTCTTTAAGCATTGAGGTGAGCTGTGCTTCTAATTGTTGAAACTGGTTCAGCCCAAATTCAACACTGGAGAAGTGTGTTTGACAAGAGAGCCAAGTTTAGTTAAATATGTTGAGCTGGTGTGTTAGGTTGAGCAATTCCAGCTAGATATAGTTAGACTCACTTTGATTCTTGGCTCGGGCTCTGTAGCCAGTGTCTTCAAGAAAGGCTGGACTGTCTTTCAAACTGGATTTGTTCCCAGTGAGAGGCGTTGAGCACACACCCCAACAGGGTGTCTGTACATTGAGGTTTACCACATTGAATGAGAGAGCAGCCTCCCTCCACCTATGGTCATGAGCTGTGGGTCGTGAACGAAAGAAGGAGATCTCGTATACAGGCGGCTGAAATGAGTTTCCTCTGCAGGGTGGCCGGGCTCTCCCTTAGAGATAGGGTGAGGAGCTCGGTGAGATATCTCCGTGCCCTGCCGTCCAGCTGTGGATGCCGGAGTAGCGTTACATTGACGGCCATCCCGCCCCTGGGACCTTGCCACAGTTCATCGATCCAGAGACCTGGTTGCATCTCGGAGCTAAACCACAGATCCCGGTCAGCTCCACCCCGAGCCAAAAGGAGCCCCGGTTCCGTGTTTCTCCACGGCGGCAAAAAGGAAGGTGTCGCAGCGCATCTCCACCAAATGACATCCCCTGTTACAACAGGTTTACCGTTCTCAGTCTTGCAGATTTATCCCCTTTAATCGACGATTCTCAGTCCAGCAGCTCACCGGCACCACGCTTCTCCCCCGTCCCTGTGCCGGAGCTCCGCAGCTTGCAGCCTTTACCCTGGCTCCGAAACGAACCACCACCCGCCGTGCTGCTGGACCCGCTACATCACCGCCACCACCTCAGGTAAAGCCTCCGTCACACTCCTCTCCAACGACTCTGATAATTGGAGACTCAGTTGTGAGAAACGTAAGATTGCGCTCCATAGTTAGAATTGTGGCGATAGATACTCCAGGGATCGTAGTCAAATGCATTCCAGGTGCCAGAGCAGGCCACATTGAATCCTACTTAAAACTTCTGACGCAGGATAAATGTAAATACAGCAAGATTATTATTCATGTTGGGGTAAATGACACCCGGTTACACCAATCAGAGATCACCAAAGTAAATGTTGCCTCAGTGTGTGACTTTGCTAAAACCATGTCAGACTCTGTAGTTTTCTCCGGACCCCTGCCAGACCTGACCAGCGATGACATGTTTAGCCGTTTGTCATCCTTTAACCGCTGGCTGTCTAGGTGGTGCCCAGAACAAAATGTGGGCTTTATAGATAACTGGAAAAGTTTCTGGGGAAAACCTGGTCTTATTAGGAGAGACGGATTCATTCCACAGTGGATGGAGCAGCTCTCATTTCTAGGTACATGGATCATTTTATTAGTCAGTTAAACCCATGACTGTTCAGGACTGAGACCAGGAAGCAGAGTTGTAGTCTCACATGCTTTTCTCACCCCTGTCGCCACCCTCCCCACAACCCATAATGATGGTATTCCCCCCCCTCCTCCCCATAACCCATAATGATGGTATCTGCCCCCCCACAACCCATAATCATTGTATCTGCCCCCCCACAACCCAGAAAGAATAAAACAGCACGGGGGAGGAAATCATAAAAACCTCATTAATATCAAAACAATGAATCTAATAAGACAAAATAATAAAACCATTAAATGTGGTTTATTGAATATTAGATCTCTTGTGTCGAAGTCTCTGTTAATCAATGACCTGATTACTGATCATCATATTGATCTATTCTGTCTCATGGAAACCTGCTGCAGCAGGAGGATCATGTCAGTAAAAATGAATCGACTCCACCAGATTGTCTAAATGTTCATGTTCCCAGAACTACAGGTCGAGGAGGAGGTGTGGCAGCTATCTTTAAATCAGAACTATTGATTAGTCCTAAACATAAAATAATTCCAATAGCTTTGAACACCTGACTCTTAGTCTATCCCACCCAAGGTGGAAATGAGAGAAGCCACTTCTCCTAGTAGTAGTCTACCGTCCACCTGGATCTTCCTCACAGTTCCTAACTGACTTCTCAGACCTCTTATCAGACTTAGTGCTGAATACTGATAAAGTTATTGTTCTGGGGGATTTTAACATTCATCTTGATGATGAACATGACAGTTTAAACACTGCCTTTAACTCTATATTAAGTTCAATTGGATTTTCCCAAAATGTCCACAGACCGACTCATTCTCATCGTCACACTCTGGATCTTCTTCTGACATGTGGCATCAGAAGTGATCAACTAACAGTTTTTCCTCATAACCCTGTTCTGTCTGATCATTTAATAACTTTTGAGTTTACTTTACTTGACTACACAATGGCTGAGAAGAAAAATCATTACAGTTGATGTTTGTGAGATAGTGTTGTTAACAAATGTAAGAAGTCTATTTCAGCAGTATTTCCTCCAACACCATGTGTTAACCTAACAGGAAACACCCATCCGAGCTTTACTCCAACACAGGTCCATGAATGTGTGGCTAGAATAACAGCTTTAATGCGTATAACACTAGATAATGTTGCTCCTCTAAAGAAGAAGAGAACCAGTCAGAAGAAGCGGCCCGGTGGTTTAATTCCCAGCTTCAAGCTTTAAAACAGACATCAAGATGTTTGGAAAGAAAGTGGCGTTCATCTGGCTTAGAATAGTGTCGCTTAGAAAGAAAGTAAATATGTTTCTTAATGTGATCAATTCATCTCTATTAACAGGATATGTACCTCAATATTTTAAGACAGCTGTAATTAAACCTTAAAAAACCAACTCTGATCCAGGAGTTTTAGCTAATTATAGACCAATATCTAATCTCCCCTTCTGGTCTAAAGTTCTGGAGAAAACAGTTTCAACCCAACTATGTTCCTATCTGAGCAGAAACAATCTGAAGAGTTCCAGTCAGGATTTAGAGCTCATCATAGCACAGAGACAGCACTGGTGAAAGTCTAATGATCTTCTCATGGCCTCAGATAAAGGACTTCTGTCTGGACTCATTCTTTTAGATCTCAGTGCTGCATTCGACACTATTGATCACAATATTCTGCTACAGAGGCTGGAACATGTTATTGGGATTAAAGGGACCGCATTAGACTGGTTCCAGTCATATTTATCTGATAGATTTCAGTTTGTAAATGTAAATGATGAGTCTTCCTCCCACACCAGGGTAAGTCATGGAGTTCCTCAGGGTTCTGTACTTGGACCAATACTTTTCACATTATACATGCTTCCCTTAGGAAATATCACCAGGCAGCATGGTATAAATTTTCATTGCTATGCGGATGACACTCAGATCTACCTTTCCATGAAGCCAGATGAAACCAATCAGTTTCTTAGATTACAAAGACGTCTTACAGACATCAAGATCTGGATGACTCTGAATTTTCTCCTTTTAAACTCAGACAAGACAGAGGTCGTTATCTTCGGGCTGAAAAACTTAGAACAAAATTATCCAGTTATGTAATTAATCTGGATGGCATTAATCTAGCCTCCAGTACCACTGTGAGGAATCTTGGAGTCATTATTGACCAGGACTTGTCTTTTAGCTCACATTTAAAACAGGTTTTTAGAACCGCCTCCTTCCACCTGCGTAATATTGCAAAAATTAGGAGCATCTTGTCTCAGAAAGATGCAGAAAAATTAGTCCATGCCTTTATTACTTCCAGACTGGATTACTGCAATTCCTTATTCATGGGTTGTCCCAAATATGGCCTGAAAAGTCTCCATCTGATCCAAAATGCTGCAGCGAGGGTTCTGATGAGGACTAGCAGGAGAGATCATGTTTCACCAGTTTTAGCCTCTCTACACTGGCTCCCTGTTAAATCCAGGATAAAGTTTAAAATCCTTCTCCTCACATATAAAGCTCTCCATGACCAAGCTCCATTGTACATAAAAGATCTTATAGTTCCATATATTCCAAACAGAGCACTTGGCTCTCAGACTGCAGGTTTACTGGTGGTTCCCAGAGTCTCAAAGAGTACTATGGGAGGAAGGGCCTTTAGCTATCAGGCTCCTCTCTGATGGAACCAGCTCCCACCGTGGGTTCAGGAGGCAGACTCCCTCCACACCTTTAAGATGGAGCTGAAAACCTTCCTTTTCCATGATTCTTATAGTTAGGATATGAGCATCTCCTGAGTTGGAGTCTGCATGTACGGGACCCAACTGTCCAGGTTCTGCTCATTGCTCTTATAGTTATGGGTAGTCTAGCCATCCATTACTTATGTAGCAATGGGGATGTTACCTGATGCACTGAGAAGTACCTCGCTCTATTTCTCTAATATATTAATGTATAAATATATGCCAATATTGCGTCTCTAACTTATTTATCCTTTTTTCCGCAGGTCTTCCTGAATAAGTGCAGTTGTACATGTTGATCTGTCTTTCCTGTCCTCTCCACCCCGACCAGTCGAGGCAGATGGCTGCCCTCCCTGAGCCGGGTTCTGCCGGAGGTTTTCTTCCTGTTAAAGGGGAGTTTTTTCCTTCCCACTGTCGCCTCTTGCAGCTCAGGATGGAGGATTGGATCCAAGTCATGACTCGATGCAATCAGTTGGTTTCTATTACAGGATATGTATGAATTGGCTCGGAATGATGTGGATGTAAAGTGTCCTGAGACAACATTGTTGTGAAGTGGCGCTGTACAAATAAAGCTGAATTGAATTGAGTTGAAATATAAAAAGGGCTGCACGGTGGCGCAGTGGTTAGCACTGTGGCCTCACAGCAAGAAGGTCACTGGTTTGATCCTTGGCTGGTTTGGTCAGTGGCCTTTCTGTGTGGAGTTTGCATGTTCTCCCCGTGTGTGCGTGGGTTCTCTCCAGGTACTCTGGCTTCCTCCCACCATCCAAAGACATGCATGATAGGTTAATTGGTCACTCTAAATTGCCCCTAGGAGTGAGTGTGAGTGTGAGTGGTTGTTTGTCTCTCTGTGTGGCCCTGCGATGGACTGGCGAGCTGCCAGGGTGTACCCTGCCTGTCGCCCAAAGCCAGCTGGGATAGGCTCCGGCTTCCCCGCGACTCTGAATTGGATTAAGCGGTTTGGAAAATGAATGAATGAATGAAATATAAAAAATAAATACAAAAAGCGATGCCAAATAAAATAGTTTATGCACTGGACAAATTTGTATCAAGTATCAATAGGAGATTATCATGAATCAACCAGAGAAACTTCAAGTACTAAAAAAAAGAAATAAGATGGAGCATATCTGCACCTGCTTGACCAGGTAAGTGTGAAGTAATAGTAATAATCAACAGTGGGTATGGAAGAGATCACAGTTTTTTGCATGTACCAAAATATTATTATCTAATATTATGAAGTATGAAGCCAAACAAGTTACAATGCTACTTGGTTACTTTTCATCCTGAATAGGAAAATCTGTAGATTACTTTAGGAATTAACCACCAACTATCATATAAAGCAGAGTAGTTATACTAAAGCACCATCCATCTCACAGAACACTGCTCACCTGAAATAGTTTACAGAAATTCCAGGTTTAAAACGTTTTGCACTTAAGCAGGGTAATGGATAATAATACTAACAAGGTTTTAACTCCAGTTACCTATCATACAGCCACTAAACTAATGATGCATTTCTTAGTATGTTTCTTTGGTTCATGTGACAGGAGGGGGTGCTTGATATCATTGTCGCCGATGAAAAGGGGGCCCTACAGAAAAGACTGAGGTAATGAGTTCTTTTTTTTTCCCACTGTCAATTACATTTGTCAAAACAGTATCCAGAATATCATCATAAGAATGAATAGATCAGTGGACATTTTGTGAAAAGACAACTGAATTTATTAGAAATTAAAGCCAATATTTTAATGGACTGAACAAAAACTAACAAAGACATTGACTGCTGAATTGATTGATGAAATGGGGAAATAAGTTACTACTTCTATTATGCTATGGTGGTGTCAAAATAAAATCTCTTCACTTGCAGTCAATGCTAAATATTTTTAAATGTTTAGCACTTAAATATTTTAAAGATCGGATGTCTGCTGAAAAATCAGGATTTCACTGCTCCAGACAGAATTACAGATCAAATGGTCACTTTACAAGTTTGTTCTGCAATATTCTGAGGAACAGCAGATGAATGTCAGCACACACACACACACACACACACACACACACACACACACACACACACACACACACACAAACACACACCATGCTGGTTAATCTTTATTGAACTTCCTGACAATAAGAGTTGAAACAAACAGTGACAAATGTCTGGTTAACACGGCTAACGCACAACGCCTTTTCTTAATTAAAAAGCTTGACTCTGGTAAACATGTGCCTGTAATAATATTGCCCTGTGTCAGCCAGATAAAGTGGAGACAAATATAATACACTGCTGCAGTGTGGCTTCTTTCATACATGTGTTATCAATACAAACCCAGGAGTGAATCACATTCTGTAAAAATCCCTTCAGCGTCAAATATTTACTCATTTCAATTTTCTACTGGTATATAATTAAATAATATTGATAATAAAAATGCATGCACCAGTACCTCTCAGGTACTGTCTTGAAATAGTTTTGCTCCTCTATCACTTACCAACAGTAAGTATGAATACATGCTCCTCAGGAACCCAAGGAATCAAATGTTTAAAATGGCTGCATTGGCTCCCAGTACGTTTCAGGATTGGTTTTCCACCCCAAGCCCCCGGTACCAGAGGTTGCGGGAGTAAACATTTCATTTTCTCGGGTGTAATTTCATGTAAGAAATACAAAAATAGACATGTGTGGTATCCACAGAAAGTCCAGACTCTTAGCATCTTTCATTTGATTTCATCTTCATGCTGCTTATCCGGGGTCAGGTCGCTGGGGCAGCAGCCTAAGCAGGGAAGCCCAGACTTCCCTCTCCCCAGCCACATTTGCCAACTCTGCGGGGGGGATCCCGAGGTGTTCCCAGGCCAGCCGAGAGATATAATCCCTCCAGCGTGTCCTGGGTCTTCCCCGGGGTCTCCTCCCAGAGGGACGTGCCTGGAACACCTCACCAGGGAGGTCCAGGAGGCATCCTGACCAGATGCCCGAGCCACCTCAACTGGTTCCTCTCGATGCGGAGGAGCAGCGGCTCTACTCTGATCTCCTCCCGGATGACCGAGCTCCTCACCCTATCTCTAAGGGAGAGCCCGGCCACCCTGCGGAGGAAACTCATTTCAGCCGCCTGTATACGAGATCTACTTCTTTTGGTCACGACCCACAGCTCATGACCATAGGTGAGGGTAGGAACGTAGATCGACTGGTAAATCGAGAGCTTTGCCTTCTGGCTCAGCTCCTTCTTCACCACGACAGACCGGCGCAGAGCCCGCATTACTGCAGACACCGCACCGATCCGTCTGTCCATCTCACGCTCCATCCTTCCCTCACTCGTGAACAAGACCCCGAGATATTCAAACTCCTCTACTTGAGGCAGGACCTCCCTCCCGACCCGGAGAGGGCAATCCACCCTATTCCGGCTGAGTACCATGGTCTCAGATTTGGTGGTGCTGATTCTCAACCCGGCCGCTTCACATCCGGCCGCGAATCCAAAGAGGGTATAGAGCTGCTCCACTGTTCCGCGACCAGGACGAAAACCACACTGCTCCTTCTCAATCAGAGATTCGACTATCCGGCGGACCCTCCTCTCCAGGACCCCTGAACAGACCTTAACAGGGAGGCTGAGGAGTGTGATTCCCCTGTAATTTGAACACACCCTCCGGTCCCCCTCCTTAAAAAGTGGGACCACCACCCCAGTCTGCCACTCCAGCGGTACTGTCCCTGATGTCCACGTGATGCTGCAGAGGCGTGTCAGCCAGGACAGCCCCACAGCATCCAGACCCATAAGGAACTCTGGGCAGATCTCATCCACTCCTGAGCACTGCTTCCCCCTCCTGAGCCGCCGGATGGTGGACCAGAATCGCCTCGAAGCCGTCCGGAAGTCTTTCTCCATGGCCTCACCGAACTCCTCCCATGGCCGAGTTTTTGCCTTGGCGCATGCTGCTTAGCCTGTCGGTACCCATCAGCTGCCTCCAGAGTCCCACAGGCCAAGAAGGCCCGATAGGACTCCTTCTTCAGCTTGACGGCATCCCTCACTGCTGGTGTCCACCAACTAGTCCTGGGATTACTGCCACGACAGGCACCAACGACCTTACAGCCACCGCTCCGGCTGGCCGCCTCAGCAAAAGAGGCACGGAACACAGCGCATTGGGACTCAATGTCCCCCCCTCACTCAGGACATGGTTGAAGCTCTGCTGAAGGTGGGAGTTGAAGCTCGCTCTGACGGGGGACTCAGCCAGACGTTCCCAGCAGACCCTCACAACACGTTAGGGTCTGCCAGATCTGACCGGCTTCCTACCCCACCATCTGAGCCAACTCACCACCAGGTGGTGTTCAGTTGAAGCCCCGCCCCCCTCTTCACCCAAGTGTCCAAGGCATGTGGCCGCACGTCCGACGATACGATTACAAAATCGATCATTCAGGTCTCACTGTCATTGCCCACGTGAGCATTGAAGTCCCCCAGCAGAACAATGGAGTCCACAGAAGGAGCACCCTCCAGCACTCCCTCCAAGGACTCCAGAAAGGGTGGGTACTTTGAAGTGCTGTTCGGTGCATAAACACAGACAACAGTCAGGACCCGTCCCCCCACCCGGAGGCGGAGGGAAACTACCCTTTCATCCACCGGGGTAAACCCCAACGTGCCTCTCACCATGAGCAACGCCACAGTGGAAGAAGGTCCAGCCCCTCTCGAGGGTTCTGGTTCCAGAGCCCAAGCAATGCGTCAAGGTGAGTCTGATCTAACCCGGAAGAGACGCACCGGCGTAAGTTTTACTAACATCCCAACATCTCTGAAAGTCTGCTCCTGACAAGTCTGCTCCCTCCTCAGGACATCATTCCTCTCCTTATGACATCATTCCCCTACACATGACATCATTCCCCTACACATGAAATCACCCCCCCCCCCCCCCCATGGCATCATTCCCTCCATATGACATCATTCCCCTCCAAATGACATCATTTCCCTCCACATGACATCATTCCCCTCCAAATGACATCATTTCCCTCCACATACCATCATTCCCTCCACATGACATCATTCCCCTCCACATGACATCATTCCCTCCTCATGACATCATCCCCCTAATCATGACATCATTCCCCTCCACATGACATCATTCCCTCCACATGACATCATTCCCTTCCACATGACATCATTCCCTCCACATGAGATCATTCCCCTCGTCATGACATCATTCCGTCCACATGACATCATTCCCTCCACATGACATCATTCCCCTCCATATGACATCATTCCCCTCCACATGACATCATTCCCTCCACATGACATCATTCCCTCCACATGCCATCATTTCCTCCAGATGACATCATTCCCTTCCACATGACATCATTCCCTCCTCATGACATCATTCCCTCGACATGACATCATTCCGTTCCACATTACATCATTCCCTCCACATGACATCATTCCCTCCTCATGACATCATTCCCCTCCACATGACATCATTCCCCTACTCATGACATCATTACCTCCACATGACATCATTCCCTCCACATGATATCATTCACTCCTCATGACATCATTCACTTCCACATGACATCATTCCCTCAACATGAAATCATTCCCTCCTCATGACATCATTCCCCTCCACATGACATCATTCCCTCCACATGACATCATTCCCTCCTCATGACATCATTCCCCTCCACATGACATCATTCCGTCCACATGACATCATTCCCCTCCACATGACATCATTCCCTCCACATGACATCACTCCCCTCCTCATGACACCATTCCCTCCATATGATATCACTCCCCTCCTCATGACATCATTCCCCTCCTCATGACATCATTCCCTCCACATGACATCATTCCCTCCACATGCCATCATTCCCTCCTCTTGACATCATTCCCCTCCACATGACATCATTCCCTCCACATGACATCATTCCATTCCTCATGACATCATTTCCCTACACATGACATCATTCCCTCCTAATGACATCATTCACTTCCACATAACATCATTCCCTCAACATGACATCATTCCCTCCTCATGACATCATTCCCCTCCATATGACATCATTCCCCTCCACATGACATCATTCCCTCCTCATGACATCATTCCCCTCCAAATGACATCATTCCTTCCACATGACATCATTCCCTCCACATGATATCATTCCCTCCTCATGACATCATTCCCCTCCACATGATATCATTCCTTCCTCATGACATCATTCCCCTCCACATGACATCATTCCCTCCTCATGACATCATTCCCCTCCACATGACATCATTCCCTCCACATGACATCATTCCCTTCCACATGACATCATTCCCTCCACATGAGATCATTCCCTCCTCCTGACATCATTCCCCTCCACATGACATCATTTCCTCCAGATGACATCACTCCCCTCCACATGACATCATTCCCTCCACATGACATAATTTCCTCCACATGAAATCATTCCCTTCCACATAACATCATTCCCTCCTCATGACATCATTCCCCTCCACATGACATCATTTCCACCAGATGACATCATTCCCCTCCACATGATATCATTCCCTCCTCATGACATCATTCCCCTCCACATGACATCATTCCCCTCCACATGACATCATTCCCCTCCACATGATATCATTCCCTCCTCATGACATCATTCCCCTCCACATGACATCATTCCCTCCACATGACATCATTCCCTTCCACATGACATCATTCCCCTCCACATGACATCATTCCCTCCACATGACATCATTCCCTTCCACATGAGATCATTCCCTCCTCATGACATCATTCCCCTCCACATGATTACATTCCCTCCTCAGGACATCATTCCCCTCCACATGACATCATTCCCCTCCACATGACATCATTCCCTCCACATGACATCATTCCCTTCCACATGACATCATTCCCTCCACATGAGATCATTCCCCTCTTCATGACATCATTCCCTCCACATGACATCATTCCCTCCACATGACATCATTCCCTCTTCATGACATCATTCCCCTCCATATGACATCATTCCCCTCCACATGACATCATTCCCTCCACATGCCATAATTTCCTCCAGATGACATCATTCCCTTCCACATGACATCATTCCCTCCTCATGACATCATTCCCTCGACATGACATCATTCCCTCCCCATGACATCATTCCCTCCACATGACATCATTCCCTCCACATGATATCATTCACTCCTCATGACATTTTTCCCCTCCAAATGAAATCATTCCTTCCACATGACATCATTCCCTCCACATGATATCATTCCCTCCTCATGACATCATTCCCCTCCACATGACATCATTCCCCTCCACATGACATCATTCCCCTCCACATGACATCATTCCCTCCACATGACATCATTCCCTTCCACATGACATCATTCCCTCCACATGAGATCATTCCCTCCTCCTGACATCATTCCGTCCACATGACATCATTCCCTCCACATGACATCATTCCCTCTTCATGACATCATTCCCCTCCATATGACATCATTCCCCTCCACATGCCATCATTCCCTCCTCTTGACATCATTCCCCTCCACATGACATCATTCCCTCCACATGACATCATTCCCCTCCACATGACATCATTCCCTTCCACATGACATCATTCCCTCCACATGAGATCATTCCCTCCTCATGACATCATTCCCCTCCACATGATTACATTCCCTCCTCAGGACATCATTCCCCTCCACATGACATCATTCCCCTCCACATGACATCATTCCCTCCACATGACATCATTCCCTTCCACATGACATCATTCCCTCCACATGAGATCATTCCCCTCCTCATGACATCATTCCGTCCACATGACATCATTCCCTCCACATGACATCATTCCCTCTTCATGACATCATTCCCCTCCATATGACATCATTCCCCTCCACATGACATCATTCCCTCCACATGACATCATTCCCTCCACATGCCATCATTTCCTCCAGATGACATCATTCCCTCCTCATGACATCATTCCCCTCCATATGACATCATTCCCCTCCACATGACATCATTCCCTCCTCATGACATCATTCCCCTCCAAATGACATCATTCCTTCCACATGACATCATTCCCTCCACATGATATCATTCCCTCCTCATGACATCATTCCCTCCACATGATATCATTCCTTCCTCATGACATCATTCCCCTCCTCATGACATCATTCCCTCCACATGACATCATTCCCTCCACATGCCATCATTCCCTCCTCTTGACATCATTCCCCTCCACATGACATCATTCCATTCCTCATGACATCATTTCCCTACACATGACATCATTCCCTCCTAATGACATCATTCACTTCCACATGACATCATGCCCTCAACATGACATCATTCCCTCCTCATGACATCATTCCCCTCCATATGACATCATTCCCCTCCACATGACATCATTCCCTCCTCATGACATCATTCCCCTCCAAATGACATCATTCCTTCCACATGACATCATTCCCTCCACATGATATCATTCCCTCCTCATGACATCATTCCCTCCACATGATATCATTCCTTCCTCATGACATCATTCCCCTCCACATGACATCATTCCCTCCTCATGACATCATTCCCCTCCACATGACATCATTTCCACCAGATGACATCATTCCCCTCCACATGATATCATTCCCTCCTCATGACATCATTCCCCTCCACATGACATCATTCCCCTCCACATGACATCATTCCCCTCCTCATGACATCATTCCCTCCTCATGACATCATTCCCTCCACATGATATCATTCCTTCCTCATGACATCATTCCCCTCCACATGACATCATTCCCTCCTCATGACATCATTCCCCTCCACATGACATCATTTCCACCAGATGACATCATTCCCCTCCACATGACATCATTCCCCTCCACATGACATCATTCCCCTCCACATGACATCATTCCCTCCACATGACATCATTCCCTTCCACATGACATCATTCCCCTCCACATGACATCATTCCCTCCACATGACATCATTCCCTTCCACATGACATCATTCCCCTCCACATGACATCATTCCCTCCACATGACATCATTCCCTTCCACATGACATCATTCCCTCCACATGAGATCATTCCCCTCTTCATGACATCATTCCCTCCACATGACATAATTCCCTCCACATGACATCATTCCCTCTTCATGACATCATTCCCCTCCATATGACATCATTCCCCTCCACATGACATCATTCCCTCCACATGACATCATTCCCTCCACATGCCATCATTTCCTCCAGATGACATCATTCCCTTCCACATGACATCATTCCCTCCTCATGACATCATTCCCTCGACATGACATCATTCCGTTCCACATTACATCATTCCCTCCACATGACATCATTCCCTCCTCATGACATCATTCCCCTACTCATGACATCATTCCCTCCTCATGACATCATTCCCCTCCACATGACATCATTCCCCTACTCATGACATCATTCCCCTACTCATGACATCATTCCCTCCACATGACATCATTCCGTTCCACATTACATCATTCCCTCCACATGACATCATTCCCCTCCACATGACATCATTCCCCTCCACATGACATCATTCCCCTACTCATGACATCATTCCCTCCAGATGACATCATTCCCCTCCAGATGACATCATTCCCCTCCACATGACATCATTCCCTCCACATGACATCATTCCCCCCATGACATCATTCCCTCCACATGACATCATTCCCTCCACATGACATCATTCCCCCCCATGACATCATTCCCTCCACATGACATCATTCCCTCCCCATGACATCATTCCCTCCACATGACATCACTCCCCTCCACATGACATCATTCCCTCCACATGACATCATTCCCCCCATGACATCATTCCCACCACATGACATCATTCCCTCCTAATGACATCATTCCCTCCACATGACATCATTCCCCCCCATGACATCATTCCCTCCACATGACATCATTCCCTCCCCATGACATCATTCCCTCCATATGATATCACTCCCCTCCTCATGACATCATTCCCCTCCTCATGACATCATTCCCTCCACATGACATCATTCCCTCCACATGCCATCATTCCCTCCTCTTGACATCATTCCCCTCCACATGACATCATTCCCTCCACATGACATCATTCCCTCCTAATGACATCATTCACTTCCACATGACATCATGCCCTCAACATGACATCATTCCCTTCCACATAACATCATTCCCTCCACATAACATCATTCCCTCAACATGACATCATTCCCTCCTCATGACATCATTCCCCTCCATATGACATCATTCCCCTCCACATGACATCATTCCCTCCTCATGACATCATTCCCCTCCAAATGACATCATTCCTTCCACATGACATCATTCCCTCCACATGATATCATTCCCTCCTCATGACATCATTCCCCTCCACATGATATCATTCCCTCCACATAACATCATTCCCTCAACATGACATCATTCCCTCCTCATGACATCATTCCCCTCCATATGACATCATTCCCCTCCACATGACATCATTCCCTCCACATGACATCATTCCCTTCCACATGACATCATTCCCTCCACATGACATCATTCCCTTCCACATGACATCATTCCCCTCCACATGACATCATTTCCTCCAGATGACATCACTCCCCTCCACATGACATCATTCCCTCCACATGACATAATTTCCTCCACATGAAATCATTCCCTTCCACATAACATCATTCCCTCCACATGACATCATTTCCACCAGATGACATCATTCCCCTCCACATGATATCATTCCCTCCTCATGACATCATTCCCCTCCACATGACATCATTCCCCTCCACATGACATCATTCCCCTCCTCATGACATCATTCCCTCCTCATGACATCATTCCCCTCCACATGACATCATTCCCTCCACATGACATCATTCCCCTACTCATGACATCATTCCCTCCACATGACATCATTCCCTTCCACATGACATCATTCCCCTCCACATGACATCATTCCCTCCACATGACATCATTCCCTTCCACATGACATCATTCCCTCCACATGAGATCATTCCCCTCTTCATGACATCATTCCCTCCACATGACATAATTCCCTCCACATGACATCATTCCCTCTTCATGACATCATTCCCCTCCATATGACATCATTCCCCTCCACATGACATCATTCCCTCCACATGACATCATTCCCTCCACATGCCATCATTTCCTCCAGATGACATCATTCCCTTCCACATGACATCATTCCCTCCTCATGACATCATTCCCCTACTCATGACATCATTCCCTCCTCATGACATCATTCCCCTCCACATGACATCATTCCCCTACTCATGACATCATTCCCCTACTCCTGACATCATTCTTCTCCAGATGACATCGTTCTCCTCCTTATGACATCACCCCGCCCCCCCGTGACATCATTCCCCTCCACATGCCATCATTTCTTCCACATGACATCATTCCCTCCTCATGAAATCATTCCCTCCACATGACATTATTCCCTTCCACATGACATCATTCCCCTCCACATGACATCATTCCCCTACTCATGACATCATTCCCCTCCACATGACACCATTCCCTTCCACATGACATCATTCCCCTCCACATGACATCATTCCCCTCCACATGACATCATTCCCCTACTCATGACATCATTCCCCTCCACATGACATCATTCCCTCCACATGACATCATTCCCTCCTCATGACATCATTCCTTCCACATGACATCATTCCCTTCCACATGACATCATTCACTCCTCATGACATCATTCCCTCCACATGACATCATTCCCTTCCACATGACATCATTCCCTCCACATGACATCATTCCCTCCACATGACATCATTCACTCCTCATGACATCATTCACTTCCACATGACATCATTCCCTCAACATGACATCATTCCCTCCTCATGACATCATTCCCCTCCATATGAAATCATTCCCTCCACATGACATCACTCCCCTCCTCAAGACATCATTCCCTCCACATGATATCATTCCCTCCTCATGACATCATTCCCCTCCACATGACATCATCCCCCTCCACATGCCATCATTTCCTCCAGATGACATCATTCCCTTCCACATGAAATCATTCCCTCCACATGACATCATTCCCTCCTCATGACATCATTCCCCTCCATATGACATCATTCCCTCCACATGACATCACTCCCCTCCTCAAGACATCATTCCCTCCTCCTGATATCATTCTTCTCCAGATGACATCGTTCTCCTCCTTATGACATAGCCCCGCCCCCCATGACATCATTCCCTTCCACATGACATCATTCCCCCCCATGACATCATTCCCTCCACATGACATCATTCCCTCATAATGACATCATTCCCTCCACATGACATCATTCCCCTCCACATGACATCATTCCCTCCTCATGACATCATTCCCTCCACATGACATCATTCCCCTCCACATGACATCATTCCCCTACTCATGACATCATTCCCCTACTCCTGACATCATTCTTCTCCAGACGACATCGTTCTCCTCCTTATGACATCACCCCGCCCCCCGTGACATCATTCCCTTCCACATGACATCATTCCCTCCACATGACATCATTCCCTCCACATGACATCATTCCCCTCCACATGCCATCATTTCTTCCAGATGACATCATTCCCCTCCACATGACATCATTCCCTCCACATGACATCATTCCCTTCCACATGACATCATTCCCTCCACATGAGATCATTCCCCTCCTCATGACATCATTCCGTCCACATGACATCATTCCCTCCACATGACATCATTCCCTCTTCATGACATCATTCCCCTCCATATGACATCATTCCCCTCCACATGACATCATTCCCTCCACATGACATCATTCCCTCCACATGCCATCATTTCCTCCAGATGACATCATTCCCTTCCACATGACATCATTCCCTCCTCATGACATCATTCCCTCGACATGACATCATTCCGTTCCACATTACATCATTCCCTCCACATGACATCATTCCCTCCTCATGACATCATTCCCCTCCACATGACATCATTCCCCTACTCATGACATCATTCCCTCCTCATGACATCATTCCCCTCCACATGACATCATTCCCCTACTCATGACATCATTCCCCTCCACATGACATCATTCCCCTACTCATGACATCATTCCCTCCTCATGACATCATTCCCCTCCACATGACATCATTCCCCTCCTCATGACATCATTCCCCTCCACATGACATCATTCCCTCCACATGACATCATTCCCTCCTAATGACATCATTCACTTCCACATGACATCATTCCGTCAACATGACATCATTCCCCTCCATATGACATCACTCCCCTCCTCATGACATCATTCCCTCCATATGATATCACTCCCCTCCTCATGACATCATTCCCCTCCTCATGACATCATTCCCTCCACATGACATCATTCCCTCCACATGCCATCATTCCCTCCTCTTGACATCATTCCCCTCCACATGACATCATTCCATTCCTCATGACATCATTTCCCTACACATGACATCATTCCCTCCTAATGACATCATTCACTTCCACATGACATCATGCCCTCCACATGACATCATTCCCTCCTCATGACATCATTCCCCTCCATATGACATCATTCCCCTCCACATGACATCATTCCCTCCTCATGACATCATTCCCCTCCAAATGACATCATTCCTTCCACATGACATCATTCCCTCCACATGATATCATTCCCTCCTCATGACATCATTCCCTCCACATGATATCATTCCTTCCTCATGACATCATTCCCCTCCACATGACATCATTCCCTCCTCATGACATCATTCCCCTCCACATGACATCATTTCCACCAGATGACATCATTCCCCTCCACATGATATCATTCCCTCCTCATGACATCATTCCCCTCCACATGACATCATTCCCCTCCACATGACATCATTCCCCTCCTCATGACATCATTCCCCTCCTCATGACATCATTCCCCTCCACATGACATCATTCCCCTCCACATGACATCATTCCCCTCCACATGACATCATTCCCTCCACATGACATCATTCCCTTCCACATGACATCATTCCCCTCCACATGACATCATTCCCTCCACATGACATCATTCCCTTCCACATGACATCATTCCCCTCCACATGACATCATTCCCTTCCACATGACATCATTCCCTCCACATGAGATCATTCCCCTCTTCATGACATCATTCCCTCCACATGACATAATTCCCTCCACATGACATCATTCCCTCTTCATGACATCATTCCCCTCCATATGACATCATTCCCCTCCACATGACATCATTCCCTCCACATGACATCATTCCCTCCACATGCCATCATTTCCTCCAGATGACATCATTCCCTTCCACATGACATCATTCCCTCCTCATGACATCATTCCCTCGACATGACATCATTCCGTTCCACATTACATCATTCCCTCCACATGACATCATTCCCTCCTCATGACATCATTCCCCTACTCATGACATCATTCCCTCCTCATGACATAATTCCCCTCCACATGACATCATTCCCCTACTCATGACATCATTCCCCTACTCATGACATCATTCCCTCCACATGACATCATTGCGTTCCACATTACATCATTCCCTCCACATGACATCATTCCCCTCCACATGACATCATTCCCCTCCACATGACATCATTCCCCTACTCATGACATCATTCCCTCCAGATGACATCATTCCCCTCCAGATGACATCATTCCCCTCCACATGACATCATTCCCTCCACATGACATCATTCCCCCCATGACATCATTCCCTCCACATGACATCATTCCCTCCACATGACATCATTCCCCCCCATGACATCATTCCCTCCACATGACATCATTCCCTCCCCATGACATCATTCCCTCCACATGACATCACTCCCCTCCACATGACATCATTCCCTCCACATGACATCATTCCCCCCATGACATCATTCCCACCACATGACATCATTCCCTCCTAATGACATCATTCCCTCCACATGACATCATTCCCCCCCATGACATCATTCCCTCCACATGACATCATTCCCTCCCCATGACATCATTCCCTCCATATGATATCACTCCCCTCCTCATGACATCATTCCCCTCCTCATGACATCATTCCCTCCACATGACATCATTCCCTCCACATGCCATCATTCCCTCCTCTTGACATCATTCCCCTCCACATGACATCATTCCCTCCACATGACATCATTCCCTCCTAATGACATCATTCACTTCCACATGACATCATGCCCTCAACATGACATCATTCCCTTCCACATAACATCATTCCCTCCACATAACATCATTCCCTCAACATGACATCATTCCCTCCTCATGACATCATTCCCCTCCATATGACATCATTCCCCTCCACATGACATCATTCCCTCCTCATGACATCATTCCCCTCCAAATGACATCATTCCTTCCACATGACATCATTCCCTCCACATGATATCATTCCCTCCTCATGACATCATTCCCCTCCACATGATATCATTCCCTCCACATAACATCATTCCCTCAACATGACATCATTCCCTCCTCATGACATCATTCCCCTCCATATGACATCATTCCCCTCCACATGACATCATTCCCTCCACATGACATCATTCCCTTCCACATGACATCATTCCCTCCACATGACATCATTCCCTTCCACATGACATCATTCCCCTCCACATGACATCATTTCCTCCAGATGACATCACTCCCCTCCACATGACATAATTTCCTCCACATGAAATCATTCCCTTCCACATGACATCATTCCCTCCACATGACATCATTTCCACCAGATGACATCATTCCCCTCCACATGATATCATTCCCTCCTCATGACATCATTCCCCTCCACATGACATCATTCCCCTCCACATGACATCATTCCCCTCCTCATGACATCATTCCCTCCTCATGACATCATTCCCCTCCACATGACATCATTCCCTCCACATGACATCATTCCCCTACTCATGACATCATTCCCTCCACATGACATCATTCCCTTCCACATGACATCATTCCCCTCCACATGACATCATTCCCTCCACATGACATCATTCCCTTCCACATGACATCATTCCCTCCACATGAGATCATTCCCCTCTTCATGACATCATTCCCTCCACATGACATAATTCCCTCCACATGACATCATTCCCTCTTCATGACATCATTCCCCTCCATATGACATCATTCCCCTCCACATGACATCATTCCCTCCACATGACATCATTCCCTCCACATGCCATCATTTCCTCCAGATGACATCATTCCCTTCCACATGACATCATTCCCTCCTCATGACATCATTCCCCTACTCATGACATCATTCCCTCCTCATGACATCATTCCCCTCCACATGACATCATTCCCCTACTCATGACATCATTCCCCTACTCCTGACATCATTCTTCTCCAGATGACATCGTTCTCCTCCTTATGACATCACCCCGCCCCCCCGTGACATCATTCCCCTCCACATGCCATCATTTCTTCCACATGACATCATTCCCTCCTCATGAAATCATTCCCTCCACATGACATTATTCCCTTCCACATGACATCATTCCCCTCCACATGACATCATTCCCCTACTCATGACATCATTCCCCTCCACATGACATCATTCCCTTCCACATGACATCATTCCCCTCCACATGACATCATTCCCCTCCACATGACATCATTCCCCTCCACATGACATCATTCCCCTACTCATGACATCATTCCCCTCCACATGACATCATTCCCTCCACATGACATCATTCCCTCCTCATGACATCATTCCTTCCACATGACATCATTCCCTTCCACATGACATCATTCACTCCTCATGACATCATTCCCTCCACATGACATCATTCCCTTCCACATGACATCATTCCCTCCACATGACATCATTCCCTCCACATGACATCATTCACTCCTCATGACATCATTCACTTCCACATGACATCATTCCCTCAACATGACATCATTCCCTCCTCATGACATCATTCCCCTCCCTATGAAATCATTCCCTCCACATGACATCACTCCCCTCCTCAAGACATCATTCCCTCCACATGATATCATTCCCTCCTCATGACATCATTCCCCTCCACATGACATCATCCCCCTCCACATGCCATCATTTCCTCCAGATGACATCATTCCCTTCCACATGACATCATTCCCTCCACATGACATCATTCCCTCCTCATGACATCATTCCGCTCCATATGACATCATTCCCTCCACATGACATCACTCCCCTCCTCAAGACATCATTCCCTCCTCCTGATATCATTCTTCTCCAGATGACATCGTTCTCCTCCTTATGACATAGCCCCGCCCCCCATGACATCATTCCCTTCCACATGACATCATTCCCCCCCATGACATCATTCCCTCCACATGACATCATTCCCTCATAATGACATCATTCCCTCCACATGACATCATTCCCCTCCACATGACATCATTCCCTCCTCATGACATCATTCCCTCCACATGACATCATTCCCCTCCACATGACATCATTCCCCTACTCATGACATCATTCCCCTACTCCTGACATCATTCTTCTCCAGACGACATCGTTCTCCTCCTTATGACATCACCCCGCCCCCCGTGACATCATTCCCTTCCACATGACATCATTCCCTCCACATGACATCATTCCCTCCACATGACATCATTCCCCTCCACATGCCATCATTTCTTCCAGATGACATCATTCCCCTCCACATGACATCATTCCCTCCTCATGAAATCATTCCCTCCACGTGACATCATTCCCTTCCACATGACATCATTCCCTCCACATGACATCATTCCCCTCCACATGCCATCATTTCTTCCAGATGACATCATTCCCCTCCACATGACATCATTCCCTCCTCATGAAATCATTCCCTCCACATGACATCATTCCCTTCCACATGACATCATTCCCTCCACATGGCATCATTCCCCTCCACATGACATCATTCCCCTACTCATGACATCATTCCCTTCCACATGACATCATTCCCCTCCACATGACATCATTCCCCTCCAAATAACATCATTCCTTCCACATGACATCATTCCCTCCACATGATATCATTCCCTCCTCATGACATCATTCCCCTCCACATGATATCATTCCTTCCTCATGACATCATTCCCCTCCACATGACATCATTCCCTCCTCATGACATCATTCCCCTCCACATGACATCATTCCCTCCACATGACATCATTCCCTTCCACATGACATCATTCCCCTCCACATGACATCATTTCCTCCAGATGACATCACTCCCCTCCACATGACATCATTCCCTCCACATGACATAATTTCCTCCACATGAAATCATTCCCTTCCACATAACATCATTCCCTCCTCATGACATCATTCCCCTCCACATGACATCATTTCCACCAGATGACATCATTCCCCTCCACATGATATCATTCCCTCCTCATGACATCATTCCCCTCCACATGACATCATTCCCCTCCTCATGACATCATTCCCTCCTCATGACATCATTCCCCTCCACATGACATCATTCCCTTCCACATGACATCATTCCCCTCCACATGACATCATTCCCTCCACATGACATCATTCCCTTCCACATGACATCATTCCCTCCACATGAGATCATTCCCCTCTTCATGACATCATTCCCTCCACATGACATAATTCCCTCCACATGACATCATTCCCTCTTCATGACATCATTCCCCTCCATATGACATCATTCCCCTCCACATGACATCATTCCCTCCACATGACATCATTCCCTCCACATGCCATCATTTCCTCCAGATGACATGATTCCCTTCCACATGACATCATTCCCTCCTCATGACATCATTCCCTCGACATGACATCATTCCGTTCCACATTACATCATTCCCTCCACATGACATCATTCCCTCCTCATGACATCATTCCCCTACTCATGACATCATTCCCTCCTCATGACATCATTCCCCTCCACATGACATCATTCCCCTACTCATGACATCATTCCCCTACTCATGACATCATTCCCTCCTCATGACATCATTCCCCTCCACATGACATCATTCCCCTACTCATGACATCATTCCCTCCTCATGACATCATTCCCCTACTCCTGACATCATTCTTCTCCAGATGACATCGTTCTCCTCCTTATGACATCACCCCGCCCCCCCGTGACATCATTCCCCTCCACATGCCATCATTTCTTCCACATGACATCATTCCCTCCTCATGAAATCATTCCCTCCACATGACATTATTCCCTTCCACATGACATCATTCCCCTCCACATGACATCATTCCCCTACTCATGACATCATTCCCCTCCACATGACATCATTCCCTTCCACATGACATCATTCCCCTCCACATGACATCATTCCCCTCCACATGACATCATTCCCCTCCACATGACATCATTCCCCTACTCATGACATCATTCCCCTCCACATGACATCATTCCCTCCACATGACATCATTCCCTCCTCATGACATCATTCCTTCCACATGACATCATTCCCTTCCACATGACATCATTCACTCCTCATGACATCATTCCCTCCACATGACATCATTCCTCTCCAGATGACATCATTCCCTCCACATGACATCATTCACTCCTCATGACATCATTCCCTTCCACATGACATCATTCCCTCCACATGACATCATTCCCTCCACATGACATCATTCACTCCTCATGACATCATTCACTTCCACATGACATCATTCCCTCAACATGACATCATTCCCTCCTCATGACATCATTCCCCTCCATATGACATCATTCCCTCCACATGACATCACTCCCCTCCTCAAGACATCATTCCCTCCACATGATATCATTCCCTCCTCATGACATCATTCCCCTCCACATGACATCATCCCCCTCCACATGCCATCATTTCCTCCAGATGACATCATTCCCTTCCACATGACATCATTCCCTCCACATGACATCATTCCCTCCTCATGACATCATTCCCCTCCATATGACATCATTCCCTCCACATGACATCACTCCCCTCCTCAAGACATCATTCCCTCCTCCTGATATCATTCTTCTCCAGATGACATCGTTCTCCTCCTTATGACATAGCCCCGCCCCCCATGACATCATTCCCTTCCACATGACATCATTCCCCCCCATGACATCATTCCCTCCACATGACATCATTCCCTCATAATGACATCATTCCCTCCACATGACATCATTCCCCTCCACATGACATCATTCCCTCCTCATGACATCATTCCCTCCACATGACATCATTCCCCTCCACATGACATCATTCCCCTACTCATGACATCATTCCCCTACTCCTGACATCATTCTTCTCCAGACGACATCGTTCTCCTCCTTATGACATCACCCCGCCCCCCCGTGACATCATTCCCTTCCACATGACATCATTCCCTCCACATGACATCATTCCCTCCACATGACATCATTCCCCTCCACATGCCATCATTTCTTCCAGATGACATCATTCCCCTCCACATGACATCATTCCCTCCTCATGAAATCATTCCCTCCACGTGACATCATTCCCTTCCACATGACATCATTCCCTCCACATGGCATCATTCCCCTCCACATGACATCATTCCCCTACTCATGACATCATTCCCTTCCACATGACATCATTCCCCTCCACATGACATCATTCCCCTCCACATGACATCATTCCCCTCCACATGACATCATTCCCCTACTCATGACATCATTCCCCTCCACATGACATCATTCCCTCCACATGACATCATTCCCTCCTCATGACATCATTCCTTCCACATGACATCATTCCCTTCCACATGACATCATTCACTCCTCATGACATCATTCCCTCCACATGACATCATTCCCTTCCACATGACATCATTCCCTCCACATGACATCATTCCCTTCCACATGACATCATTCCCTCCACATGACATCATTCCCTTCCACATGACATCATTCCCTCAACATGACATCATTCCCCTCCACATGACATCATTCCCTTCCACATGACATCATTCCCTCCACATGACATCATTCCCTCCACATGACATCATTCCCTTCCACATGACATCATTCCCTCAACATGACATCATTCCCCTCCAGATGACATCATTCCCTTCCACATGACATCATTCCCTCCACATGACATCATTCCCTTCCACATGACATCATTCCCTCAACATGACATCATTCCCCTCCAGATGACATCATTCCCTTCCACATGACATCATTCCCCCCCCATGACATCATTCCCTTCCACATGACATCATTCCCTCCTCATGACATCATTCCCTCCAAATGACATCATTCCCTCCACATGACATCATTCCCTCCACATGACATCATTCCCCTCCACATGCCATCATTTCTTCCAGATGACATCATTCCCCTCCACATGACATCATTCCCTCCTCATGACATCATTCCCTCCACATGACATCATTCCCTTCCACATGACATCATTCCCTCCACATGACATCATTCCCCTCCACATGACATCATTCCCCTCCACATGACATCACTCCCTCCTCATGACATCATTCCCCTCCACATGACATCATTCCCCTACTCATGACATCATTCCCCTCCACATGACATCATTCCCCTCAACATGACATCATTCCCCTCCACATGACATCATTCCCCTACTCATGACATCATTCCCCTCCACATGACATCATTCCCTCTACATGACATCATTCCCTGCTCATGACATCATTCCTTCCACATGACATCATTCCCTTCCACATGACATCATTCACTCCTCATGACATCATTCCCTCCACATGACATCATTCCCTTCCACATGACATCATTCCCTACACATGACATCATTCCCTTCCACATGACATCATTCCCTCCACATGACATCACTCCCTTCCTCATGACATCATTCCCTCAACATGACATCATTCCCCTCCAGATGACATCATTCCCCTGCACATGATATCATTCCCCTCCACATGACATCACTCCCTTCCTCATGACATCATTCCCTCAACATGACATCATTCCCCTCCAGATGACATCATTCCACTCCACATGCCATCATTTCTTCCAGATGACATCATTCCCCTCCACATGACATCATTCCCTCCTCATGACATCATTCCCTCCACATGACATCATTCCCTTCCACATGACATCATTCCCTCCACATGACATCATTCCCCTCCACATGACATCATTCCCCTCCACATGACATCACTCCCTCCTCATGACATCATTCCCCTCCACATGACATCATTCCCCTACTCATGACATCATTCCCCTCCACATGACATCATTCCCCTCAACATGACATCATTCCCCTCCACATGACATCATTCCCCTACTCATGACATCATTCCCCTCCACATGACATCATTCCCTCTACATGACATCATTCCCTGCTCATGACATCATTCCTTCCACATGACATCATTCCCTTCCACATGACATCATTCACTCCTCATGACATCATTCCCTCCACATGACATCATTCCCTTCCACATGACATCATTCCCTACACATGACATCATTCCCTTCCACATGACATCATTCCCTCCACATGACATCACTCCCTTCCTCATGACATCATTCCCTCAACATGACATCATTCCCCTCCAGATGACATCATTCCCCTGCACATGATATCATTCCCCTCCACATGACATCACTCCCTTCCTCATGACATCATTCCCTCAACATGACATCATTCCCCTCCAGATGACATCATTCCACTCCACATGACATCATTCCCCTACTCATGACATCATTCCACTACTCCTGACATCATTCTTCTCCAGATGACATCATTCCCTCCATATGACATCACTCCCCTCCTCATGACATCACTCCCCTCCACATGATTAAATTCCCTCCTGTTGACATCATTATCCTCTTCATGACACCATTCCCCTCCTGATGACATCATTCCCTCCACATGACATCATTATCCTCCACATGACATCGTTCCCCTCCACATGACATCATTCCTCTACTCATGACATCATTCCCTCCAGATGACATCATTCCCCTCCACATGACATCATTCCCCTCCACATGACATCATTCCCTCCTCATGACATCATTTCCATCCATATGATATCATTCCCTCCACATGACATCATTCCCTGCACATGACATCGTTCCCTCCTCATGACATCATTCCCTCCACATGACATCATTCCCTTCCACATGACATCATTCGCTCCACATGACATCATTCCCCTCCTCATGACAACATTCCCTCCATTTGACATCACTCCCCTCCTCGTGACACCATTCCCTCCATATGACATCATTCCCCTACTCATGACATCATTCCCTCCCCCATGACATCATTCCCCTCCACGTGACATCATTCCCTCCACATGACATCATTCCCTCCACATGACATCATTCCCTCCTAATGACATCATTCCCTCCACATGACATCATTCCCCCCCTATGACATCATTCCCTCAACATGACATCATTCCCTCCACATGACATCATTCCCTCCTAATGACATCATTCCCCTCCACATGACATCATTTCCTCCAGATGACATCATTCCCTTCCACATGACATCATTCCCTCCTCATGACATCATTCCCTTCTCATGACATCATTCCCTCCACATGACATCATTCCCTCCACATGACATCATTCCCTCCACATGACATCATTCCCTCCTAATGACATCATTCCCCCCATGACATCATTCCCTCCAGATGACATCATTCCTTCCACATGACATCATTCCTTCCACATGACATCAGTCCCCCCCTATGACATCATTCCCTCCACATGACATCATTCCCTCCTAATGACATCATTCCCCTCCACATGACATCATTCCCTTCCACATGACATCATTCCCCCCAAATGACATCATTCCCCTCCACATGACATCATTCCCTCCACATGACATCATTCCCCTCCACATCACACCATTCCCTCCTCATGACATCATTCACCTCCACATGACATCATTCCCTCCACATTACATCATTCCCTTCCACATGACATCATTCCCCCCACATGACATCATTCCCTCCACATGACATCATTCCCTCCACATTACATCATTCCCTTCCACATGACATCATTCCCCCCACATGACATCATTCCCTCCTCATGACATCATTCCCCTACTCAAGACATCATTCCCCTACTCATGACATCATTCCTATCCAGATGACATCGTTCTCCTCTTTATGACATCACCCCCCCATGACATCATTCCCTTCCACATGACATCATTCCCTCCTCATGAAATCATTCCCTCCACATGCCATCATTTCCTCCAGATGACATCATTCCCCTCCGCATGACATCATTTCCTCCAGATGACATCATTCCCCTACTCATGACATCATTCCCCTCCACATGACATCATTCCCTCCACATGACATCATTCCTCTCCAGATGACATCGTTGTACTTCTTATGACATCACCCCCATGACATCATTCCCTTCCACATGACATCATTCCCTCCACATGACATCATTCCCTCCTCATGACATCATTCCCTCCACATGACATCATTCCCCTCCACATGACATCATTCCCCTACTCCTCACATCATTCTTCTCCAGATGACATCGTTCTCCTCCTTATGACATCACCCCGCCCCCCCATGAAATCATTCCCTTCCACATGACATCATTCCCTCCATATGACATCACTCCCCTCCTCATGACACCATTCCCTCCATATGACATTACTCCCCTCCTCATGACATCATTCCCTCCACATGACATCATTCCCTCCAGAGGACATCATTCCCTCCACATGACATCATTCCCTACAGATGACATCATTCCCTCCACATGACATCATTCCCTCCTCATGACATCATTCCCTTCCACATGACATCATTCCCTACAGATGACATCATTCCCCTCCACATGACATCATTCCCTACAGATGACATCATTCCCTCCACATGACATCATTCCCTCCACATGACATCATTCCCCCCCATGACATCATTGCCCTCCTGTTGACATCATTTCCCTCCTCATGACATCATTCCCCTCCACATGACATCATTCCCTACAGATGACATCATTCCCTCCACATGACATCATTCCCTCCTCATGACATCATTCCCTCCACATGACATCATTCCCCTCCTGTTGACATCATTTCCCTCCTCATGACATCATTCCCTCCCCATGACATCATTCCCCTCCACATGACATCATTCCCTTCCACATGACATCATTCCCCTACACATGACATCATTCCAACCACATGCCATCATTTCCTCCAGATGACATCATTCCCTTCCACATGACATCATTCCCTCCATATGACATCACTCCCCTCCTCAGGACATCATTCCCCTACACATGACATCATTCCCACCACATGCCATCATTTCCTCCAGATGACATCATTCCTTCCACATGACATCATTCCCCTCCACTTGACATCATTCCCTCCTCATGACATCATTCCCCTCCACATGATATCATTCTGTCCACATGACATCATTCCCTCCACATGATATCATTCCCTCCCCATGACATCATTCCCTCCACATGACATCACTCCCCTCCTCATGACATCATTCCCTCCTCATGACATCATTCCCCTCCACATGACATCATTCAGTCCACATGACATCATTCCTTCCACATGACATCATTCCCTCCTCATGACATCACTCCCCTCCTCATGACATCATTCCCTCCACATGACATCATTCCCTCCTCATGACATCACTCCCCTCCTTATGACATCATTCCCTCCACATGACATCATTCCCTCCTAATGACATCATTCCCCTCCACATGATATCATTCTGTCCACATGACATCATTCCCTCCACATGACATCATTCCCTCCACATGACATCATTCCCTCCTCATGACATCATTCCCTCCACATGACATCATTCCCTCCACATGACATCATTCCATCCTAATGACATCATTCCCTTCCACATGACATCATTCCCCCCAGATGACATCATTCCCCTCCACATGACATCATTCCCTCCACATGACATCATTCCCCCCAGATGACATCATTCCCCTCCTCATGACATCATTACCTTCCACATGACATCATTCCCCTCCATATGACATCATTCCCCTCCACATGACATCATTCCCTCCACATGACATCATTCCCCTCCACATCACACCATTCCCTCCTCATGACATCATTACCTTCCACATGACATCATTCCCCTCCATATGACATCATTCCCTCCTCATGAAATCATTCCCTCCATATGACATCACTCCCCTCCTCAGGACATCATTATCCTCTTCATGACATCATTCCTTCCACATGACATCATTCCCTCCACATGACATCATTCCCTCCTCATGACATCACTCCCCTCCTTATGACATCATTCCCTCCACATGACATCATTCCCTCCTAATGACATCATTCCCACCACATGCCATCATTTCCTCCAGATGACATCATTCCTTCCACATGACATCATTCCCCTCCACATGATATCATTCTGTCCACATGACATCATTCCCTCCACATGATATCATTCCCTCCCCATGACATCATTCCCTCCACATGACATCACTCCCCTCCTCATGACATCATTCCCTCCTCATGACATCATTCCCCTCCACATGACATCATTCAGTCCACATGACATCATTCCTTCCACATGACATCATTCCCTCCTCATGACATCACTCCCCTCCTCATGACATCATTCCCTCCACATGACATCATTCCCTCCTCATGACATCACTCCCCTCCTTATGACATCATTCCCTCCACATGACATCATTCCCTCCTAATGACATCATTCCCCTCCACATGATATCATTCTGTCCACATGACATCATTCCCTCCACATGACATCATTCCCTCCACATGACATCATTCCCTCCTCATGACATCATTCCCTCCACATGACATCATTCCCTCCACATGACATCATTCCCCCCCTATGACATCATTCCCTCCACATGACATCATTCCATCCTAATGACATCATTCCCTTCCACATGACATCATTCCCCCCAGATGACATCATTCCCCTCCACATGACATCATTCCCTCCACATGACATCATTCCCCCCAGATGACATCATTCCCCTCCTCATGACATCATTACCTTCCACATGACATCATTCCCCTCCATATGACATCATTCCCCTCCATATGACATCATTCCCCTCCACATCACACCATTCCCTCCTCATGACATCATTACCTTCCACATGACATCATTCCCCTCCATATGACATCATTCCCTCCTCATGAAATCATTCCCTCCATATGACATCACTCCCCTCCTCAGGACATCATTATCCTCTTCATGACATCATTCCTTCCACATGACATCATTCCCTCCACATGACATCATTCCCTCCTCATGACATCACTCCCCTCCTTATGACATCATTCCCTCCACATGACATCATTCCCTCCTAATGACATCATTCCCCACCACATGACATCATTCCCTCCACATGACATCATTGCCCTCCACATGACATCATTCCCTCCTCATGACATCACTCCCCTCCTTATGACATCATTCCCTCCACATGACATCATTCCCTCCTCATGACATCACTCCCCTCCTTATGACATTATTCCCTCCACGTTGACATCATTCCTTCCACATGATATCATTCCCCTCCACATGACATCATTCCCTCCTCATGACATCATTCCCCTCCATATGATATCATTCCCTCCTCATGAAATCATTCCCTCCATATGACATCACTTCCCTCCTCAGGACATCATTGTCCTCTTCATGACATCATTCCTTCCACATGACATCATTCCCCTCCACATGACATCATTCCCTCCTCATGATATCATTCCCTCCCCATGACATCATTCCCTCCACATGACATCATTCAGTCCACATGACATCATTCCTTCCACATGACATCATTCCCTCCACATGACATCACTCCCCTCCTCATGACATCATTCCCTCCACGTGACATCATTCCCTCCTCATGACATCACTCCCCTCCTTATGACATCATTCCCTCCACATGACATCATTCCCTCCTAATGACATCATTCCCCTCCACATGATATCATTCTGTCCACATGACATCATTCCCTCCACATGACATCATTCCCTCCACATGACATCATTCCCTCCTCATGACATCACTCCCCTCCTTATGACATCATTCCCTCCACATGACATCATTCCCTCCACATGACATCATTCCCCTCCACATGACATAATTCCCTCCTCATGACATCATTCCCCTCCACATGACATCATCCCCCTCCACATGACATCATTCCCTTCCACATGACATCATTCCCTTTACATGACATCATTCCCTCCATATGACATCACTGCCCGCCACATGACATCATTCCCTCCACATGACATCATTCCTCTCCAGATGACATCGTTCTCCTCCTTATGACATCGCCCCCCATGACATCATTCCCTCCAGATGACATCATTCCCCTCCACGTGACATCATTCCCTCCACATGACATCATTCCCTTCCACATGACATCACCCCCCCCCCCCCCCCCCGCATGACATCATTCCCTACATATGACATCATTCCCCTCCTTATGACATCATTCCCTCCAGATGACATCATTCCCTCCACATGACATCATTACCCCCCCATGACATCATTCCCTCCACATGACATCATTCCCTCCTAATGACATCATTCCCTCCACATGACATCATTCCCCCCCATGACATCATTCCATCCACATGACATCATCCCCCTCCACATGACATCATTCCCTTCCACATGACATCATTCCCTCCTCATGACATCACTCCCTCCTAATGACATCATTCCCTCCACATGACATCATCCCCCTCCACATGACATCATTCCCTTCCACATGACATCATTCCCTCCTCATGACATCACTCCCTCCTAATGACATCATTCCCCACCACATGACATCATTCCCTCCACATGACATCATTCAGTCCACATGACACCATTCCCTCCACATGATATCATTCCCTCCTCATGACATCACTCCCCTCCTCATGACACCATTCCCTCCATATGACATCACTCCCTCCTCATGACATCATTCCCCTCCACATGACATCATTCCCTCTACATGACATCATTCCCTCCTCATGACATCATTCCCCACCACAGGACATCATTCCCTCAACATGACATCATTCCCTCCTAATGACATCATTCCCCACCACAGGACATCATTCCCTCCACATGACGTCATTCCCTCCACATGACATCATTCCCTCCACATGACATCATTCCCTCCACATGATATCATTCCCTCCTCATGAAATCATTCCCCTCCACATGACATCATTCCCTCCACATGACATCATTTCCTCCTCATGACATCATTCCCCTCCACATGACATCATTCCCTCCACATGACATCATTCCCTCCTCATGACATCATTCCTTCCACATGACATCATTCCCCTCCACATGACATCATTCCCTCCTCATGACATCATTCCTTCCACATGACATCATTCCCCTCCACATGACATCATTCCCTCCACATGACATCATTCCCTCCTCATGACATCACTCCCCTCCTTATGACATTATTCCCTCCACATGACATCATTCCCTCCACATGACATCATTCCTTCCACATGACATCATTCCCCTCCACATGACATCATTCCCTCCTCATGACATCATTCCCCTCCATATGACATCATTCCCTCCTCATGACATCACCCACCACCTCATGACACCATTCCCTCCATATGACATCACTCCCTCCTAATGACATCATTCCCTCCACATGATATCATTCAGTCCACATGACATCATTCCCTCCACATGACATCATTCCTTCCACATGACATCATTCCCTCCACATGACATCATTCCCTCCTCATGACATCACTCCCCTCCTTATGACATCATTCCCTCCACATGACATCATTCCCTCCTAATGACATCATTCCCCACCACATGACATCATTCCCTCCACATGACATCATTGCCCTCCACATGACATCATTCCCTCCTCATGACATCACTCCCCTCCTTATGACATCATTCCCTCCACATGACATCATTCCCTCCTCATGACATCACTCCCCTCCTTATGACATTATTCCCTCCACGTTGACATCATTCCTTCCACATGATATCATTCCCCTCCACATGACATCATTCCCTCCTCATGACATCATTCCCCTCCATATGATATCATTCCCTCCTCATGAAATCATTCCCTCCATATGACATCACTTCCCTCCTCAGGACATCATTGTCCTCTTCATGACATCATTCCTTCCACATGACATCATTCCCCTCCACATGACATCATTCCCTCCTCATGATATCATTCCCTCCCCATGACATCATTCCCTCCACATGACATCATTCAGTCCACATGACATCATTCCTTCCACATGACATCATTCCCTCCACATGACATCACTCCCCTCCTCATGACATCATTCCCTCCACATGACATCATTCCCTCCTCATGACATCACTCCCCTCCTTATGACATCATTCCCTCCACATGACATCATTCCCTCCTAATGACATCATTCCCCTCCACATGATATCATTCTGTCCACATGACATCATTCCCTCCACATGACATCATTCCCTCCACATGACATCATTCCCTCCTCATGACATCACTCCCCTCCTTATGACATCATTCCCTCCACATGACATCATTCCCTCCACATGACATCATTCCCCTCCACATGACATAATTCCCTCCTCATGACATCATTCCCCTCCACATGACATCATCCCCCTCCACATGACATCATTCCCTTCCACATGACATCATTCCCTTTACATGACATCATTCCCTCCATATGACATCACTGCCCGCCACATGACATCATTCCCTCCACATGACATCATTCCTCTCCAGATGACATCGTTCTCCTCCTTATGACATCGCCCCCCATGACATCATTCCCTCCAGATGACATCATTCCCCTCCACGTGACATCATTCCCTCCACATGACATCATTCCCTTCCACATGACATCACCCCCCCCCCCCCCCCGCATGACATCATTCCCTACATATGACATCATTCCCCTCCTTATGACATCATTCCCTCCAGATGACATCATTCCCTCCACATGACATCATTACCCCCCCATGACATCATTCCCTCCACATGACATCATTCCCTCCTAATGACATCATTCCCTCCACATGACATCATTCCCCCCCATGACATCATTCCATCCACATGACATCATCCCCCTCCACATGACATCATTCCCTTCCACATGACATCATTCCCTCCTCATGACATCACTCCCTCCTAATGACATCATTCCCTCCACATGACATCATCCCCCTCCACATGACATCATTCCCTTCCACATGACATCATTCCCTCCTCATGACATCACTCCCTCCTAATGACATCATTCCCCACCACATGACATCATTCCCTCCACATGACATCATTCAGTCCACATGACATCATTCCCTCCACATGATATCATTCCCTCCTCATGACATCACTCCCCTCCTCATGACACCATTCCCTCCATATGACATCACTCCCTCCTAATGACATCATTCCCCTCCACATGACATCATTCCCTCTACATGACATCATTCCCTCCTCATGACATCATTCCCCTCCACATGACATCATTCCCTCAACATGACATCATTCCCTCCTAATGACATCATTCCCCACCACAGGACATCATTCCCTCCACATGACGTCATTCCCTCCACATGACATCATTCCCTCCACATGACATCATTCCCTCCACATGATATCATTCCCTCCTCATGAAATCATTCCCCTCCACATGACATCATTCCCTCCACATGACATCATTTCCTCCTCATGACATCATTCCCCTCCACATGACATCATTCCCTCCACATGACATCATTCCCTCCTCATGACATCATTCCTTCCACATGACATCATTCCCCTCCACATGACATCATTCCCTCCTCATGACATCATTCCTTCCACATGACATCATTCCCCTCCACATGACATCATTCCCTCCACATGACATCATTCCCTCCTCATGACATCACTCCCCTCCTTATGACATTATTCCCTCCACATGACATCATTCCCTCCACATGACATCATTCCTTCCACATGACATCATTCCCCTCCACATGACATCATTCCCTCCTCATGACATCATTCCCCTCCATATGACATCATTCCCTCCTCATGACATCACCCACCACCTCATGACACCATTCCCTCCATATGACATCACTCCCTCCTAATGACATCATTCCCTCCACATGATATCATTCAGTCCACATGACATCATTCCCTCCACATGACATCATTCAGTCCACATGACATCATTCCCTCCTCATGACATCATTCCCCTCCACATGACATCATTCCCTCCACATGACATCATTTAGTCCACATGACATCATTCCCTCCACATGACATCATTCCCTCCTCATGACATCACCCCCCACCTCATGACACCATTCCTCCATATGACATCACTCCCCTCCTCATGACATCATTCCCTCCACATGACATCATTCCCTCCACATGATATCATTCCCTCCTCATGACATCATTCCCCTCCACAGGACATCATTCAGTCCACATGACATCATTCCCTCCACATGACATCATTCAGTCCACATGACATCATTCCCTCCACATGACATCATTACCTCCACATGACATCATTCCCCTCCAAATGACATCATTCCCTCCACATGACATCATTCCCTCCACATGACATCATTCCCTCCACATGATATCATTCCCTCCTCATGAAATCATTCCCCTCCACATGACATCATTCCCTCCACATGACATCATTTCCTCCTCATGACATCATTCCCCTCCACATGACATCATTCCCTCCACATGACATCATTCCCTCCTCATGACATCATTCCTTCCACATGACATCATTCCCCTCCACATGACATCATTCCCTCCTCATGACATCATTCCTTCCACATGACATCATTCCCCTCCACATGACATCATTCCCTCCACATGACATCATTCCCTCCTCATGACATCACTCCCCTCCTTATGACATTATTCCCTCCACATGACATCATTCCCTCCACATGACATCATTCCTTCCACATGACATCATTCCCCTCCACATGACATCATTCCCTCCTCATGACATCATTCCCCTCCATATGACATCATTCCCTCCTCATGACATCACCCACCACCTCATGACACCATTCCCTCCATATGACATCACTCCCTCCTAATGACATCATTCCCTCCACATGATATCATTCAGTCCACATGACATCATTCCCTCCACATGACATCATTCAGTCCACATGACATCATTCCCTCCTCATGACATCATTCCCCTCCACATGACATCATTCCCTCCACATGACATCATTCAGTCCACATGACATCATTCCCTCCACATGACATCATTCCCTCCTCATGACATCACCCCCCACCTCATGACACCATTCCTCCATATGACATCACTCCCCTCCTCATGACATCATTCCCTCCACATGACATCATTCCCTCCACATGATATCATTCCCTCCTCATGACATCATTCCCCTCCACAGGACATCATTCAGTCCACATGACATCATTCCCTCCACATGACATCATTACCTCCACATGACATCATTCCCCTCCAAATGACATCATTCCCTCCACATGACATC
Organism: Telmatherina bonti; assembly: GCF_933228915.1. Lineage (NCBI taxonomy): Eukaryota > Metazoa > Chordata > Actinopteri > Atheriniformes > Telmatherinidae > Telmatherina > Telmatherina bonti. Next base: position 41,988,302 of record NC_136625.1, on the reverse strand, counting down.
ATTTCCTCCTCATGACATCATTCCCCTCCACATGACATCATTCCGTCCTCATGACATCACTCCCCTCCTTATGACATCATTCCCTCCACATGACATCATTCCCTCCTAATGACATCATTCCGTCCACATGACATCATTCCCCTCCACATGACATCATTCCTCTCCAGATGACATCATTCCCCTCCACGATACATCATTCCCTCCACATGACATCATTCCCTTCCACATGACATCACCCCCCCCCCCCCCCCCCGCATTACATCATTCCCTACATATGACATCATTCCCTCCACATGACATCATTCCCCTCCTTATGACATCATTCCCTCCACATGACATCATTCCCTTCGACATGACATCATTCCCTCCATATGACATCATTCCCCTTCTCATGACATCATTCCCCTCCACGTGACATCATTCCCCTACTCATGACATCATTCCCTCCAGATCACATCATTCCCCTCCACGTGACATCATTCCCTCCACAAGACATCACCCCCCCCCCCCCCCATGACATCATTCCCTACATATGACATCATTCCCCTCCTTATGACATCATTCCCTCCAGATGACATCATTCCCTCCACATGACATCATTACCCCCCCATGACATCATTCCCTCCACATGACATCATTCCCTCCTAATGACATCATTCCCTCCACATGACATCATTCCCTCCATATGGCATCACTCCCCTCCACATGACATCATTCCCTCCTCATGACATCATTCCCTCCACATGACATCATTCCCTCCTCATGACATCATTCCCTCCACATGACATCATCCCCCTCCACATGACATCATTCCCTTCCACATGACATCATTCCCTCCTCATGACATCACTCCCCTCCTCATGACATCATTCCCTCCACATGACATCATTCCCTCCACATGATGTCATTCCCCTCCACATGACATCATTCAGTCCACATGACATCATTCCCTCCACATGACATCATTCAGTCCACATGACATCATTCAGTCCACATGACATCATTCCCCTCCACATGACATCATTCAGTCCACATGACATCATTCCCTCCACATGATATGATTCCCTCCTCATGACATCACTCCCCTCCTCATGACACCATTCCCTCCATATGACATCACTCCCTCCTAATGACATCATTCCCCACCACATGACATCATTCCCTCCACATGACGTCATTCCCTCCTCATGACATCATTCCCCTCCACATGACATCATTCCCTCAACATGACATCATTCCCTCTACATGACATCATTCCCTCCTCATGACATCATTCCCCTCCACATGACAGTATTCCCTCAACATGACATCATTCCCTCCTAATGACATCATTCCCCACCACAGGACACCATTCCCTCCACATGACGTCATTCCCTCCTCATGACATCATTCCCCTCCACATGACATCATTCCCTCCACATGACATCATTTCCTCCTCATGACATCATTCCCCTCCACATGACATCATTCCCTCCACATGACATCATTCCCTCCTCATGACATCACTCCCCTCCTTATGACATCATTCCCTCCACATGACATCATTCCCTCCACATGATATCATTCCCTCCTCATGAAATCATTCCCCTCCACATGACATCATTCCTTCCACATGACATCATTCCCCTCCACATGACATCATTCCCTCCTCATGACATCATTCCCCTCCATATGACATCATTCCCTCCTCATGACATCACCCCCCACCTCATGACACCATTCCCTCCATATGACATCACTCCCCTCCTCATGACATCATTCCCTCCACATGATATCATTCCCTCCTCATGACATCATTGCCCTCCACATGACATCATTCAGTCCACATGACATCATTCCCTCCACATGACATCATTCAGTCCACATGACATCATTCAGTCCACATGACATCATTCCCTCCACATGACATCATTCCCTCCTCATGACATCACTCCCCTCCTCATGACACCATTCCCTCCTCATGACATCACTCCCTACTAATGACATCATTCCCCACCACATGACGTCATTCCCTCCACATGACATCATTCAGTCCACATGACATCATTCAGTCCACATGACACCATTCCCTCCAGATGACATCACTCCCCTCCTCATGACATCATTCCCTCCACATGACATCATTTCCTCCTCATGACATCATTCCCCTCCACATGACATCATTCCCTCCTCATGACATCACTCCCCTCCTTATGACATCATTCCCCTCCACATGACATCATTCCCTCCTAATGACATCATTCCCTCCACATGACATCATTCCTCTCCAGATGACATCATTCCCCTCCACGTGACATCATTCCCTCCACATGTCATCATTCCCTTCCACATGACATCACCCCCCCCCATGACATCATTCCCTACATATGACATCATTCCCCTCCTTATGACATCATTCCCTCCAGATGACATCATTCCCTCGACATGACATCATTACCCCCCATGACATCATTCCCTCAACATGACATCATTCCCTCCTACTGACATCATTCCCCTCCACATGACAGCATTCCCTCCACATGATGTCATTCCCTCCTCATGACATCATTCCCCTCCACATGACATCATTCCCTCCACATGACATCACCCCCCCCCAATGACACCATTCCCTACATATGACATCATTCCCCTCCTTATGACATCATTCCCTCCAGATGACATCATTCCCTCCACATGACATCATTACCCCCCATGACATCATTCCCTCAACATGACATCATTCCCTCCTAATGACATCATTCCCCTCCACATGACATCATTCCCTCAACATGACATCATTCCCTCCATATGACATCACTCCCCTCCACATGACATAATTCCCTCCTCATGACATCATTCCCCTCCACATGACATCATTCCCTCAACATGACACCATTCCCTCCTAATGACATCATTCCCCACCACATGACATCATTCCCTCCACATGACATCATACACACCACATGCCAGAATTTCCTCCACATGACATCATTCCCTCCTCATGACATCATTCCCTCCACATGACATCATTCCCTCCACATGACATCATTCCCTCCATATGACATCACTCCCCTCCTCATGACACCATTCCCTCCATATGACATCACTCCCCTCCTCATGACATCACTCCCCTCCTGATGACATCATTCCCTCCACATGAAATCATTCCCTCCACATGACATCATTCCCTCCACATGACATCATTCCCCTCCACATGATATCATTCCCTCCTCATGACATCATTCCCCTCCACATGACATCATTCCCTTCGACATGACATCATTCCCTCCTCATGACATCATCCCCCTCCACATGACATCATTCCCCTTCTCATGACATCATTCCCCTACTCATGACATCATTCCCTCCAGATGACATCACTCCCCTCCTCATGACACCATTTCCCTCCATATGACATCATTCCCCTCCACATGACATCATTCCCTCCTCATGACATCATTCCCTCCTGTTGACTTCATTCCCCCCATGACATCATTCCCTCCAGATGACATCATTCCCTCCACATGACATCATTCCTTTCCACATGACATCATTCCCTCCACATGACATCATTCCCTCCTCATGACATCATTCCCCCCATGACATCATTCCCTCCACATGACATCATTCCCCCTATGACATCATTCCCCCCATGACATCATTCCCTCCACATGACATCATTCCCTCCTCATGACATCATTCCCCCCATGACATCATTCCCTCCAGATGACATCATTCCCTCCACATGACATCATTCCTTTCCACATGACATCATTCCCTCCATATGACATCATTCCCTCCACATGACATCATTCCCTCCTCATGACATCAATCCCCTCCACATGACATCATTCCCTCCTCATGACATCATTCCCTTCCACATGACATCATTCCCCCCAATGACATCATTCCCTCCAGATGACATCATTCCCTCCACATGACATCATTCCCCCCCCATGACATCCTTCCCTCCAGATGACATCATTCCCCTCCACATGACATCATTCCGTTCCACATGACATCATTCCCCTCCACATGACATCGTTCCCCTCCACATGACATCATTCCCCTCCTCATGACATCATTCCCTCCTCATGACATCATTCCCTTCCACATGACATCATTCCCCCCAATGACATCATTCCCTCCAGATGACATCATTCCCTCCACATGACATCATTCCCCCCCATGACATCCTTCCCTCCAGATGACATCATTCCCCTCCACATGACATCATTCCGTTCCACATGACATCATTCCCCTCCACATGACATCATTCCCCTCCACATGACATCATTCCTTTCCACATGACATCATTCCCTCCATATGACATCATTCCCCTCCACATGACATCATTGTCCTCTTCATGACATAATTCCCCTCCACATGCTATCATTCCCTCCACATGACATCATTCCCTCCTCATGACATCAATCCCCTCCACATGACATCATTCCCCTCCTCATGACATCATTCCCTCCTCATGACATCATTCCCTTCCACATGACATCATTCCCCCCAATGACATCATTCCCTCCAGATGACATCATTCCCTCCACATGACATCATTCCCCCCCCCATGACATCCTTCCCTCCAGATGACATCATTCCCCTCCACATGACATCATTCCGTTCCACATGACATCATTCCCCCCAAATGACATCCTTCCCTCCAGATGACATCATTCCCCTCCACATGACATCATTCCGTTCCACATGACATCGTTCCCCTCAACATGACATCATTCCCTCCACATGACATCATTCAGTCCACATGACATCATTCCCCTCCACATGACATCATTCAGTCCACATGACATCATTCCCTCCACATGACATCATTCCCTCCTCATGACATCACTCCCCTCCTCATGACATCATTCCCTCCATATGACATCACTCCCCTCCTCATGACACCATTTCCCTCCATATGACATCACTTCCCTCCTCATGACATCATTCCCTCCACATTACATCATTCCCTCCTCATGACATCATTCCCCTCCACATGACATCATTCCCCTACTCATGACATCATTCCCTCCAGATGACATCATTCCCTCCACATGACATCATCCCCCCCCCCCCCCCCCCCCCCCCATGACATCATTCCCTCCTGTTGACTTCATTCCCCTCCACATGACATCATTCCCTCCTCATGACATCATTCCCCCCCATGACATCATTCCCTCCAGATGACATCATTCCCTCCACATGACATCATTCCCTCCAGATGACATCATTCCCCTCCACATGACATCATTCCCCTACTCATGACATCATTCCCCTCCACATGACATCATTCCGTTCCACATGACATCATTCCCCTCCACATGACATCGTTCCCCTCCACATGACATCATTCCCCTACTCATGACATCATTCCCCTCCACATGACATCATTCCCTCCACATGACATCATTCCCCTCCACATGACATCATTCAGTCCACATGACATCATTCCCTCCTCATGACACCATTCCCTCCATATGACATCACTCCCCTCCTCATGACATCATTCCCTTCCACATGACATCATTCCCTCCTAATGACATCATTCCCCACCACATGATTACATTCCCTCCTCAGGACATCATTCCCTTCCACATGACATCATTCCCTCCTAATGACATCATTCCCCACCACATGATTACATTCCCTCCTCAGGACATCATTCCGCTCCACATGACATCATTCCCTCTACATGACATCAATCCCTCCTATTGACATCATTCACTTCCACATGACATCATTCTCTCCACATGACATCATTCCCTCCTCATGACATCACTCCCCTCCTCATGACATCATTCCCTCCATATGACATCACTCCCCTCCTCATGACACCATTTCCCTCCATATGACATCACTTCCCTCCTCATGACATCATTCCCTCCACATGACATCATTCCCTCCTCATGACATCATTCCCCTCCACATGACATCATTCCCCTACTCATGACATCATTCCCTCCAGATGACATCATTCCCTCCACATGACATCATCCCCCCCCCCCCCCCCCCCCCCATGACATCATTCCCTCCTGTTGACTTCATTCCCCTCCACATGACATCATTCCCTCCTCATGACATCATTCCCCCCCATGACATCATTCCCTCCAGATGACATCATTCCCTCCACATGACATCATTCCTTTCCACATGACATCATTCTCTCCACATGACATCATTCCCCTCCACATGACATCATTCCCTCCAGATGACATCATTCCCCTCCACATGACATCATTCCCCTACTCATGACATCATTCCCCTCCACATGACATCATTCCGTTCCACATGACATCATTCCCCTCCACATGACATCGTTCCCCTCCACATGACATCATTCCCCTACTCATGACATCATTCCCCTCCACATGACATCATTCCCTCCACATGACATCATTAAGTCCACATGACATCATTCCCCTCCACATGACATCATTCAGTCCACATGACATCATTCCCTCCTCATGACACCATTCCCTCCATATGACATCACTCCCCTCCTCATGACATCATTCCCTTCCACATGACATCATTCCCTCCTAATGACATCATTCCCCACCACATGATTACATTCCCTCCTCAGGACATCATTCCCTCCACATGACATCATTCCGCTCCACATGACATCATTCCCTCTACATGACATCAATCCCTCCTATTGACATCATTCACTTCCACATGACATCATTCTCTCCACATGACATCAATCCCTCCACATGATGTCATTCCCTCCTCATGACATCATTCCCCTCCACATGACATCATTCCCTCCATATGACATCACTCCCCTCCACATGACATCAAACCCACCACATGCCATCATTCCCTCCAGATGACATCATTCCCTCCACATGACATCATCCCCTCCACATGCCATCATTTCCTCCACATGACATCATTCCCCTCCACATGACATCATTCCCTCCTCATGACATCATTCCCTCCACATGACATCATTCCCTTCCACATGACATCATTCCCTCCACATGACATCATTCCCTCCACATGACATCATTCCCTCCTCATGACATCACTCCCCTCCTCATAACACCATTCACTCCATATGACATCACTCCATCCTCATGACATCATTCCCTCGACATGACATCATTCCCTCCACATGACATCATTCCCTCCTCATGACATCATTCCCCTCCACATGACATCATTCCGTCCACATGACATCATTCCCCTCCACATGACATCATTCCCTCCACATGACATCATTCCCTCCTCATGACATCCTTCCCCTCCATATAACATCATTCCCTCCTCATGACATCATTCCCTCCATATGACATCACCCCCCTCCTGAGGACATCATTATCCTCTTCATGACATCTTTCCCTCCTCATGACATCATTCCCTCCACATGATATCATTCCATCCCCATGACATCATTCCCTCCTCATGACATCATTCCCTTCCACATGACATCATTCCCTCCACATGACATCATTCCCTCCATATGACATCACTCCCCTCCTGAGGACATCATTATCCTCTTCATGACATCTTTCCCTCCTCATGACATCATTCCCTCCACATGACATCATTCCCTCCACATGACATCATTCCCTCCACATGACATCATTTCCTCCTCATGACATCATTCCCCTCCACATGACATCAATCCCTCCACATGACATCATTCCCTCCTCATGACATCATTCCCCTCTACATGACATCATTCCCTCCTAATGACATCATTCACTTCCACATGACATCATTCCCTCCACATGACATCATTCCCTCCTAATGACATCATTCCCCACCACATGGCATCATTCCCTCCACATGATATCATTCCCTCTTCATGAAATCATTCCCCTCCACATGACATCATTCCTTCCACATGACATCATTCCCCTCCACATGACATCATTCCCTCCTCATGACATCATTCCCCTCCATATGACATCACTCCCCTCCTCAGGACATCATTATCCTCTTCATGACACCATTCCTTCCACATGACATCATTCCCCTCCACATGACACCATTCCTTCCACATGACATCATTCCCCTCCACATGACATCATTCCCTCCACATGACATCATTCCCCTCCTGTTGACATCATTCCCCTCCTTATGACATCATTCCCTCCACATGACATCAAAGATTGAGGAGGGGGGACAGAGCACCAATGAACATCTCATATTCCGTTCTCGGGGGGGGTTGCACCGGCCCAAGGCTTCTGGAAAATGCTGATAATGTCATTATAACAAACTGAAGAAACAGAGAAGAATCACAATGAGCCAGCGAATGGAAACTAAAACCAGGTAGTATATATACCCAGAAATCATAAGACAGGTGGGTTAGATGGACTAAATGGAACTAGGTGAACTAATAAATAGGAAGGGGAAGCTAAACACACAAAGGAGAAAAGCTACAAAATAAAAGAAGATTTTGGAACTAAAGACCACACAAAAACACACCATGACAATATTAACTGAAAGCAAACCAAATCAACATGATGACAAAACAAGTTAAGTGTGTACTATCAGTCAACAACCTTGTCAACATTTATTGTTACAAAAAATGTAACTTGTGAAAAAAACTATTTATTAAAAGGTGTTTTTATGTTTATCTAAAAGATTAAGCAAAAGCTACTCTGTGGCCTCTTCTGCTGCCATCACAAACCTTCACGATGAATGTCATATGCTGAGGACTTAGATGGTCATATTACTTATTTATCAACTAAATATTATTTATTAACTAAAACTATATTAGATTAATTAAAATGTTCTTTGTTCTGCATAGTTGAACAAAACATTGAGATTCCTCATTATTGTAAAAGTGATGAAAGTTTTCAGACACCTTCCTGGTCAAAGACTATTTCACACAACTTGTGTATTGATGTGATCCTACAGAAGTTGTGGAGGAAATGGACAGGTGGTGAAGAAAAATGTAAAGTGACCTGTGGCTCTGAGCTGAAGTACAGGGCATGCTGATAGCTTTCCTTCGATGAGTAACTTTTCAATGTAAGGTGAATTGACAAAAACACAAATCTGCTCTGACAGGTACTATTCAGAGTTCAGCCCTGCAGCCCCCTCAGATCAGCAGGTACAGGAGTGTTGATGGTCTCTGTGGGGGAAGTGAGGGGTCATGTGGATGAAATCTTCCACTTACCGCTTATTTACGTCATGGTCAGAGACTGTGTCATCATTGTGTTTCTGCTCAAATTAGAAAGAATATCCAAAGCAACTAACAATCCACAAACATTTTGGAGGCACGGATGTTGTGTTGAACCAATTTCTTTCAATTGGTTAACAGCCACTGAACACCAAGTCACATCCACCTCATCCAGCTCATCCCAGACTTATTTCCAAGCCCTGAATTCACAGTCAAAAGAGACCAAAAGCCCCAGTTTAATTATTAATGTTACAAAATTGGATGGAATTTTATGAGAATTTATACATGAAACCCTAGGAAGCTGATAAAAGCTGTGAGGACAGGCTATGATGGAAATAAATGGCTTGATGCAGAAACATCATACACACTGAAAATGGCTTGGGGGAATTTTTGTAAACAGACATAAATGGTCTCAGTGCCAAGGTCACATAATTCATTTCAGTGTACATGCGTACATGTCAGGGTCCCAGACAGCTCCTTCATTATCAATGCTGGCAGAAATAATTGGAGTGGAGAACAAAGATGGATAAAGAGACAAACATTTCAGGGAAATTGCTGACTGGAAAAGGGCAGTAGGAAATGGGTTGGCTTACAAAGTAAAACCTGCCATCAATCCCTAACAAATACAAACATTTATTTACTTGAAGAGATGTGCTTTCTTGAATGAAACCCAGCAAACAGTAGTGTGGTGTTGTTTAAAGACCAATTCCAGTGAAAATGCGTCTATATAGGCAAATGCGTATGGGTGTATATGCGTACGTTTGTGCAGATGTCTGTCTTTTCCTCCTTCTTTCTATCTCTCTCTTTTTCTCTATCTCTACGAGGTGTTTTCTCTTTCCGTTTATCTTTCTGTTGCTCCTATCCTCTCTGGTCTGGTCCAGCAGTAGAAACTCAAAAATTTACACAAAATAAATAAAATAAAACTCCAGAAAATCAAGGGGATCCTCATACCAGTAATGCTCCCCTTGGCAAAGTAAATTTGCTCGGCCAGAACACAACATCCAGACCATCATTCTGCTCCTTAAATGCTGGACAAGACCAAAAAAAATATATATATAACAGAATATTAATGTTATTTATCTCCTCTCAACGGTTTTGCAGTTTTTAATTTTATACTGTTAAGTTGTGTTATAAACACAATTGTACATGGAGGCTGCAACTACATTTCCCAATTTGGGATTAATAAAGTACTTCTATTTATGGTATGGGTGTTGATAATTCAATGTAGTGTGCTGTTGGCATTAGCTTACGTTACATTAGCGGTCTGTGGAGCAACACGGCCAGAGCTGTATGCTATGGCGGCACATGCTAACTTTAGCTGCATGGTGCACAAAGCTGCGTTCAAATAGAAACACACAGAATATTAAAAGTAGTCACATTTTCATTGACAAACTAAAGTTTTGAGAGCACAAACTGTCATATTATCCTCCTGGTGATGTGTGATCCATTCAATGGTCGTAGCTGCTGCTTTTCTCCACATGGCTAATTTACATAGGAAACAAGCAGATGGTCCCACAAAGCCTTGGCAGCGTTTCCCCTCATTTATTACTCCACAATCCAAACCAAAATTTTTATTTTACTGTAAATGATTAAATAAGTAGACAAAATTTCAGATGTTACTGCGGCACTTTGCGCAACACCATTAACCATCCATCTGGGTCTGGAGTAGAGCTGATGACTGTTGGCAAAAAGTTGTTCCCAGTTTTACCGAAGAGCAGTGGATAGAATTGTGGAATGAGTTAGCTGGAATTACTCATATAAAAAGCAACACTTTTGACTCTAAAAAGTTATTTGATTTGCTAAAATAAGCAACATACAAAAATTAAAATGACCATGCAAATTTCAAAACAAAAAACTATTTACGTGTGCAATGTTTTCTTTTTTGTGCATTAAGAGCATCAATTGCTGGGGCGTTGTTGCGTTCTTGGCTTACTGCCTACCACATCCAGGACAGTCTGTAGTAATACTGTTTGCTGGCAGCTATTTTCTACAAGCGCAGCACGCAGAGCTTCTTCCTTATCTTCGTCCACCTCCTCCCGGAAAAACTGAAGCAACTGCATCATTGTCCTCTCGCTCTGCTGCTGCTCTGCATCATCTGCCAGCAGGTCCTGCATAGCACCCCAGACAGTGTCCACCCTTCTTCTCTTTCCTGGAAAAAACATGCAGAAGCAGATATTTAGCACAACATGAATTCTAATACTGTGCAATTCCAATTGCGTGTTTACAATGTAAAAGGATGTTTTCCTTACCAGGTGGAGGATTGATGATTGAGCTTGGAGCTATGTCATGTTTCTTTCAAAAAGAGAGGCCTCAAACTGCAAAAGGTCAAAAGAGTAACAAGATTTTATTCACAAACTGTCTTCAGTTAGGAACCCAGAGGAAGAGACCGATGACAATCCGGTAACTGCCATGATGGAGTGAACTGCTTTTATAATGGTGGTGATGAGGAACAGGTGTGCTTCTTATTAGATGGAGCTGCAGGTGGAGAAACAGTCAAAAACAGGGAAGCCTGAGAAGCAGGAGGGAACTGTCACATGACTTGCTGATGGAGACTGGAAGATGGATTTGCCACTGGCTGTGGTGTACTGGCTGAATAGATGGAATAAAATTATAAAATTAACTTTAGCTACTCTGGACTCTTTCAGTCCTTTTATTGTGATTGGTATTTGTTACTGCCACTCTAAGAGCAAAGATTACACATTTGGACATGGGAAGGTTTACCTGGTGTAGGGATCCAGTGTGTGCTTGGTCCCGGATCTGGCAGGCTGATACTGCTCGATGGTTCAGGTGATGTAACTGAAAGTATAGACATATGCAGCATATAAACACCTTATAAACATGAATTCCTACATTTGTCCTTTATAATGCTAGCAAATAGGTGAAAATACAAACAAATATGTCAAATATTTTTCAATCATCAACAGCTCTACCAGTCATTTTAGCAGGACTTTAACATTTAAGGACAAAGAAAACAAACATCCAGCAGTTATGAAATGGGACTGTTATGCAGACTGTTCTCAGTGGGTCTTGAAGTTTCCACTTAGCTAAACAAGTATTTGATTATAACAGATCATCGGTTCATATTTGGCATTTGTTACAGAGTTAAACTAAGAGCAGACGGATGTTCTTATGCAGTAGTCGACAAGTGTTTTGTTTACCTGGACGAAGGAGCAGGCGCTTCCATGATGCTGTCCGTTTGTGTTTCTTATCAAAATAAACATGCATCAGAACCATATCAAATACAAAACCATTGTAAAGATAAAATTGGTGACATATCAGCACAAATATTTATATTGACAGATATTGTCAATGTGGGAGGAGACCTCAAACTTGTCTTGAACTCTGGTGTGGACAGGCTCAACGCTACAGGAAATAACAGGGATTGGCACTCTATCAATACCGTCAAACAATACATGAAGGATTTTGGTCTTTGTGATGCATGGCGATCTCACAACCTACTTTGAGAATACTGTCATGGTGTGAAGATGTTGGACCCACATGCATGATCAAGCAATCTGGAGAATGTGAAAATAGTTTATTTGGTGAACTGAGGGGATGGTTCCGGGAAGACCCAACGGCGGGGTTTTCTGCAAAGATAGATTTATGAGTAATGGAAATGATGGAATAATTCTCAGGGAAGTGAAGGTGTCCTACTTGTTTCGGAGTTGCCGTGAATTCGGGTGGTGTCAGGAGGTCCGAGAGGATTGATGTTGGCAGTGGGAGCCAGTGCGGGTCCTTTCAGTGGAGGGTGGATAGGCAGCGACAAGCTGATCGGATCCGGAGGATAGCCAGTGGAGAGAATGCCAGGTTATTGGTAGGGAGTGTTTGCTGGAGATGATTGGCTGCTGGGAGGGAAATCACAGGTAGCTCGGGAGAGTCCACAAAGGAGTGTCTCTGGGAAAAAAAACAAGAATTTGTAAAGTTTCTCAAAGGTTAGAGGACACAGGAATTCACTGGAGGGCTTAGGTTTTACCACAGAGGCTCAACGCTCAAGCGACGAAGGACTGGCAATCAGCTCCAGATATAGTGCTGGTAGATGATCTCTAATTCTCCACAGGTGTGTAGGTCTGTACACCTGTGGTGAAAACACCCTCCAGAAAATGGTTCCTCTGGCTCCCTCTGGTGGAACCTGAAAAATGTCCCAGAGAACCCACACCCTGACAAATACACATTCTTCTCATCAGTTCACTCATATTCTAGATTAGATTACTTAGTTAACAGCTCCTTGCTGAGCAATATATCAGAAAATAAAATCCACCCCATCACTATTAGTGATCACGCACCAGTCTCTTTCACTTTGATAAATAAGGAAGCCACATCACATCTAACACGTCATTACTTAGACACTGACTTTATTAGTTTCTTTAAAAAAGAGTGGAATATGTATTTACAAAATAACAACCTTCCAGGAACATCCGCATGCATGTTGTGGGAAGCAGGAAAAGCTGTAATGCGAGGACAAATAATCTGTTTTTCATCTTATCCTCCTGAGACCACGGCCCATTCATTTATGTCCTTTATAATGGATCATAACTCTATAGCATTCTGTAGAGGATCTCCTGGGGTTACCAGTGATGTGACATGTGATGGGTTTGCATCCTGGGAACTTTGTTTTTTTTTTTTTCTGTCTATCAAGATGGCCGCCATACCAACAAACGCAGGAGAGGTAAGTTAAATATTCTTTATCTGTTACTCTTTTTACCATGATAATTATATATACTCTTGTTCAATAACATGTAAATAACAACATTTTACACTTGAGCAGTTTCATTATTTCTGCTTTAAAATAACAGTCATTTAATGAATGTCAACTGTAGTGGACACCAGGACTATTTTTATGCACTTGTTGACGGCACATTGTTGTAGGAGAAAAAAGTGAAGCAGAAAGGATTCTATCCCACATAATAGAGGGAAATTCTGATTTAGTTCTTTCAAGTGGAAAAAAAGGGTGAGGACGTTTAGTATCAGCCTCTGATAGTAGAAAATGATGATGAAGGAGAGGGACATGATGCTGAAGATGTATTACATGTATTACATGTTAGATTATTGTAGTATTTGTGCTATGTGTAAATGCTGTTAAATATATGCAAGTTAAGTAAAAATGTGCTTCTAAAGCTGGTTAATCAGGAGTCATATCACATTCATTCATTCATTCATTCACTCATTCATTTTCTGAACCGCTTAATCCAATTGAGGGTGGCGGGAAAGCTGGAGCCTATCCCAGCTGGCTTTGGGCGACAGGCAGGGTACACCCTGGACAGCTCGCCAGTCCATCACAGGGCCATATTACATTCATGATACTGAAATTACTGCATTAACCCAATTTGATGTGAAAAAGCTGTCACTCCATTTATTAACTTGAATTTATTTGTGTTTTTCATCTGTCAGAACTGATTCATACCTGTGCCACCTGAGCTTTCTGCCAATCAAGATGACCCTAAAATCTGTGAATATTGGAGTCCAATCCAATATGTTTCACAGGACATTGATGGCAAAAATCTTTGAAGCTGCAAACAACAGGAGAGTCACGCAATACTACTGCCCAAGAAATCAAGAGTTTCTTTGGCACATCAGTACACATGCCCTGCCTCTGCTATCCCAGAGTGAAAATGTTTGCTTCTGCAATTGTCACAGCTAATATATCCAGAGGAAGAAGGAAAGGAATTTTAGGAATTTAGAAACAATATTTCTTTAGTACCCTGCCTTTCGCCCAAAGACTGCTGGGATAGGCTTCAGCTTCAGCTAATTCGGACTTAGGATAATGAATGAATGAATGAATAATTATTTTTTTAGATGCAGAGAAAGCTTTTGACAGAGTAAATTAGAAATTTTTTATTATCAACTCTACACTAATTCGGATTTGGACTCTCTTTTATGGACTGGATAAAGATATTATATAACTCACCCAAGACTAAATTTCACCAAGCTTACAGAGAGGCACCAGGCCGGGCTGTTCACTTTCACCCTCACTATTTACCATCTTTATTATACCCTTAGCAGCTGCTAAGGATGGACAGAAGATGATCTCACACACTAGAGCTTTCTACCCATTTCACTCATGGGCACAGTTGCCATGACTCTTATGATGGTTTTACCAAAAATCAACGACCTCTTCTCAATGATAACCTTTAAACCATCCCCAAAGTGGTTTAGCACTGCAAGGCCCAAGAATTTCAGGTTGCCCTGCAAGTCCCCCTCCCCTCTACAAGTTTGTGTATTCACTCTCACCTTGTTAATGGTCACTATTGTCATGCAAAAATCCTGTAGAACAACCAGATGCCCAACTGGATTTAGTTTCTCCCTCTAAAAAAGGTCCTTACCATGCTTTTCTTACAAGGCAAGGCAGAGCATTGCCCATTTTTCCAGAGTCAGTAACTTTGTCAGTAGGACTTCAGTGCACAGCACACGATGTGGAAGGACCAACAACTTGGTGGGTAAGTCCACTGCATGTCAGTCATTTCAGCTTACAAAATGGCAGACAAACAGTTTAATTTGAGTAAAGGAATAATATTTATTCTATCTATGATCTATCCCTATCATCCATCTATCCATCCATCTGTCTAGTGATCCATCTGTCCATCCATCCAGCTATCTTTCCATTCAAATATCCATCCATCTGTCCATCCATCTACCCATCTATCCATCAATCTATTCATTCATCCATCTGTCTTTCCATCCATCAATCTATCCATCTATCTAATTTTCTATCTATCTTTCCATCTATTTATCCATTCATCAGTTCAGCAGATGTTTGAATCTGAGGGGGAAGAGAAGTGGACAGACAAAAAAGCCCCCGACACGTTTCATGTTGGTGTCTGATCTTCCCGGTGCTGCAGCAGATCTGATTTTTTCATTGACAATGCAGACAGAGTCAACACATCATGCATCTTTACTCAATTCAGAATTCACATTGCTGCTGCGTGCGACTGTTTGGTCCGATAACAAGTCACAGTGCTGCGGAGTCCAGACACAAGCATGTAACAACTCCAGAAACGTTTCATGCTTCTGTCGGTTTTTTTTCCACTATAGCCGTGCTGCTGGAGAAGAGACTGCGCTTCTAAATAGTTTTAGCCTCCGAATTAGGGCAGCGTATATATTTATATACAGCCTATATAAATAGCTATTTTTTATTTTCTTTGTACAGATCAAGAACTGTCCGTTTTATCAGCTGATATGCTGACGGTGCAGCTGCCATGTGAAATCACTCCGATACTGTAGATCTGGCGACACAAACGTTCCATGATAAATGTTTCATTCATTATGTTTCATTAGAAACACGAGTTTTTTCAGTGCTTTCAGCTAAAACAAGCGAGACAGAGGCCTGAGCTAAAACTTTGCACTGGAGAGGGTGGAATGGTTCTTCATGAAAGCGCTTGTGTGTGTGGAGGGTGCAGGGTGATCTCTGGCCCTTTTAGTGTTACTGTTCACTGGACTCGCATTTCAAATTAAATTTCTAAATTTCTTTGGAAGAACAAACCACCATGTATTAGCTTAAAAACTCGAGAGAAAATGAGAAGATCTGGGGGTTTGGACCGGCCCAATTTCCATGACTATTTCTTAGTCAACAGGTTACAGTATATCTCAAAATAGTGCAAATCACCCATTAGATAAGCCATGGTTAGATCTTGTAGAAACTTTCTCTGAAAGTCTAGAAATAAAAAAACTTGCCTTTTATCAGCCAAGTTATCAAACATCATAATAGTTTTAAAAGCATCAATATTAGTTCATCTCTGACAGCCTGGTTGGAATTCCTTAAAACAACGACGTCACCACTCTTCTCATGTAAATATACACCCATCTGGAACAATCCTGATATCCTACAAAATAAAAAAAAAAAATAGCTGAATTTCTCTCAATGGAGCAACCAAGGAATAAAGTACTTGGAGGATATAATCATAAACAAAACATTTAGACCATTTGACATTTTCACTTCACAATATGGAATCAGTAGCAACACATTTCTAGAATATCAACAACTTAGATCTATAATAAGCAAAAAGTATAACTTGAATCACATCGACTTGCAGCTTCCTATCAGGGTAGCAAAGTTCTTTAATCTCACCAACCTCAAATTAATATAAAAAATTTACACATTGATGTCTGAAATGGATGAGACGCTTTCTCTCCCAACCTTAAAATGGGAATCTGATTTAGCCATTAACCTTAGTCAGACCTTCTGGTCACAAATATGCTTAAACACCTTTACAATGATTAAACACCCAAACTTACAACTTATACAATATAAAATTCTTCACAGAACACATTACACAGGAAAGAGAATGGGAGGACGGGAGGGTATTTTGGGGTGTGAGGGGTATTTTTGAGTGATGAGTGTGGGTGGGTGTAGGGGTATGGAGGAGGATTTTGGGGGGTGGGCTTTGATGTGTTATGATGTGGATGTGTGTGTTTGTAAGTATGTGTGTGTCTGCACATGTATATGTGTGGTTGGAGGGGGGGGGTCTTGGTGACCGGGGAATGCAGCCGGTGCACCTGGCTGCTGCTCAGTGGCGGTCTGGGTGTTCTGGCCCTCAGTTGGTGTGGGCTGGACCCTCTACCTGCAGGGTGGGGGGGGGGGGGGGGGGGGGGGGGGGGGGGGGTTTCCTTTGGGCTTTTGGGGCCCTAGGGCCTGTGCTCTGTCTGCCCTGGGTGGCCGGTGCCCGGCGGAGTCGGGCTTTGCCAGTCCAGGTCCGCTGGGGCCTGTTTCCCCTGACCGTGGGGGGCTCTGGCTGGGGCCCCTCCTGGGTGGATGCATGACTGGCTCTGGAGTGGGGCGGTTGGGGTCTGTGGATGGGGATGGCTGCCGGCTGCCTGGGCATCGGGGTTCTCCTGGCCTGCTTCTTGCCTTTGTGTGAGCGGGGTCACATTGTGTGGGTGGGGTCACCCTCTGAACACGTTCCACTCTGTATGTTCTGCATGTGACACAGTCACTGTTACAGCTGCTGTAAATTTGCTTTAATCACACATTTCATTTCGCTTGAAAACCTCTTCCTCTGGCTTCCTGTGGCGTGGGTAGGCTCCTCCCTGTCACCTGGTCTCATCAACGTTGCTGAGTGGCTGCCCTCTGAGCCAATGAAGATTTGACACCTCTCCACACCAGTATAAAAGACGTCGCCTCATTCATTCAGTGGCAGCTGTGTGGTGGCTACAGCTTGCCCTCTTTAACACTGGTTCTTGTTATAAAGAGCTGTTACTGCCTTGTGTGCAGTATTGTCAACTTTTTGTGTAGCCTTTGAGCATAGCCGTTTGTTTTGCTGTTTTGATTGCTTTGTGTGACTGAGGTGGTTAATGGTGCTTGATTGTCTTTGTGCTTTTTGAAATAGTTCTGTTTTGTATTTGTAAGCTGCACCACCTGCCTTCCATTTGGGCCTGTATTGTTTTTTTCTCTTTATGGGACTATAACATTTCCCAAAACTTACTTTCAGTCTGGCACCCTTTTGTTTTATGTTGCAGTCCTTACCCCTAGATACACTGGACTGTTACAGTCACTGAGTCGTCTGCAGGTTTATTTACTAACAGCAGCTAGTTTTCCTTCTGTCGGGCCGGGTTCTGTCGGAGGTTTCTTTCCTGTTAAAATGGAGTCTTTTCCTTCCCACTGTCGCCAGTGTGCTTGCTCAGGATGGGAGATTGAGTTGGAGGAATGGCCAGAGTACAGTTCCTTGTGGTGCACCAGTGCTGCTGACCTCCATCTCAGACACACAACCTTTCAGTCTCACAAACTGGGGTCTGTTTGTGAGGTAGTCATAGATCCAGGTGGTTGTGGAGGTATCCACCTGGAATTTATGGAGCTTCTCACATAACAAAGCAGGCTGAATGGTATTGAAAGCACTGAGAAATGAAAGAACATGACCCTCAGAGTGCTGCCTGAATGGTCCAGATGAGAGTGTGCTCTCTGGAGCAGGTATATGATGGCATCTTCAACCCCAAGTCCATTACGATATGCAAACTGGAATGGGTCCTGAAAGGTGTTTACTTGCTTGTTGAGGTGAGCCAGTAAGAGTCTCTCCAGGACTTTCATGATGTAACTATGTATATATAGCTGTTTTATTTATACGTACACTACCGGTCAAAAGTTTTAGAACACCTTAATTTTTTCACTAATTTATTGTAATTCAAGTCATTTGAGTCCAACAAACAGCTAGAAATGGTACAAAAGTAACTGATAAAATGGCAGATTACAACAAAAAAAATATGGTTACCCAAAACAAAAAAGTAATGTACATTTCAGAATTATGCAAAAGAGCCTTCTTCAGGGACCAGAAAATGGGCAAAATATTTCAAGCTGTCCTGCAGCAATAAAGGGTAATCAACCCTTTAAATCTACTGCTAATTATTCTTACAACT
Organism: Telmatherina bonti; assembly: GCF_933228915.1. Classification (NCBI taxonomy): domain Eukaryota; kingdom Metazoa; phylum Chordata; class Actinopteri; order Atheriniformes; family Telmatherinidae; genus Telmatherina; species Telmatherina bonti. The sequence continues at coordinate 41,968,834 of NC_136625.1, read as the reverse complement.
GTCTCAACTTTGTAAGAAACCCTCTCTGTCTGCATAAAAGCAGTGTTTGAACACATTTTGGTACCATAACCTCATGAGCATCAGGTGAACAGTTTTTTACAGCATAAAGTGGTTTATTGCTACAAAAATGGCAAGAAAGGGCAATTAAAACTACAGGAAAGAAAAAACATAACACTTCAAATTGAATAACTTTTGGTCCCCATCTTGTCACGAAGCTCCATGGCGAATATGAAGCCAATAGCATGAATCGCCTCAGACTAGTTTGTTCAAATACGATGCACCGAAATTGACAAAAACGGGGCCATTCTAGGGGCCATTTTTGGCGTTTATAGGGGACGCTGTCGAGGCATTTTTGCATTGGCGTGTACGTGGACCCCAGAATATTGCTATTTTCGCCGGGCTTGAGGTGTGTGCCAAGTTTTGCAACTTTTCATGGGGACTAAGGGGGTCAAAAATGGCCGAGTTGTGCTGAGAAGAATAATAATATCGAAGAAGAATAAACATTTGGAAAACAATAGGGCCCTGCCATACTTCGTATGGCGAGGACCCTAATAATAATAAGATATAAAGACCCCATTTGCCAACTCTGCGGAGGGGATCTGCTGGCGAAGATGGCAGCGCACAGTGGTGCAGCGGCTTCTCTAGCTCTCAGTGTCAGCTTGGATAAGACAATTCGATACACTTTTGCCGAGTTATTGGACTTCCTAACGTTCGGGACAAACATACGCTACCGCCCCATGGGCATTCACATTAATGAGAAACAAAAGGAAAATGGCTGCTGTTTGTGAATAAACCTGCAGGACGACTCAGTGACTGTGTCACATGCAGAACATAGAGTGGAACGTGTTCAGAGAAGAGTGACCATGCCAATGTGACCCCGCCCACTCAATGGCAAGAGGCAGGCCAGAAGAAATCTTGAGACCCAGGGCCCCCAAAAGCCACCTCCCATCCCCACAGGCAGATGACCCAGCCCACCCTAACAGAGGGCCAGGATCCCCAGACCGCCACTGAGTGGCAGCCAGACCACATCCCAATGCACCTTTCGCATTCCCCGGGCAGAAGACACCTCCACCCCCCAACCCCTTTCTGAATGTCCTACAGATCTGATTTAAACACCTAAAATCATTTATAAAATTTAAGAGAACACAAAAGTCACTTGAACCATCGATAACACTGAAAAATTTTAAACCTAAATTTTGGTCTTTCTGGGGACCCAACCTAATTTCTGATTTTGATTGATTCATCCATTTTTATAAAAATAAGTAATAAGCAAGTGGTAAGCGGACCAAGAAGGACAGCTGATGTATAAAATACTTTCTTCAGAGTCATCGGTGGCAGATGTCCCAGCTTGTCTCTTTGGTTCAGAGGGTTCAGATGGAATAATCCAAAGAGGAAGCACTGTTTGGAAATGTTTACTTTCCTAAAGTTTCTGAAGATGACCAACAGTTGCAAGCTCAGTATGTATGTGTATATTACCTTTGGCATCATCACAGCCAGGCTCAGCATGCTGTGGCTGTCTTGGTGTAGAGGAGGCTGTTAAAACAAACAATCAGTGGGTTTATGGGATACCTAAGAGCATGGGTTTCTCTCCAGAATCAGGGGTAGTCCTTTTTCTTTTTCCTCCTGATGATCCTTTAACAAATCAGACAGTGATTAAAATGTGCCTTAAGGGTGTAACACCACACTATGATTGTCTCCCTCTACAGCTGACCATAAAGCACACAACACCCAGTCTGTACTGCACTGGACCCCCACAGAAAATACGTCTATGGAAAAAAATAAAGATCACCTTATGATGGACTGCTGAGACTTGAGTCTTTATCTGTGTCTGCGTTTCTCAGCACACAGACGGCTTCTTTGGGCTTCGACTCGACGACACCCACCCCAGCACTCTGACTCTAGTTTCCTTGAGGACAATTTCTGCCTAGCCTGGTCCAGAGTGTACCTCCAGTATTCAGAGTTTTATTGCAGCTTCCGGACAAGACAAAACTTAAATCAACAATCGACTCACCAGAGCATGTGTGGTGATTCCTGTTCCCTGGTGGGCGTGGTCAGCTGGGAACTGGAGGCACACCTGATCCACATTCCAGCAATCATCAAACAACCTATTTAAGACCAGCTCTGCCTGCTATCCAGCGCCAGATTGTTGATTGCCCTGCAGTAAACAGCTCTCGGCCTCAGCTTACGTTGCTTGTACCTACCTTTGGTTTGTAACCTGTCCTGTTTTCCTCCTGCCAGTTCATAGACGCTGCCTGCCAGTTTTGCCTGGCTGCCTGCTCGTTCGCTTGTTCCCCTGCTTGCCTGCCTGCCTCCTGCTGCTCGCCAGTCTGCCAGTCTCTGAAGTTCCGCTGGAAGAATCCACAGGGATCTGTTGAGAACAAATAAACCTCTCTCTGTACTCTGACAGTGTCCGCTCTTTGGATCCAACTAGCCCCTCTCTCACAACAGCATGGGCATCTCTTGATCAGCTGGGATCCTGTCAACCAGGACTGGCAGCTGTTAACTAGCTGCTAATGTTTACAGGACACTCAAAATGGCTCCGCTCACCTCTCCATCCTCCACCGGTTGTGTCGGTTGTTTGCGCTTGGCCAAAAAAATAGCTGAACTGGAGTCAGACATATCAAATTTGTATCAGCTCAAAGAAGCTGAGATCATGATGTTCTCAGCTCATGTTACAACAGGTTCGGCCTCCTCAGCCTTGGGGAGGGGATCCCCCCCTTCAGCAACGGGTCTCAGACCAGCAGCGCACTGGCACTATCAGACAATCAGACAAAATAATAAAACCATCAAATGCAGTTTATTGAATATCAGATCTCTTGTGTCTAAGTCTCTGTTAATCAATGACCTGATTACTGATCATCATATTGATCTATTCTGTCTCATGGAAACCTGCTGCAGCAGGAGGATCATGTCAGTAAAAATGAATCGACTCCACCAGATTGTCTAAATGTTCATGTTCCCAGAACTACAGGTCGAGGAGGAGGTGTGGCAGCTATCTTTAAATCAGAACTATTGATTAGTCCTAAACATAAAATAGTTCCAATAGCTTTGAACACCTGACTCTTAGTCTATCCCACCCAAGATGGAAATGAGAGAAGCCACTTCTCCTAGTAGTAGTCTACCGTCCACCTGGATCTTCCTCACAGTTCCTAACTGACTTCTCAGACCTCTTATCAGACTTAGTGCTGAATACTGATAAAGTTATTGTTCTGGGGGATTTTAACATTCATCTTGATGATGAACATGACAGTTTAAACATTGCCTTTAACTCTATATTAAGTTCAGTTGGATTTTCCTAAAATGTCCACAGATCGACTCATTCTCATCGTCACACTCTGGATCTTCTTCTGACATGTGGCATCAGAAGTGATCAACCAACAGTTCTTCCTCATAACCCTGTTCTGTCTGATCATTTAATAACTTTTGAGTTTACTTTACTTGACTACACAACAGCTGAGAAGAAAATTCATTACAGTCGATGTTTGTCAGATAGTGTTGTTAACAAATTTAAGAAGTCTATTTCAGCAGTATTTCCTCCAACACCATGTGTTAACCTAACAGGAAACACCCATCCGAGCTTTACTCCAACACAGGTCCATGAATGTGTTGCTAGAATAACAGCTTTAATGCGTATAACACTAGATAATGTTGCTCCTCTAAAGAAGAAGAGAACCAGTCAGAAGAAGCGGGCCCGGTGGTTTAATTCCCAGCTTCAAGCTTTAAAACAGACATCAAGACGTTTGGAAAGAAAATGGCGTTCATCTGGCTTAGAATAGTGTCGCATAGTCTGGAAAGAAAGTTTAATAGTGTAAAAAAAAAGCCTTGCGTGTGGCTAGAACAGCTTATTATTCATCATTGATAGAGGAGAAGAAGAACAACCCCAGGTTTCTCTTCAGCACTGGAACCAGACTGATAAGAGCCATAGTGCCGTTGAGCCATCTATTCCTTTCAACCTCAGCTGTGACGACTTTATGAGTTTCTTTGGAAACAAAATAGTTTCTATCAGGAAGGAAATCAGTAATAACCTGAACACTACTAATGTTATTTCATCTGCAGCAGCCTTAGAGACGTCTTTAGAAGCTGATTGTCATTTGGACCGTTTCTTGCCTGTACAGCTCTCCGAGTTAACCAACATAATAGCTTCATCTAAACCTTCAACCTGTGTTTTAGACCCCATCCCAACCAGATTATTCAAGGAATTATGTTTCCTTATCAATACAGCTCTACTGGACCTGATCAATTCATCTCCATTAATAGGATATGTACCTCAATATGTTAAGACAGCTGTAATTAAACCGTTGCTTAAAAACCAACTCTGATCCAGGAGTTTTAGCTAATTATAGACCAATATCTAATCTCCCCTTCTGGTCTAAAATTCTGGAGAAAACAGTTTCAACCCAACTATGTTCCTATCTGAGCAGAAACAATCTGAAGAGTTCCAGTCAGGATTTAGAGCTCATCATAGCACAGAGACAGCACTGGTGAAAGTCTAATGATCTTCTCATGGCCTCAGATAAAGGACTTCTGTCTGGACTCATTCTTTTAGATCTCAGTGCTGCATTCAACACTATTGATCACAATATTCTGCTACAGAGGCTGGAACATGTTATTGGGATTAAAGGGACCGCATTAGACTGGTTCCAGTCAGATTTATCTGATAGATTTCAGTTTGTAAATGTAAATGATGAGTCTTCCTCACACACCAGGGTAAGTCATGGAGTTCCTCAGGGTTCTGTACTTGGACCAATACTGTTCACATTATACATGCTTCCCTTAGGAAATATCATCAGGCAGCATGGTATAAATTTTCATTGCTATGCGGATGACACTCAGATCTACCTTTCCATGAAGCCAGATGAAACCAATCAGTTTCTTAGATTACAAAGACGTCTTACAGACATCAAGACCTGGATGACTCTGAATTTTCTCCTTTTAAACTCAGACAAGACAGAGGTCGTTATCTTCGGGCTGAAAAACTTAGAACAAAATTATCCAGTTATGTAATTAATCTGGATGGCATTAATCTGGCCTCCAGTACCACTGTGAGGAATCTTGGAGTCATTATTGACCAGGACTTGTCTTTTAGCTCACATTTAAAACAGGTTTTTAGAACCGCCTCCTTCCACCTGCGTAATATTGCAAAAATTAGGGACATCTTGTCTCAGAAAGATGCAGAAAAATTAGTCCATGCCTTTATTACTTCCAGACTGGATTACTGCAATTCCTTATTTATGGGTTGTCCCAAATATGCCCTGAAAAGTCTCCATCTGATCCAAAATGCTGCAGCGAGGGTTCTGATGAGGACTAGCAGGAGAGATCATATTTCACCAGTTTTAGCCTCTCTACACTGGCTCCCTGTTAAATCCAGGAGAAAGTTTAAAATTCTTCTCCTCACATATAAAGCTCTCCATGACCAAGCTCCATTGTACATAAAAGATCTTATAGTTCCATATATTCCAAATAGAGCACTTGGCTCTCAGACTGCAGGTTTACTGGTGGTTCCCAGAGTCTCAAAGAGTCCTATGGGAGGAAGGGCCTTTAGCCATCAGGCTCCTCTCTTATGGAACCAGCTCCCACCGTGGGCTCAGGAGGCAGACTCCCTCCACACCTTTAAGATGGAGCTGAAAACCTTCCTTTTCCATGATTCTTATAGTTAGGATATGAGCATCTCCTGAGTTGGAGTCTGCATGTACGGGACCCAACTGTCCAGGTTCTGCTCATTGCTCTTATAGTTATGGGTAGTCTAGCCATCCATTACTTATGTAGCAATGGGGATGTTACCTGATGCACTGAGAAGTACCTCGCTCTATTTCTCTAATGTATTAATGTATAAATATATGCCAATATTGCCGTCTCTAACTTATTTATCCTTTTTTCCACAGGTCTTCCTGAATAAGTGCAGTTGTACATGTTGATCTGTCTTTCCTGTCCTCTCCACCCCAACCAGTCGAGGCAGATGGCTGCCCTCCCTGAGCCGGGTTCTGCCGGAGGTTTTCTTCCTGTTAAAGGGGAGTTTTTTCCTTCCCACTGTCGCCTCTTGCAGCTCAGGATGGAGGACTGGATCCAAGTCATGACTCGATGCAATCAGTTGGTTTCTATTATAGGATATGTATGAATTGGCTCGGAATGATGTGGATGTAAAGTGTCCTGAGACAATATTGTTGTGAAGTGGCGCTGTACAAATAAAGCTGAACTGAACTGAATTGAATACACAAGGTCAGTCGTCCCATATCTCAGGTGGGCTACATAAGCTCATCCGACATCCTCACTGTGTCACGGCGGGCAGTGGAGATGGTGAAGGAGTGGGCCCAAACGCAGAGACGAGGGAACAGGGATGCAGGTTCAAGACTAATTTATTTTAACCAGGAACTTGGAGGACAAACTCAAGGAACTAACACAACGAAATGATCCAGCAGCCAAGGAATGAAACTGCGGGGTATAAATACACTGGGGAACCAAACAAGAAACAGGTGTACGGAATGAACTGAAACAAGACCAGGTGAACTCAATGAACAGAAAATCTATGAAGCTAACCAAGAACCAAGGGAACTAAACAGGAAAAACTACAAAATAAAACAGGGAGCCCGAAAACAAAGCACAGGAAAAACCCAAATCATGACACATTGGATTTCTAATACATTAGCATCTGATTGTTTAGTTGGTAGTTTGTTTTGTCAGAGTTGTTGGCCTTCTGCTGAGTCTTGGATTTGATCATTGATCCAAGAACCTTTTTTCTTTATTTTTGTTTCATGGTTTTAAATGTAACTATTTGGTCAAGGATGGAAAGGCGAGGAAGATTACACAATTACAGCGGTGCCTCTAAGGCCAGTCGATCAATGTGATTTAAGGACGCAGAATTAAATGCACTGTGAAATTTAACTGCAGAGTCAGCAACCTGATGAAGAGGCACTTTAAAGTTAACGGCTTTATGGTTGGTGATGGGTGTATGTGGAGGGGTTGGAATGAAGACAGCAGATCTAAAACCTCTTGTGCAGAATGACTGAGGTTTGAATTTATACGTTCTATAAAATACTCAGAGGTTTGGGAATGTCATCACGCGCGAATATTGACATATATTTAAAACTACAACCCCAAACAAGTCACAACTCTGTTTAACATTGGAATAAAAATAATTTAATTATTACAAATGTCATCAGCCGTCATTATATTCCCTGTAGAAGATAAATAAAATATCAGGTTTTTTCCCTCGTGTGAATTTCTCTTCTACTTTGTCAACATGCTGCTCATGGAGAGATGGAGATATGGACTGGAAAATCAGATGGAGCTGTAGCATGAAGCCTTTCCTATGACCAGTTAAAATCTGGTGACAATAGCAGCCACAATTATTATTCTATGAGGGTTTTACTGTAAGTATGTTCATGCGCTCTGCAAAGTGGCCACTTTGGAGTCTCCAACTTCAATAAGCTCTAACTCCAGAACACTTCAACATACAGTCATCAATGAGACTCTAATGAAAGGTGGTATCAAGAGGAATCTTGTTATATATTCATATATATTATCAGTATTATTGAAATTCACCAGATGATGCATAAACACACTAAAATCTTATTTTTTCTACTGTGTATTATGATAAAAGACTCAGAATAAGTTTTACAGTCATCATGTTTATATATGTAAACAATATAATGCCATGTTATGTAATGTAAACAAAATGTAATCATAAAAACACCAGAACACAATACAATTTACATATTTACATTAGATTTGAACTATTGTCTGATGAAGAGTGTAAAAGTAAAGTAAAAAGCAGGAGAGCAGAATATGTAGCTGTTATGATGAGCAGGGTCCTGGTGGTCTGAAGGGCAGGAATGTAGTCTTCCTCTGGAAGGAGCTGGTCCTTCTTCATCTGAAGAGCTGCTGGGTTTCCATCACAATCACATGACAGACTAATAAAGACAAACAAGAAGTTTTTATCCCACATTAGTCCTGCGACTGTAATAAGTGTATGTTCTAACAGACACGCATCGCTGCACGCATGCACACACAGAGTATGGAAGCGGTCCACACACACGCAGATAAATCAGCAGCAGCTTATTTTCTTTCTATCATTTTCTATGTATGAACAAATGTTTACAAAAGTCTCCCAGCATAGAACCAGGACCACTTGTACCCAGCACAGAACCAGGACCAGATGTCTCCAGCACAGAACCAGGATACTTGTACCCAGCACAGAACCAGGACCAGTTGTCTCCAGCACAGAACCAGGACCAGATGTCTCCAGCACAGAACCAGGACCAGATGTCTCCAACACAGAACCAGGACCACTTGTACCCAGCACTGAACCAGGACCACTTGTCTCCAGCACAGAACCAGGACCAGTTGTCTCCAGCACAGAACCAGGACCAGTTGTCTCCAGCACAGAACCAAGACCAGATGTCTCCAGCACAGAACCAGGACCACTTGTACCCAGCACAGAACCAGGACCACTTTTACCCAGCACAGAACCAGGACCAGTTGTCTCCAGCACAGAACCAGGACCAGTTGTCTCCAGCACAGAACCAGGACCAGATGTCTCCAGCACAGAACCAGGACCAGTTGTCTCCAGCACAGAACCAGGACCAGTTGTCTCCAACACAGAACCAGGACCAGTTTTACCCAGCACAGAACCAGGACCAGTTGTCTCCAGCACAGAACCAGGACCAGTTTTCCCAGCACAAAACCAGGACCAGTTGTCTCAGCACAGAACCAGGACCAGTTTTCTCAGCACAAAACCAGGACCAGTTTTACCCAGCACAGAACCAGGACCAGTTGTAACCAGCACAGAACCAGGACCAGTTGTAACCAGCACGGAACCAGGACCAGTTTTACCCAGCACAGAACCAGGACCAGTTGTCTCCAGAACAGAACCAGGACCAGATGTCTCCAGAACAGAACCAGGACCAGTTGTAAACAGCAGAGAACCAGGACCAGTTGTAACCAGCATGGAACCAGGACCAGTTTTACCCAGCACAGAACCAGGACCAGATGTCTCCAGAACAGAACCAGGACCAGTTGTAAACAGCAGAGAACCAGGACCAGTTGTAACCAGCATGGAACCAGGACCAGTTTTACCCAGCACAGAACCAGGACCAGTTTTACCCAGCACAGAACCAGGACCACTTGTGCCCAGCACAGAACCAGGACCAGATGTCTCCAGCACAGAACCAGGACCACTTGTACCCAGCACAGAACCAGGACCACTTGTACGCAGCACAGAATCAGGACCAGTTGTCTCCAGCACAGAACCAGGACCAGATGTTTCCAGCACAGAACCAGGACCACTTGTACCCAGCACAGAACCAGGACCAGTTGTCTCCAGCACAGAACCAGGACCAGATGTCTCCAACACAGAACCAGGACCAGTTGTCTCCAGCACAGAACCAGGACCAGTTTTACCCAGCACAGAACCAGGACCAGTTGTAACCAGCACGGAACCAGGACCACTTGCACCCAGCACAGAACCAGGACCAGTTGTCTCCAGCACAGAACCAGGACCAGTTGTCTCCAGAACAGAACCAGGACCAGTTGTCTCCAGAACAGAACAAGGACCAGTTGTACCCAGCACAGAACCAGGACCAGTTTTACCCAGCACAAAACCAGGACCAGATGTCTCCAACACAGAAACAGGACCAGTTGTACCCAGCACAGAACCAGGACCAGTTGTAACCAGCACGGAACCAGGACCAGTTTTACCCAGCACAGAACCAGGACCACTTTTACCCAGCACAGAACCAGGACCACTTTTACCCAGCACAGAACCAGGACCACTTGTGCCCAGCACAGAACCAGGACCAGATGTCTCCAGCACAGAACCAGGACCACTTGTACCCAGCACAGAACCAGGACCACTTGTACGCAGCACAGAATCAGGACCAGTTGTCTCCAGCACAGAACCAGGACCAGATGTTTCCAGCACAGAACCAGGACCACTTGTACCCAGCACAGAACCAGGACCAGTTGTCTCCAGCACAGAACCAGGACCAGATGTCTCCAACACAGAACCAGGACCAGTTGTCTCCAGCACAGAACCAGGACCAGTTTTACCCAGCACAGAACCAGGACCAGTTGTAACCAGCACGGAACCAGGACCAGTTTTACCCAGCACAGAACCAGGACCAGTTTTACCCAGCACAGAACCAGGACCAGTTGTCTCCAGCACAGAACCAGGACCAGTTGTCTCCAGAACAGAACCAGGACCAGTTGTCTCCAGAACAGAACCAGGACCAGTTGTACCCAGCACAGAACCAGGACCAGTTTTACCCAGCACAAAACCAGGACCAGATGTCTCCAACACAGAAACAGGACCAGTTGTACCCAGCACAGAACCAGGACCAGTTGTAACCAGCACGGAACCAGGACTAGTTTTACCCAGCACAGAATCAGGACCAGTTTTACCCAGCACAGAACCAGGACCACTTTTACCCAGCACAGAACCAGGACCAGATGTCTCCAGCACAGAACCAGGACCAGTTGTCTCCAGCACAAAACCAGGACCAGTTGTCTCCAGCACAGAACCAGGACCAGTTGCAACCAGCAGAGAACCAGGACCAGTTTTCTCCAGCACAGAACCAGGACCAGTTTTCTCCAGAACAGAACCAGGACCAGTTGTACCCAGCACAGAACCAGGACCAGTTTTCTCCAGCACAGAACCAGGACCAGATGTCTCCAGCAAAGAACCTGGACAACTTGTACCCAGCACAGAACCAGGACCAGTTGTCTCCAGAACAGAACCAGGACCAGTTGTCTCCAGAACAGAACCAGGACCAGTTGTACCCAGCACAGAACCAGGACCAGTTTTCTCCAGCACAGAACCAGGACCAGATGTCTCCAGCACAGAACCTGGACAACTTGTACCCAGCACAGAACCAGGACCAGTTGTCTCCAGCACAGAACCAGGACCAGTTGTCTCCAGAACAGAACCAGGACCAGTTTTACCCAGCACAGAACCAGGACCAGTTGTCTCCAACACAGAACCAGGACCAGTTGTAACCAGCACAGAACCAGGACCAGTTTTACCCAGCACAGAACCAGGACCAGTTGTCTCCAACACAGAACCAGGACCAGTTGTAAACAGCACTGAACCAGGACCAGTTTTACCCAGCACAGAACCAGGACCACTTGTACCCAGCACAGAATCAGGACCACTTGTACCCAGCACAGAACCAGGACCAGGTGTCTCCAACACAGAACCAGGACCAGTTGTACCCAGCACAGAACCAGGACCAGTTGTAAACAGCAGAGAACCAGGACCAGTTGTAACCAGCATGGAACCAGGACCAGTTTTACCCACCACAGAACCAGGACCAGTTTTACCCAGCACAGAACCAGGACCACTTGTGCCCAGCACAGAACCAGGACCAGTTGTCTCCAGCACAGAACCAGGACCAGATGTCTCCAGCACAGAACCAGGACCAGTTGTCTCCAGCACAGAACCAGGACCAGATGTCTCCAGCACAGAACCAGGACCAGTTTTACCCAGCACAGAACCAGGACCAGTTTTACCCAGCACAGAACCAGGACCACTTGTGCCGAGCACAGAACCAGGACCAGATGTCTCCAGCACAGAACCAGGACCACTTGTACCCAGCACAGAACCAGGACCACTTGTACGCAGCACAGAACCAGGACCAGTTGTCTCCAGCACAGAACCAGGACCAGATGTCTCCAGCACAGAACCAGGACCAGTTGTCTCCAGCACAGAACCAGGACCAGTTGTCTCCAGCACAGAACCAGGACCAGATGTCTCCAGAACAGAACAAGGACCAGTTGTCTCCAGCACAGAACCAGGACCACTTGTACCCAGCACAGAACCAGGACCACTTGTACCCAGCACAGAACCAGGACCAGTTGTCTCCAACACAGAACGAGGACCAGTTGTAACCAGCACAGAACCATGACCAGTTTTACCCAGCACAGAACTAGGACCAGTTGTCTCCAACACAGAACCAGGACCAGTTGTACCCAGCACAGAACCAGGACCAGTTGTCTCCAGCACAGAACCAGGACCAGATGTCTCCAGCACAGAACCAGGACCACTTGTACCCAGCACAGAACCAGGACCAGTTGTCTCCAGAAGAGAACCAGGACCAGTTTTACCCAGCACAGAACCAGCACCAGTTGTCTCCAACACAGAACCAGGACCAGTATTACCCAGCACAGAACCAGGACCAGTTGTAACCAGCACGGAACCAGGACCAGATTTACCCAGCACAGAACCAGGACCAGTTTTACCCAGCACAGAACCAGGACCAGTTGTCTCCAGCACAGAACCAGGACCAGTTGTCTCCAGAACAGAACCAGGACCAGTTGTCTCCAGAACAGAACCAGGACCAGTTGTACCCAGCAGAGAACCAGGACCAGTTGTAACCAGCATGGAACCAGGACCAGTTTTACCCAGCACAGAACCAGGACCAGTTTTACCCAGCACAGAACCAGGACCCCTTGTGCCCAGCACAGAACCAGGACCAGATGTCTCCAGCACAGAACCAGGACCACTTGTACCCAGCACAGAACCAGGACCAGTTGTCTCCAGCACAGAACCAGGACCAGTTGTACCCAGCACAGAACCAGGACCAGTTTTACCCAGCACAGAACCAGGACCAGTTGTCTCCAACACAGAACCAGGACCAGTTGTACCCAGCACAGAACCAGGACCAGTTGTCTCCAGCACAGAACCAGGACCAGATGTCTCCAGCACAGAACCAGGACCACTTGTACCCAGCACAGAACCAGGACCAGTTGTCTCCAGAAGAGAACCAGGACCAGTTTTACCCAGCACAGAACCAGGACCAGTTGTCTCCAACACAGAACCAGGACCAGTTGTAACCAGCACAGAACCAGGACCAGTTTTACCCAGCACAGAACCAGGACCAGTTGTCTCCAACACAGAACCAGGACCAGTTGTACCCAGCACAGAACCAGGACCAGTTTTACCCAGCATAGAACCAGGACCAGTTGTCTCCAACACAGAACCAGGACCAGTTGTACCCAGCACAGAACCAGGACCAGTTTTACCCAGCATAGAACCAGGACCAGTTGTCTCCAGCACAGAACCAGGACCAGTTGTCTCCAGAACAGAACCAGGACCAGTTGTACCCAGCACAGAACCAGGACCAGTTTTCCCAGCACAAAACCAGGACCAGTTGTCTCCAGCACAGAACCAGGACCAGTTTTCTCAGCAGAGAACCAGGACCATTTGTCTCCAGAACTGAACCAGGACCAGTGGTCTCCAGCACAGAACCAGGACCAGTTTTACCCAGCACAGAACCAGGACCAGTTCTCTCCAACACAGAACCAGGACCAGTTGTAACCAGCACAGAACCAGGACCAGTTTTACCCAGCACAGAACCAGGACCGGTTGTCTCCAGCACAGAACCAGGACCCCTTGTGCCCAGCACAGAACCAGGACCAGATGTCTCCAGCACAGAACCAGGACCACTTGTACCCAGCACAGAACCAGGACCAGTTGTCTCCAGCACAGAACCAGGACCAGTTGTACCCAGCACAGAACCAGGACCAGTTGTACCCAGCACAGAACCAGGACCAGTTTTCTCCAGCACAGAACCAGGACCAGTTGTCTCCAACACAGAACCAAGACCAGTTGTAACCAGCACAGAACCAGGACCAGTATTACCCAGCACAGAACCAGGACCAGTTGTAACCAGCACGGAACCAGGATCAGATTTACCCAGCACAGAACCAAGACCAGTTTTACCCAGCACAGAACCAGGACCAGTTGTCTCCAGCACAGAACCAGGACCAGTTGTCTCCAGAACAGAACCAGGACCAGTTGTACCCAGCACAGAACCAGGACCAGTTGTCTCCAGCACAGAACCAGGACCAGATGTCTCCAGCACAGAACCAGGACCACTTGTACCCAGCACAGAACCAGGACCAGTTGTCTCCAGCACAGAACCAGGACCAGTTGTCTCCAGCACAGAACCAGGACCAGTTGTCTCCAGAACAGAACCAGGACCAGTTGTCTCCAACACAGAACCAGCACCAGTTGTAACCAGCACAGAACCAGGACCAGTTTTACCCAGCACAGAACCAGGACCAGTTGTCTCCAGCGCAGAACCAGGACCAGTTGTCTCCAGAACAGAACCAGGACCAGTTGTCCCAGCACAGAACCAGGACCAGTTGTCCCAGCACAGAACCAGGACCAGTTTTACCCAGCACAGAACCAGGACCAGTTGTCTCCAGCACAGAACCAGGACCAGTTTTCCCAGTACAAAACCAGGACCAGTTGTCTCCAACACAGAACCAGGACCAGTTGTACCCAGCACAGAACCAGGACCAGATGTCTCCAGCACAGAACCAGGACCACTTGTACCCAGCACAGAACCAGGACCAGTTGTCTCCAGCACAGAACCAGGACCAGATTTCTCCAACACAGAACCAGGACCACTTGTACCCAGCACAGAACCAGGACCAGTTGTCTCCAGCACAGAACCAGGACCAGTTGTCTCCAGCACAGAACCAGGACCAGTTGTCTCCAGAACAGAACCAGGACCAGTTGTCTCCAACACAGAACCAGCACCAGTTGTAACCAGCACAGAACCAGGACCAGTTTTACCCAGCACAGAACCAGGACCAGTTGTCTCCAGCACAGAACCAGGACCAGTTGTCCCAGCACAGAACCAGGACCAGTTGTCCCAGCACAGAACCAGGACCAGTTTTACCCAGCACAGAACCAGGACCAGTTGTCTCCAGCACAGAACCAGGACCAGTTGTCCCAGCACAGAACCAGGACCAGTTGTCCCAGCACAGAACCAGGACCAGTTTTACCCAGCACAGAACCAGGACCAGTTGTCTCCAGCACAGAACCAGGACCAGTTTTCCCAGTACAAAACCAGGACCAGTTGTCTCCAGCACAGAACCAGGACCAGTTGAAACCAGCACAGAACCAGGACCAGTTTTCTCAGCACAGAACCAGGACCATTTGTCTCCAGAACTGAACCAGGACCAGTGGTCTCCAGCACAGAACCAGGACCGGTTGTCTCCAGCACAGAACCAGGACCAGTTGTAACCAGCAGAGAACCAGGACCAGTTTTAACCAGCATGGAACCGGGACCAGTTTTACCCAGCACAGAACCAGGACCAGTTTTACCCAGCACAGAACCAGGACCACTTGTGCCCAGCACAGAACCAGGACCATTTGTACCCAGCACAGAACCAGGACCACTTGTACGCAGCACAGAACCAGGACCAGTTGTCTCCAGCACGGAACCAGGACCAGTTTTACCCAGCACAGAACCAGGACCAGATGTCTCCAGCACAGAACCAGAACCAGTTGTCTCCAGCACAGAACCAGGACCAGTTGTCTCCAGAACTGAACCAGTACCAGTTGTCTCCAGCACAGAACCAGGACATGCTGCCTCCAGCACAGAACCAGGACCAGTTGTCTCCAGCACAGAACCAGGACCAGCTGCCTTCAGAACTGAACCAGGACCAGTTGTCTCCAGCTCAGAACCAGGACCAGTCTTCTCCAGCACAGAACCAGGACCACTTGTCTCCAGCACAGAACCAGGACCAGTTCTGATCAGCACAGAACCAGGACCAGTTGCCTTCACCACAGAATTTGGATCAGTTGCCTCCAGCACAGAACCAGGACCAGTTGCCTTCACCACAGAACCAGGACCAGTTGCCTTCACCACAGAACCAGGACCAGTTGCCTGCAGCACAGAACCAGGACCAGTTGCCTCCAGCACAGAACCAGGACCACTTGTCTCCAGCACAGAACCAGGACCAGTTGTCTCCAGCACAGAACCAGGACCAGTTCTGATCAGCACAGAACCAGGACCAGTTGCCTTCACCACAGAATTTGGATCAGTTGCCTCCAGCACAGAACCAGGACCAGTTGCCTTCACCACAGAACCAGGACCAGTTGCCTTCACCACAGAACCAGGACCAGTTGCCTGCAGCACAGAACCAGGACCAGTTGCCTCCAGCACAGAACCAGGACCAGTTGTCTCAGCACAGAACCAGGAGCAGTTGCCTTCACCACAGAACCAGAACCAGTTGCCTCCAGCACAGAACCAGGACCAGTTTTCTCCAGCACAGAACCAGGACCAGTTTTCTCAGCACAGAACCGAGACCAGTTGTCTCTAGCACAGAACCAGGACCACGAGTTTCCAGCACAGAACCAGGACCAGTTTCCTCCACCACAGAACCAGGACCAGTTGCCTGCAGCACAGAACCAGGACCAGTTGTCTCAGCACAGAACCGGGACCAGTTGCCTTCACCACAGAACCAGGACCAGTTGTACCCAGCACAGAACCAGGACCAGTTTTTCCCAGTACAGAACCAGGACCAGTTGTACCCAGCACAGAACCAGGACCAGTTGTGTCCAGCACAGAACCGTGTCCAGTTGTACCCAGCACAGAACCAGGACCAGTTGTAACCAGTTCAGAACCAGGACCAGTTGTAACCAGCACAGAACCAGGACCAGTTGTACCCAGCACAGAACCAGGACCAGTTTTACCCAGCACAGAACCAGGACCAGTTGTCTCCAACACAGAACCAGGACCAGTTGTACCCAGCACAGAACCAGGACCAGTTGTCTCCAGCACAGAACCAGGACCAGATGTCTCCAGCACAGAACCAGGAGCACTTGTACCCAGCACAGAACCAGGACCAGTTGTCTCCAGAAGAGAACCAGGACCAGTTGTCTCCAGCACAGAACCAGGAGCACTTGTACCCAGCACAGAACCAGGACCAGTTGTCTCCAACACAGAACCAGGACCAGTTGTAACCAGCACAGAACCAGGACCAGTTTTACCCAGCACAGAACCAGGACCAGTTGTCTCCAACACAGAACCAGGACCAGTTGTACCCAGCACAGAACCAGGACCAGTTTTACCCAGCATAGAACCAGGACCAGTTGTCTCCAACACAGAACCAGGACCAGTTGTACCCAGCACAGAACCAGGACCAGTTTTCCCAGCACAAAACCAGGACCAGTTGTCTCCAGCACAGAACCAGGACCAGTTTTCTCAGCAGAGAACCAGGATCATTTGTCTCCAGAACTGAACCAGGACCAGTGGTCTCCAGCACAGAACCAGGACCAGTTTTACCCAGCACAGAACCAGGACCAGTTCTCTCCAACACAGAACCAGGACCAGTTGTAACCAGCACAGAACCAGGACCAGTTTTACCCAGCACAGAACCAGGACCGGTTGTCTCCAGCACAGAACCAGGACCCCTTGTGCCCAGCACAGAACCAGGACCAGATGTCTCCAGCACAGAACCAGGACCACTTGTACCCAGCACAGAACCAGGACCAGTTGTACCCAGCACAGAACCAGGACCAGTTTTCTCCAGCACAGAACCAGGACCAGTTGTCTCCAACACAGAACCAAGACCAGTTGTAACCAGCACAGAACCAGGACCAGTATTACCCAGCACAGAACCAGGACCAGTTGTAACCAGCACGGAACCAGGATCAGATTTACCCAGCACAGAACCAAGACCAGTTTTACCCAGCACAGAACCAGGACCAGTTGTCTCCAGCACAGAACCAGGACCAGTTGTCTCCAGAACAGAACCAGGACCAGTTGTACCCAGCACAGAACCAGGACCAGATGTCTCCAGCACAGAACCAGGACCACTTGTACCCAGCACAGAACCAGGACCAGTTGTCTCCAGCACAGAACCAGGACCAGATGTCTCCAGCACAGAACCAGGACCACTTGTACCCAGCACAGAACCAGGACCAGTTGTCTCCAGCACAGAACCAGGACCAGTTGTCTCCAGCACAGAACCAGGACCAGTTGTCTCCAGAACAGAACCAGGACCAGTTGTCTCCAACACAGAACCAGCACCAGTTGTAACCAGCACAGAACCAGGACCAGTTTTACCCAGCACAGAACCAGGACCAGTTGTCTCCAGCGCAGAACCAGGACCAGTTGTCTCCAGAACAGAACCAGGACCAGTTGTCCCAGCACAGAACCAGGACCAGTTGTCCCAGCACAGAACCAGGACCAGTTTTACCCAGCACAGAACCAGGACCAGTTGTCTCCAGCACAGAACCAGGACCAGTTTTCCCAGTACAAAACCAGGACCAGTTGTCTCCAACACAGAACCAGGACCAGTTGTACCCAGCACAGAACCAGGACCAGATGTCTCCAGCACAGAACCAGGACCACTTGTACCCAGCACAGAACCAGGACCAGTTGTCTCCAGCACAGAACCAGGACCAGATTTCTCCAGCACAGAACCAGGACCACTTGTACCCAGCACAGAACCAGGACCAGTTGTCTCCAGCAAAGAACCAGGACCAGTTGTCTCCAGCACAGAACCAGGACCAGTTGTCTCCAGAACAGAACCAGGACCAGTTGTCTCCAACACAGAACCAGCACCAGTTGTAACCAGCACAGAACCAGGACCAGTTTTACCCAGCACAGAACCAGGACCAGTTGTCTCCAGCACAGAACCAGGACCAGTTGTCTCCAGAACAGAACCAGGACCAGTTGTCCCAGCACAGAACCAGGACCAGTTGTCCCAGCACAGAACCAGGACCAGTTTTACCCAGCACAGAACCAGGACCAGTTGTCTCCAGCACAGAACCAGGACCAGTTTTCCCAGTACAAAACCAGGACCATTTGTCTCCAGAACTGAACCAGGACCAGTGGTCTCCAGCACAGAACCAGGACCGGTTGTCTCCAGCACAGAACCAGGACCAGTTGTAACCAGCAGAGAACCAGGACCAGTTGTAACCAGCATGGAACCAGGACCAGTTTTACCCAGCACAGAACCAGGACCAGTTTTACCCAGCACAGAACCAGGACCACTTGTTCCCAGCACAGAACCAGGACCATTTGTACCCAGCACAGAACCAGGACCACTTGTACGCAGCACAGAACCAGGACCAGTTGTCTCCAGCACGGAACCAGGACCAGTTTTACCCAGCACAGAACCAGGACCAGATGTCTCCAGCACAGAACCAGAACCAGTTGTCTCCAGCACAGAACCAGGACCAGTTGTCTCCAGAACTGAACCAGTACCAGTTGTCTCCAGAACTGAACCAGTACCAGTTGTCTCCAGCACAGAACCAGGACCAGTTGTCTCCAGCACAGAACCAGGACCAGCTGCCTTCAGAACTGAACCAGGACCAGTTGTCTCCAGCACAGAACCAGGACCAGCTGCCTTCAGAACTGAACCAGGACCAGTTGTCTCCAGCACAGAACCAGGACCAGTTGTCTCCAGCACAGAACCAGGACATGCTGCCTCCAGCACAGAACCAGGACCAGTTGTCTCCAGCACAGAACCAGGACCAGCTGCCTTCAGAACTGAACCAGGACCAGTTGTCTCCAGCTCAGAACCAGGACCAGTCTTCTCCAGCACAGAACCAGGACCACTTGTCTCCAGCACAGAACCAGGACCAGTTCTGATCAGCACAGAACCAGGACCAGTTGCCTTCACCACAGAATTTGGATCAGTTGCCTCCAGCACAGAACCAGGACCAGTTTTACCCAGCACAGAACCAGGACCAGTTGTCTCCAGCACAGAACCAGGACCAGTTTTCCCAGTACAAAACCAGGACCAGTTGTCTCCAGCACAGAACCAGGACCAGTTGCAACCAGCACAGAACCAGGACCAGTTTTCTCAGCACAGAACCAGGACCATTTGTCTCCAGAACTGAACCAGGACCAGTGGTCTCCAGCACAGAACCAGGACCGGTTGTCTCCAGCACAGAACCAGGACCAGTTGTAACCAGCAGAGAACCAGGACCAGTTGTAACCAGCATGGAACCGGGACCAGTTTTACCCAGCACAGAACCAGGACCAGTTTTACCCAGCACAGAACCAGGACCACTTGTGCCCAGCACAGAACCAGGACCATTTGTACCCAGCACAGAACCAGGACCACTTGTACGCAGCACAGAACCAGGACCAGTTGTCTCCAGCACGGAACCAGGACCAGTTTTACCCAGCACAGAACCAGGACCAGATGTCTCCAGCACAGAACCAGAACCAGTTGTCTCCAGCACAGAACCAGGACCAGTTGTCTCCAGAACTGAACCAGTACCAGTTGTCTCCAGCACAGAACCAGGACATGCTGCCTCCAGCACAGAACCAGGACCAGTTGTCTCCAGCACAGAACCAGGACCAGCTGCCTTCAGAACTGAACCAGGACCAGTTGTCTCCAGCTCAGAACCAGGACCAGTCTTCTCCAGCACAGAACCAGGACCACTTGTCTCCAGCACAGAACCAGGACCAGTTCTGATCAGCACAGAACCAGGACCAGTTGCCTTCACCACAGAATTTGGATCAGTTGCCTCCAGCACAGAACCAGGACCAGTTGCCTTCACCACAGAACCAGGACCAGTTGCCTGCAGCACAGAACCAGGACCAGTTGCCTCCAGCACAGAACCAGGACCACTTGTCTCCAGCACAGAACCAGGACCAGTTGTCTCCAGCACAGAACCAGGACCAGTTCTGATCAGCACAGAACCAGGACCAGTTGCCTTCACCACAGAATTTGGATCAGTTGCCTCCAGCACAGAACCAGGACCAGTTGCCTTCACCACAGAACCAGGACCAGTTGCCTTCACCACAGAACCAGGACCAGTTGCCTGCAGCACAGAACCAGGACCAGTTGCCTCCAGCACAGAACCAGGACCAGTTGTCTCAGCACAGAACCAGGAGCAGTTGCCTTCACCACAGAACCAGAACCAGTTGCCTCCAGCACAGAACCAGGACCAGTTTTCTCCAGCACAGAACCAGGACCAGTTTTCTCAGCACAGAACCGAGACCAGTTGTCTCTAGCACAGAACCAGGACCACGAGTTTCCAGCACAGAACCAGGACCAGTTTCCTCCACCACAGAACCAGGACCAGTTGCCTGCAGCACAGAACCAGGACCAGTTGTCTCAGCACAGAACCGGGACCAGTTGCCTTCACCACAGAACCAGGACCAGTTGTACCCAGCACAGAACCAGGACCAGTTTTTCCCAGTACAGAACCAGGACCAGTTGTACCCAGCACAGAACCAGGACCAGTTGTGTCCAGCACAGAACCGTGTCCAGTTGTACCCAGCACAGAACCAGGACCAGTTGTAACCAGTTCAGAACCAGGACCAGTTGTAACCAGCACAGAACCAGGACCAGTTGTACCCAGCACAGAACCAGGACCAGTTTTACCCAGCACAGAACCAGGACCAGTTGTCTCCAACACAGAACCAGGACCAGTTGTACCCAGCACAGAACCAGGACCAGTTGTCTCCAGCACAGAACCAGGACCAGATGTCTCCAGCACAGAACCAGGAGCACTTGTACCCAGCACAGAACCAGGACCAGTTGTCTCCAGAAGAGAACCAGGACCAGTTGTCTCCAGCACAGAACCAGGAGCACTTGTACCCAGCACAGAACCAGGACCAGTTGTCTCCAACACAGAACCAGGACCAGTTGTAACCAGCACAGAACCAGGACCAGTTTTACCCAGCACAGAACCAGGACCAGTTGTCTCCAACACAGAACCAGGACCAGTTGTACCCAGCACAGAACCAGGACCAGTTTTACCCAGCATAGAACCAGGACCAGTTGTCTCCAACACAGAACCAGGACCAGTTGTACCCAGCACAGAACCAGGACCAGTTTTCCCAGCACAAAACCAGGACCAGTTGTCTCCAGCACAGAACCAGGACCAGTTTTCTCAGCAGAGAACCAGGATCATTTGTCTCCAGAACTGAACCAGGACCAGTGGTCTCCAGCACAGAACCAGGACCAGTTTTACCCAGCACAGAACCAGGACCAGTTCTCTCCAACACAGAACCAGGACCAGTTGTAACCAGCACAGAACCAGGACCAGTTTTACCCAGCACAGAACCAGGACCGGTTGTCTCCAGCACAGAACCAGGACCCCTTGTGCCCAGCACAGAACCAGGACCAGATGTCTCCAGCACAGAACCAGGACCACTTGTACCCAGCACAGAACCAGGACCAGTTGTACCCAGCACAGAACCAGGACCAGTTTTCTCCAGCACAGAACCAGGACCAGTTGTCTCCAACACAGAACCAAGACCAGTTGTAACCAGCACAGAACCAGGACCAGTATTACCCAGCACAGAACCAGGACCAGTTGTAACCAGCACGGAACCAGGATCAGATTTACCCAGCACAGAACCAAGACCAGTTTTACCCAGCACAGAACCAGGACCAGTTGTCTCCAGCACAGAACCAGGACCAGTTGTCTCCAGAACAGAACCAGGACCAGTTGTACCCAGCACAGAACCAGGACCAGATGTCTCCAGCACAGAACCAGGACCACTTGTACCCAGCACAGAACCAGGACCAGTTGTCTCCAGCACAGAACCAGGACCAGATGTCTCCAGCACAGAACCAGGACCACTTGTACCCAGCACAGAACCAGGACCAGTTGTCTCCAGCACAGAACCAGGACCAGTTGTCTCCAGCACAGAACCAGGACCAGTTGTCTCCAGAACAGAACCAGGACCAGTTGTCTCCAACACAGAACCAGCACCAGTTGTAACCAGCACAGAACCAGGACCAGTTTTACCCAGCACAGAACCAGGACCAGTTGTCTCCAGCGCAGAACCAGGACCAGTTGTCTCCAGAACAGAACCAGGACCAGTTGTCCCAGCACAGAACCAGGACCAGTTGTCCCAGCACAGAACCAGGACCAGTTTTACCCAGCACAGAACCAGGACCAGTTGTCTCCAGCACAGAACCAGGACCAGTTTTCCCAGTACAAAACCAGGACCAGTTGTCTCCAACACAGAACCAGGACCAGTTGTACCCAGCACAGAACCAGGACCAGATGTCTCCAGCACAGAACCAGGACCACTTGTACCCAGCACAGAACCAGGACCAGTTGTCTCCAGCACAGAACCAGGACCAGATTTCTCCAGCACAGAACCAGGACCACTTGTACCCAGCACAGAACCAGGACCAGTTGTCTCCAGCAAAGAACCAGGACCAGTTGTCTCCAGCACAGAACCAGGACCAGTTGTCTCCAGAACAGAACCAGGACCAGTTGTCTCCAACACAGAACCAGCACCAGTTGTAACCAGCACAGAACCAGGACCAGTTTTACCCAGCACAGAACCAGGACCAGTTGTCTCCAGCACAGAACCAGGACCAGTTGTCTCCAGAACAGAACCAGGACCAGTTGTCCCAGCACAGAACCAGGACCAGTTGTCCCAGCACAGAACCAGGACCAGTTTTACCCAGCACAGAACCAGGACCAGTTGTCTCCAGCACAGAACCAGGACCAGTTTTCCCAGTACAAAACCAGGACCATTTGTCTCCAGAACTGAACCAGGACCAGTGGTCTCCAGCACAGAACCAGGACCGGTTGTCTCCAGCACAGAACCAGGACCAGTTGTAACCAGCAGAGAACCAGGACCAGTTGTAACCAGCATGGAACCAGGACCAGTTTTACCCAGCACAGAACCAGGACCAGTTTTACCCAGCACAGAACCAGGACCACTTGTTCCCAGCACAGAACCAGGACCATTTGTACCCAGCACAGAACCAGGACCACTTGTACGCAGCACAGAACCAGGACCAGTTGTCTCCAGCACGGAACCAGGACCAGTTTTACCCAGCACAGAACCAGGACCAGATGTCTCCAGCACAGAACCAGAACCAGTTGTCTCCAGCACAGAACCAGGACCAGTTGTCTCCAGAACTGAACCAGTACCAGTTGTCTCCAGAACTGAACCAGTACCAGTTGTCTCCAGCACAGAACCAGGACCAGTTGTCTCCAGCACAGAACCAGGACCAGCTGCCTTCAGAACTGAACCAGGACCAGTTGTCTCCAGCACAGAACCAGGACCAGCTGCCTTCAGAACTGAACCAGGACCAGTTGTCTCCAGCACAGAACCAGGACCAGTTGTCTCCAGCACAGAACCAGGACATGCTGCCTCCAGCACAGAACCAGGACCAGTTGTCTCCAGCACAGAACCAGGACCAGCTGCCTTCAGAACTGAACCAGGACCAGTTGTCTCCAGCTCAGAACCAGGACCAGTCTTCTCCAGCACAGAACCAGGACCACTTGTCTCCAGCACAGAACCAGGACCAGTTCTGATCAGCACAGAACCAGGACCAGTTGCCTTCACCACAGAATTTGGATCAGTTGCCTCCAGCACAGAACCAGGACCAGTTGCCTTCACCACAGAACCAGGACCAGTTGCCTTCACCACAGAACCAGGACCAGTTGCCTGCAGCACAGAACCAGGACCAGTTGCCTCCAGCACAGAACCAGGACCAGTTGTCTCAGCACAGAACCAGGAGCAGTTGCCTTCACCACAGAACCAGAACCAGTTGCCTCCAGCACAGAACCAGGACCAGTTTTCTCCAGCACAGAACCAGGACCAGTTTTCTCAGCACAGAACCGAGACCAGTTGTCTCCAGCACAGAACCAGGACCACGAGTTTCCAGCACAGAACCAGGACCAGTTTCCTCCACCACAGAACCAGGACCAGTTGCCTGCAGCACAGAACCAGGACCAGTTTTCTCAGCACAGAACCGGGACCAGTTGCCTTCACCACAGAACCAGGACCAGTTGTACCCAGCACAGAACCAGGACCAGTTTTTCCCAGCACAGAACCAGGACCAGTTGTACCCAGCACAGAACCAGGACCAGTTGTGTCCAGCACAGAACCGGGTCCAGTTGTACCCAGCACAGAACCAGGACCAGTTGTAACCAGTTCAGAACCAGGACCAGTTGTAACCAGCACAGAACCAGGACCAGTTCTAAGCAGCTCAGAACCAGGACCAGTTGTAACCAGCACAGAACCAGGACCACTTCTAACCAGCTCAAACCAGGGCCAGTTTTCTCCAGCAAAGAAACAGGACCTTTTGTCCCAGCACAGAACCAGGACCAGTCGTCTCCAGCACAGAACCAGGACCAGTTGTCCCAGCACAGAACCAGGACCAGTTGTCTCCAGCACAGAACCAGGACCAGTTGTCCCAGCACAGAACCAGGACCAGTTCTAATCAGCACAGAACCAGGACCAGTTGCCTCCAGCACAGAACCAGGACCAGTTGTTTCCAGCACAGAACCAGGACCAGTTCTAATCAGCACAGAACCAGGACCAGTTGCCTGCAGCACAGAACCAGGACCAGTTGCCTCCAGCATTGAATCAGTTTGCTCAGTCTCTCAAGGTTCTGATGTTTCTTGTTTTTGCGTCACATCTTCTATCTCAGGGCACTTTCCAGACAGACCAATTCAAGCCAACTTAGAATAAATAGCCTCGTTACAAGAGTCTGAACCCAGACTGAGATCTGAACCCAGACTGAGATCTGAACCCAGACTGGGATCTGAACCCAGACTGAGATCTGAACCCAGACTGGGATCTGAACCCAGACTGGGGTCTGAACCCAGACTGAGATCTGAACCCAGACTGAGATCTGAACCCAGACTGGGTTCAGATGTGTTCAATGGCTGTCTATCAAGGTTTAATAATCAAATGCAGAGAACAGCGTCTACATTTATGGAGAAGGTAACTATAGTTGGTTTATGATGTTGTAGCGGTTGTTAGCTACAACTAGCTTAGCAGTGACTGTACAGATTTAAATTACATCCTCAGCTAATTCAGTGACATTTATGTACATTTTTTCAGATGCTGATTAGACTGATCATAATGCAGACACATCTAAGGTCAGGATACTGCTGGAACCGCATCTCTGAATGTTACCGCGCAGCAATTTATGCAAAACGTCCGAGTATCTTAACCCCGCTTAACCCCGGAGGTTAACCCCGCTGTGTCTAGGTACAATGATCAGTACATATTAACCAGGACTGTGCACTCTGGCTTTTGTGTAATTTCTTATGTAAGTATGGGACTACACATTTAGAGGATATTAGATCTGATTATCTCACACTTCCAACACATTGCTGAGCTAAAAACTAAAATACGTCAAGATTTTGTAATAAAAGGTTTCACGCTGAATGGACTTTTTAAAATTGTCTTGTATAAATACACACCACCAGAAACAATAACTTTGACACTGCTAGATGAAAAACACTTTATTGGAATGCACAAAACGACAATACAGAGAGGACATGGTGACTATTAGGTGAGTCCCATCATCAAGAACACCACGCACCCCATCAGTCCAACCACGGCTCTGCTGTCGTCCTCCATTCTTGTCAGGCTTTCCAGCAAGCCAGAGGTGAATCTCCCATCCCTCTCAGCCCTGTCCTCGTGCAGTTCGTCCTCTCACCTGTCCAGGTGGAGCAGCTCTGCATTCGAGTACGGCTTTTGTTCACCTGTTCATCACAAGAATAATGGAAACTACAATCAGGACAAAGAGTGTAAACTTTGTTTACTGGTGGTCACATTTAAATAAAGTGCATAATTGCTTTAGACCACTTCTCTGAGAGAAACCATCAAGTTATTGTTTACACCAGTGATCCTCTGTTAACCCAACAAGAGCCACACTCTTACTAAGAAAAGAGGAGAGCCGCCACTCCCCAGTAAAGCGTTCCCACGCTACGTAGCCTGCTGACCGCTAACCCTAACCCAGATCAGTAACAGTCAGCTTCTTCGCAAGGAATGGTTATCCTAAATATTACATGGAGTAATGGCGTTCTTATGCAACAGTATCTGGTGAAAATACAACAATGCCACCAGAATGTGGGCGTTTCTTTTTCATTATATATACGGAGCTACCGACGGAGCAGCTCTTTGGTGGAGTTCACTGCAGCTGAAATCAGCCAGAACTGGTAACTCTGACAGGGTCAGTTAGGGCCGTTAGGACAGCAGAGTTTCTGCAAGCAGCCTGCAGCTCTTGTTAGTGGAGAGAACTGCAGCGTTGAGGATCATTATGACTTGTTTACATGCATTTTCAGAAAGCCAGCGGCTGCTTCACGAGTTGCATGTGATGAGGTTGAAGGTGAATACCTGATGAAGGTGAGCTGCACGCCATGGCCGGAGTTTGTCAGGAGCGACGCCAATTCTGTTAATTACAAAAACATTGGTTTATTTACTCCACATTATATAACATAAGGATAACTCTTATATTTCCAGGTAAAGTTTCATTCTTTATTGGCAAACTTAAGTCCCGTGACCAGTTTGTTTGGCTATTAGCATTGCTAACAAAAGACACAAGTTTTAAGCGATTGATACTGGAGCCACAATATATCTAATATTATAAACCCTCCTCCTGTTGCATGTGAGCAAAACTATAGAACAGCTACATTTACCAGATAACACGCTGATTTTAAGCCTAAACCATGAGATGGGGTTGTTTGGTTTGCCGGCCAGTAACCAAGAACAGAATTCAGGATCTGGAAAGGTGGGTTTCATTTGGTCGTTCCTTTTTCTGTCCCCAGAAATCTTCCGTTAAATTTGTCTGCTTGTCTACCCTTATTGACATAAATAATGTGCAGTGGTCCTGAGATGTCTGCATCCAGACATCTGGACAGCTAAGGACTCACATACATGAGGGAGATTAGAACTTAGAGGTCAGTCTGACCCAACCTTTTAAGCAACAATTTAGAATAAGAGGTTCTTGACATGCAATTGACATAAAGTATGTGAGGGCTCAAAAAGTAGTTTTGTGTAGAACTCCAGAGCATTTCAGACTTCTGCCGTCGGACTGTGAATGGTCTCTCTGGAAATTACAATTTGTATTATTCTGTTTTACTGTTCAATAAACTTTGTAGGCAAATCTTTTTCACTTCAGAACCAGACAATGCATTTATGGAGATAGAGGAAAACTAAACTAACAATTCATTATCAAATATACTGTGAACAATTGAAAACGTATAATAATGCTCTCAGGCACAATAACTTTAAATACATGATATCTGACGATTAAAAAAAAAAGCCTCCATTAACCCTGTTTCTAACAGATTCTCTTCGTGAACATGCAGATCACTTCAGGGCCAAATTGATTCTATTAGATCCTCTCTTTTATCTAATCAGAATGTTGTTTTTAACACATCCAAATCCTTGTTTTTATGTGAGGAAATGCAGAGTTTTGCCCTGGTTGATGCTGAGATGCTCTTTGGAGTTTGCTCCCAAGTAAAACCAACAACCTGCCTTTCAGACCCCATTCCCACATCACTTTCAAAAGATCCATAAAACATTGTAAAAGTCAGCTGCTGCATAAAGTCCATTGTTCCCTTCAGACGGCATTTTTCCTGCTGGCCTTAAAACGACTGTAGTGAAACTCCTCTGAAGAACAATCTGGATCCTGATGTTCGTAGCAATTACAGACCAGGCTCAAACTTATTAAATACCAACAGGGCCGTTTTATTTCTTCTTATTTTAATTTATAAAATAAAAAGAAAACCGGACAATGTTAGTGTTACTGCAGCTCACATGCACAGCAGATGCGAGTTGGTGCGCCTCAGGCTGCTGCTGTGACAATTTGTCTCGCCATCTGTGCGTTGGGGGTGGCAGCCATACACCCTCTGTCACGTCCCTGCCCCAAGCCATTTCATATTAGAAGTCAGGAATACTTTTCCATTGTTGAGGAGTGATTCAGTGTCGCTGCATCATCAGCTTTCTGAGGGAAAAACTCTGGAAACCTCCCAGAGATCTTTACTGAAACTTTTCAGGACACCGACTCATCACACACTCGTTCCCAGCTGAACCGGGCTGCTCTGGTTTCTACTGGAAGTAACGTGGTTTCCTTTTAGGAGAGAACATTTACATGTTCTACTGTGTGAAACGGAAGTGACGTTACTATTATAGTCGATTTTTCTTTCTTTCTTTCATGAAATTTGCCATATTTTTACCTGATTTGTTGTCACATTCATGTCAGGGAGAAACTTGGCATGTTTCTGTCATTTTTCATCCTGATTTGACTCTTGAATGTGCCACACGTTGGAAGCAAACCGTAGTTTGCCTTTTCTTTTCATTTTAAACTTAGTGGCATGTTTATTTGTCCAGGAAGATTTTTTTTCACACTGGCTCAGAGGCTGAGCTGCTTCAGGGATTTCTGCCAGTAATTTGGACTCTTTCAGACTTGTTGTGATGACTTTCCATGTTGACAGGAGAGTCATTACCAAAGAAATCAACTGATTAAATTGATTAATCAAGTTTAATTGAATAGCACATTTCAGGTACAGGACTAGACAAAAGTGGGCTGCGCAGTGGCAAAGTGGTTTGTCCTCACAGCCAGCATGTCAATGTCGCTGCTTTGAATCTGGCCGGGGGTTCGGACGGCGGCCTTCCTGTTTGGAGCAGTGGCGTCAAACTCACTTCACAAAGCGCCAAAATTAAAACAAGGAACAAAGTTGAGGGCCAAACTCATTTTTTTATTCAGAAAGTCACAGATATTATTCATGTTTTTAGTATCTTTAAAATATACAGTACTGTATTAAACATATTCAAATATTAAATAACAGTTAGGTCTATTTTTGATTAAACACTGAACCCAGAACAGGCTTAAAACAAACTGAAATAAATATCAGGCCTCTGTATCTGGAACTTTATATCTATTTTAATTGTAAACTAAATCTTTTCATCACCGGCCATCAAGGCCAACACATAAAAAATATTATCTCTTTTCCGACTGTGAACAGACCATACCTTCAGTAACTAAAATCATTTTTATCCAGTTTAGTTTGCTTCCATTGACTCTGATGATGCTCATGGGTCCAGTCCAGATACTTGGCGTCGCTTTCTACATGCAAGTCCATCAGTTAGTGGAGTCCGGCTCTGAGCTGAGGAGGTCCTCAGGACTGGATGAAGGTGTTCATCAGTGAGACGACTCCTGTGTTCTGTTCATCTTCTTTAAAGAAAACAGTCTCTCACGCAGATATGGTCGGAGTCGGGGCAGCGTGTCGGGGAGGTCAGGTGGAAACCGTGCAGCTCCAACAGAGTCATACTTTGACTTGACCGGGTTCCGGTCCGGAGTCTAGCTCACCAAGAAAGCATTGTGGGATTTGTAGTGTTAGTGGTACGTGCGGTGTATAAAGGATCGATGGGCCAGATGTGATACACATTTAAAATCATCTCGCAGGCCAAATATAATTTTTGTGGGGCCAAAATTGGCCCGCAGGTTCTCCTTGTGTATGCGTGGGTTCTCTCTGGGTACCAGTCATTACTATTAAAACCTGGTCTAATGAAGCTGAAGATGTTCTGAGAGGGTGAACTCTGAACTACAGACAGGACATCTATGACTGAGTGTGTCACAGATAATATCAACTTCTGTGTGGATAGCATCGTCCCAACAAGAACAGACAGATTCTTTCCCAGTAACAAACCCTGGATCACGGGAACAAGCTGTTAAAGGTAAAAAGAAAGGGAAAGAGACAGAGACTTACTGAAGACAACACAAAAATAGCTCCAAACAAAGATGAAGGAGTGCAAGGAAGACAGCAGGAAAAAGTTAGCAAGCAGCTCCAGCAGAATGTAAGGCATGTGTAGTCAGGCCACCTGCTTCAAGTCTGGACAGAGCTACTGATCTGAACACGTTCTTTATTAAAGGCCTTCAAACACTGACTCAGAGTATTTGGTCTGAATTATTGGCACGGTAATATTTTTCACTAAGTCAATGTCAAATCGGTGTGAATGTTCACATTAGTAACCAAATTCCATCCTGAGATATTTTTAACTTAACTTTCAGAACTGAGGTTTGTTTTGAAACTCATCGTGTCTAGGGGGAAAAGGGGGTTGCAACAGAAAAAAAAATAGCAATCAAAAGTTCCAATAAATTATGGGATTTTATTTACAAAGGGATTCAAACCAAAGAAACAATAAGGGACAACTTAAAACATCCTGTGACAGGAGCAAAATCCACTATTTAACGAAAGTCCAAAAGCTAAACCAAAATTCTGTAATCCCAGACTAAACAACCCAGGCAAAAGACAGCATACGTGAAAGAAAAACCACAGTCCAATGTCTGTAAATCGACAACTCTTTAGCAGTCAATGTTAAGCAGAACATGGCAAACTGAGTCACAAATCAGACACAGCTGCCCTGAATTCCAGGGATACCGATCCTTAAATATGCCATGTCCTCATGTGTGGCCAATGGGGAAAAAGCTTGCAATGTTGTCCACCAATCCTGAGCCATGGTTACAGGTGGAGCCGAGGGATGGCAGCTCCGGATTCTCTCCATCTGCATGAAGCCCTGCAGACCAGCAGACTTAGGACCATAACTACCCCTTAAAATGGAAACCTTAAAACCACACACTTTATCTGCAAAAACAATTAGGAAGTACACAAAACAAATCAGATACAAATCAGATGACAAGGTATCGGCAAGTATGTTGGCCGCACCCTTTTTGTGTAGGAATTTAAGTTTGAATTCCTGTAAAACGAGAGCCCACTGCATTAGTTGCTGGTTATGGTTGTACATGCAAGAGAGAAATATTAGCTGGTTATGGTCAGTGAAGACCTGAGTGGGCGCAGGGCTGGATCCAATGTTTACCTCAAAGTGATGGTGGCCAAGAGCAGAGACAAGGTTTCCTTTTCAATGGTGGAATAATTAAGTTGGTGCTGGTTAAACTTGCGAGAAAAATAGCAAACGGGGTGATCAGTTCCATCATTACTAGTCTGCAGAAGGACGGCACCAGCTCCTACAGCACTGGCATCAACATCAAGTTTAAAGGGTTTAGTCAGATCAGGTGCAGCAAGGACAGGAGCTTGCACCAACAATGATTTTACACTGTCAAAAGCATGTTGACAGGCTTGGGTCCACTCAAATTTCACTTTCGGGCTCAACAAGCATGTCAAAGGGTGTGCCACTGTAGCAAAGTTACGGCAGAAGTTGCACTAATAACCTGTCATCTCGAGAAAGTGTCTTAAAGCTTTCTGGGTATCCAGAACAGGAAAAGAGCTAACCGCCGCAACCTTTGCCTCTACCGGAGGCAAAATACCTTGTCCCACATGCCTGCCAAAATCCGTCACAGTTGCTTTACCAAATTCACATTTGGCTAAGTTTAGGGTAAGCAACGCGCTCACAAGACGAGAAAACACTTTACAGAGCACAGATAAATGTTCTTCAATGTTCTGTGTTCCACACAGTCTATAATAAGACGCCCAAATGGTTCATCCACAACAGGGATTGGATGAAGCGGGGCACGGGGAATGGGTCTGTTTGGTTTCCCAGCAATCCGGCAGTTATGGTAACTATGACAATAGTTAGTCTCATCGGATTTAAGACCAGGCCAGTAAAAGTGCTTCAGTATAAGTAGGTAGGTTTTTGTTATGCCTAAATGACCAGACTAGGTGCTATCATGAGCCAAATGCAGTACCTGGTGTCAGAAAGGCAACGGTACCACAATCTGAGTCATTCTCAATGTAAAACCTGACAGTCTCTGCACTTGCTTTTTTGGCACTCACCACCTCTTCCTAACATTTCTGCAAGGTAGGACCCTTCCTCTGCTCGGCATTCAGCCGTGCATGTGAAACGACCACGACCAGCTCCAGTCGCGGTTGCATAAGTTCAAGTGCTAGTTGCTCGGCGTAGTCCATCACAGATCTTCCAAAATTTGCGAGACACCAGGAAACCGCACACACCAAACACCAGAAACCCAGTTATCATAAATCCAGTTGTGTAGAAATCCTCCACAGAAAGAAGCAGCAGACACATGACCTTCATCACGTATTCAGGAGCATTACTTCCGTAATGCGGAATGTGAGGCACCACTAGCTGGATGTGGCAGCTGAGTTGGTCAGGCTCAGAGAACTGATTACTGATGGTAGCAACCTGTTCAGTAAAACAGGAAGCCAACATGTAGGCTTCCTGCAGTCAGCGTGGCGGGAGGCTGAGCAGGAACTGGAGAAAGAAGACAGTTAAAGGCCATGAACAGCTGCCGTGTGTTGGGAGCATCGTGGATCTGGTTCTGATAAAAGTCTATGTTGGCAGCCGTCAGGCTGGATGTGAAGACTGAGAGGTTCTGCTGGCCTGAGACCTGCTCTGTGACGTCTTAGAACCTCAGTGAGCCATGGACTGGGAGGATTTAGTCTGGCTGCTTTAGACAGCAGAGGACAGAGTTTGTCCAGAGAGGAGGCCAGAGAGGAGCAGAGTGTTTCTGGAGCCTCATTAACAGACAGGAAGGAGGAGTCTGAGTGGGAAGGGACGCTAGAGGAAACCTGCTCACACAGCTGTGTAGGGGTGACACATCCCAGCTTTCTGTTCTAGGAAACCAGCTTTGGAGCCTCCTGAGAGTCATGAGGAAGGAGGGCTGAGAATGTGACCAGGAATGAATGGGAAGTTGACAACATGTCAAATTGCAGTGAACCAACAGCGTCGCCCAACCTACCATGTCACCTGACCCACTGCACCACAGACTGCATAAACGTCTGTGTGGGGAACACAGTGCCAAAACCCGAGAGTACGATGTTTCTCCAACAACAAACCATGGGTGACCCCTGAGCTTAAAGCCCTGCAGACCCTGAAGAACAGGACTTTTATCTCAGGGGACAGAGAGTTCAGCATGAACTCCAGTACCCGATCAGGCGGGCCAAGGACAGCTACAGGAGGAAGCTGGACGTGGGAGGTTTGGTGGGGGCTTAAAAACGTCACTGGATGTGAACAGTGGTCCCAGAGGGATAGCTGATTGCAACCAGTACTGGGCCTATGACTTAAATCAGAGTCTTGCACGGGCCTGTTTTCTGGGCCAGAGTCTGGACCGGGCCGACAGGTTTGGGCCTGAGCCCGGCCCGGTCCGAGAGGTTTTCAAAATGATCAAATCTGAACCCGTACCAAGCCCGAGTTGTTTTCACTTGCACTTACATCCAAACTTATTCTAAAAACAGTGTGTTTATTAACCATTTTTTAATTTTACAACCTACACAAATGCTTTACATGTTACGTTACAACTTCCTTGCATCGGGCAGATGCAAGGCTCGCACACAACAACCAGAACAGCTTACCTGCAGCGAACACGAAAAAAATAAAGAAATCTGTCTAAACGTTAGCTAAAACAAATAAATCTAGCCCACTGGACTGACATGTTCTTCGGGGATGATTCAGGGGGATGAAACATGCCTAAATAATTTTTACCAAACATAAGCTACAAAAATAAAACAAAAAAAGATATTAGACACCAACAGCTTGTCTGAGGGTGAGGAAGTTTCTGACCATAAATTCTGCTGGTGGTTATGGGACAAAACTGTTCACAATCAGCTAGATCCACCACATTAACATTCAAATGTCTCAGGAGATGTGACAAACCTGTTTTATTGCTGCCGTTCACCAGAACAGCATTGCAAACACTACGCTGAACATAACTGGTTGGCTCGTCTTGAAGGGTTGTTATAACATTGCACACAATAAATAGCCTTTCCCTTTGTGATGTCCACTGTTTTTAATTCACCATTCTCAATGTTTTTGCTTATGTCGTCGATGTTTATAGCAGTAAATGGTGGGCCTTGATCTGCATGTTTGTAGTGTGAAAGTGAGTGGTGAGGAGAGTGTGGAAATGGGCACTGGGTAGAACGTGCTGCATTCAAGTCATTTAAACTGCGTAAACATGATTGCAACACGTTGCTTTAATTGGCCAGTAAAAATAAAGACAGAGTCCGACAGACTGATTTGATAATGAACCCTAAGCCCGGCCCGACGGGTTCAATTGTAGTGCTCTAACTTAAGTCTTATTTTAACAGATTTGATTTTAATCCCCATCACTCTGCCCCCCTCCCTCCTACTCCTACCACCCCTTCACACATCCATAGTCCAGCATCTACCACCCCCTTCCCCAACCACTTTCATCTTAACCTTCACCTACCCCCTCTCCTGGTGGGGGTAGGTGAAGGTTACTGAGGCAGGTAGGTGAGGAGAGAACTGAGGCAGCTGATAACAGGAAAGCTGCAGGACCAGATGGCATCCGCCTTGGGCTGCTCAGGACCTGTGCAGACCAGCTCAGGTACATCTCTGCACCTTGGACTTCACCTAAAACAGTTGTCATGAAGTTTTCTGATGACTCGGCCATTGTGGGCTGTGTGTCTTTGGGGAACAAGCTGGACAATCGGTCGGTCATCATGGATGTTGTGGACCTGGTGGAGCTTAGGCCCACCAGGCCAATAACCATGGGCGTAAATGTTCCCTGGCCCGGATGTGGGTCACCGGTGCTCCCCTCTGAAACCAGGCCTGGAGGTGAGGCACGAGAGCGAGGGTCTGGTGGCCGGGCCTTTGCCCATGAGGCCCAGTCGGGCTCAGGCCCGAAAGGGTTACATGGGCCCCACCTCCCCATGGGCCTCACCATCTGCGGGAGGAGCCGTAGGGGTCGGGTGCAATGTGAGCTGAACGGCAGCAAGGGGTGGGGACCCTGGCGGTCCGATCCCCGGCTGCAGAAACTGGCTTCAAGACGTGGAACGTCACCTCTCTGGTGGGGAAGGAGCCTGAGCTTGTGCGCAAGGGTTGAGCCGTTCCGACTAGATATAGTTGGAATCACACCTCGACGCATGGCTTGGGCTCTGGAACCAGAACTCTCGAGAGGGACTGGAACCTTCTTCCACTCTGGAGTTGCTCATGGTGAGAGGCGCCGAGCAGGTGTGGGGCATTCTCATCAGCCCCCAGCTTGGTGCCCTGCACGTTGAGGTTTACCCCGGTTGGATGAAAGGGTAGTTTCCCTCCGCCTCCGGGTGGGGGGACGGGTCCTGACTGTTGTCTGTGCTTATGCACCGAACAGCAGTTCAGAGTACCCACCCTTTCTGGAGTCCTTGGAGGGAGTGCTGGAGGGTGCTCCTTCTGGGGACTCCATTGTTCTGCTGGGGGGACTTCAATGCTCACGTGGGCAATGACAGTGAGACCTGGAGGGGAGTGATTGGGAGGCATGCCCCCCCCCCCCCCCCCCCCCCCCCCCCCCCCCAAACCCAAATGGTGTTTTGTTGTTGGACTTCTTTGCTCGTCATAGATTGTCCATAATGAACACCACGTTCCAACATAAGAGTGTCCATATGTTCAATTCAATTCAATTCAGCTTTATTTATATAGCGTCAAATCACGGCAATGCCATCTCAAGACGCTTTACAGACAGAGGGGAAATAATGAAGGCCAATTCATAATAGCCTATATAAGGAAACCAACATATTGAGTTGAGTCCAACTCAATCTCCCATCCTGAGCAAGCACACTGGCGACAGTGGGAAGGAAAAAACTCCCTTTTAACAGGAAGGAAACCTCCGGCAGAACCCGGCTCAGGACAGGCAGCCATCTGCCTCTGCTGTGTGGGGGGAAGAGGACAGAAAGACAACAGACAACAGGAACTGCTACTCCCGGCCAGGGAGACCTGCTGAGACAGGAGACAATGATGCAACACTGTTATGGGGGGGGGGGGGGGGGGGGGGGGGGATAAAAGAAAGAGATAAAGAGAGAGAGAAAGAAGCTCAGTGTATCAGGAAATGTCCGGGGAGCTTATTCCATAAGAGAGGGGCCTGATAACCAAAGGCTCTGCCTCCTGCTCGGCTCTTTGAGACTCTAGGAACCACAAGTAAGCCTGCAGTCTGCGAACGAAGTACTCTACTTGGTATATAAGGAACAATGAGGTCTTTGATATATAGTGGTGCCTGGTTGTGGAGGGCTTTATATGTAAGGAGAAGGATTTTAAATTCTATTCTAGATTCAACAGGCAGCCAATGAAGAGAGGCTAAAACTGGAGAAATATGATCTCTCCTGCTGGTTCTGGTCAGGACTCTGGCTGCAGAATTCTGGATCAGCTGAAGGCTTTTCAGGGCATATTTAGGACAGCCCAGTAATAGAGAGTTACAGTAATCTAGTCTCGAAGTAACAAAAGCGTGAACCAGTTTTTCTGCATCACTCCGAGACAGAATGTCCCTAATTTTGGCTATATTACGTAAATGAAAGAAGGCTGTTTTAGTAACCTGCTTAATATGTGGACCAAAGGACAGGTCAGGGTCAAATATTACTCCAAGGTTTCTCACTGTAGCACTGGAAGCTAAAGTAATGCCATCCAGATTCATTACAAAACCGGAAAATTTAGCTCTGAGTTTTTCAGATCCAACGAGAATTACTTCAGTCTTATCTGAGTTTAAGAGGAGAAAATTTCTAGACATCCAAGTCTTTATGTCTATGAGACAATTTTGTAGCCTATTGGGCTGATTTGTTTCATCTGGTTTAAAGGATAAGTATATTTGAGTATCATCTGCATAACAATGAAAGTTTATTCCATGCTGTCTAATAATTTTGCCTAAAGGGAGCATATATAGCGTGAAGAGTATTGGTCCAAGTACAGAACCTTGAGGAACTCCATGACTTACTGTAGTTTGGGAGGAGGATTTGTCATTTACATGAACAAACTGAAGTCTATCAAATAAATATGATTTAAACCAGCTTAACGCTGTACCTGTAATTCCAATCACCTGTTCTAGTCTTTGTAACAGAATGTTATGATCGACTGTATCAAATGCAGCACTAAGATCAAGCAAGATAAGTACAGACACAAGTCCTTTGTCTGAGGCCATAAGAAGGTCATTAGTAACTTTCACCAATGCTGTCTCAGTGCTATGATGAGCTCTAAATCCTGACTGAAACTCCTCGCATAAATTATTTCTGCTCAGGTGGGCATGTAGCTGAGCTGAAACTATTTTCTCCAGAATTTTGGACATAAACGGGAGGTTAGATATAGGTCTATAATTTGCTATCACCTCTGGATCCAGAGATTGCTTTTTAAGTAAAGGCTTGATTACAGCAGTTTTAAATGATTGTGGTACATATCCTGTCACTAAAGACATATTGATAAGATTTAGTAGTGATGTATTAATTAAAGGGAAAATGTCCCTTTAATTAGAGGCTCGTTGGGAGAGGGTCTAAGATACAGGTGGATGGTTTAGATGAAGCTATTATTTTAGTTAATTCAGAGGGTTGGACAGAACAGAAACTATTTAGACACAAGTCAGATCCTGGTTCTAAGGATTCGGAGACCACAACAGGCTCAACATAATAGGTAGAAGGAAGAGTATTGTAAATTTGATCTCTAATAGTGTCAATTTTATTCCTGAAAAAATACATGAAATCCTCACAGCTAAGTGAGAAAGGAATACATGGCTCCACAGCGCTCCAGCTCCTAGTAAGCCTGGCTACAGTGCTGAAAAGAAACCCAGGGTTGTGTTTGTTTTCCTCTATCAATGATGAATAATAAGCTGTTCTTGCCGTACGTAAGGCTTTTTTGTATACAATTAAACTTTCTTTCCAGGTTAAGTGAGACTCCTCTAGTCCTGATGAACACCATCTGTTTTCCAAACGCCTTGATGCCTGTTTTAGAGCTCGAAGCTGGGAATTAAACCAGGGAGCCTTCATAATCTTACCTAATTTCTTCTTCTTTAGGGGAGCAACATTATCCAAGGTTGTACGCATTGAAGCTGTTATAGTATCAGCATGTTGATCAAGCAACTGGCATCAGGATTCCCTGTATGTACAACTGGCATCAGGATTCCCTGGGCCGCAGTTCGATGATCGATTTTGTAGTCGTATCGTCGGACCAGCGGCCACATGCCATGACCAGTCGGGTGAAGAGGGGGGCGGAGCTGTCAACTGATCACCACCTGGTGGTGAGTTGTCTCAGATGGTGGGGGAGGAAGCCGGTCAGATCTGGCAGGCCCAAACGTGTTGTGAGGGTCTGCTGGGAACATCTGGCTGAGTCCCCCGTCAGAGCGAGCTTCAACTCCCAACTTCAGCAGAGCTTCAACCATGTCCCGAGTGAGGCGGGGGACATTGAGTCTGAATGGACTGTGTTCCATGCCTCTATTGTTGAGGCGGCCAGCCGGAGCTGTGGCCGTGAGGTTGTTGGTGCCTGTCATAGCAGTAATCCCAGAACTCGTTGGTGGACACCAGCAGTGAAGGATGCTGTCAAGCTGAAGAAGGAGTCCTATCGGGCCTTCTTGACCTGTGGGACTCTGGAGGCAGCTGATGGGTACCGACAGGCTAAGCGGCATGCGGCTTCGACTGTCGCCAAGGCAAAAACTCGGGCATGGGAGGAGTTCCGACGAGGCCATGGAGAAAGACTTCAGGACTTCAGCACCTTCAGGAAAGTGTTTGGAGAGAATGGAGTCAAACTGACAGACCCTTCAACCTGGATTACCTTAACAGCAGCAAATGGCCTCATTATCCCTTATGTTGGGAGTGCAATGGTGGATATAACTGTTGGCACAGTTACAGTGGGGCGCTGTGGAGTTGTAGTTGTACAAGGCCACTGCTTATGAATGTGATGCGACGATGTTGGCAGGCAGTATTCCAGGAGAATGCAGCACAACCACAGGGTCCACCAGTTGAAGCTAGCCCACTCAGACAGAAGGTTTGGAAAAAGGCTATGAGAATTTGTAGTCAGGAGGCTAAGTTCTCATCTGCTGAAGGCAATGTGGGTTATGCGTGGGTTACCAAGAAGGTCTGTGTTCAGCCCCGACAAGAGGTCCTACTGTTGGCAAGAGCACAGGGGGGGCTAGCTGACCAACCCTATGTTGCTTTGGTAGAACCCTTTCTGGTGGCACAAGCAGTGGTGACTGCCAATGGGGGACTTATTCTACTACAGTTAAAGAACATCACCAATGAGCCCCTCTACCTCCAACGCTTCCAGAAAGTGGGACAGCTGACTTTGATCCAGTCAGAAGACATAGTGAGTGGAAGTGTCAGTCTAACTGTGACAGCTCTGGGTGCTATAGAGGTACACCTACAGCAAGTGGATTCCAGCCCAATTGGCATAGAAACTCCCATCCCTGTTGACCTTTCTGGTGCCTCCCTCACACCCAAAGAACAACATCAAGTGCAGGAATTGCTTGAACGTCACCGCAAGGTATTCTCCCTGACTGACCAGGATTTTGGTTGTACAGATGTTGTATTTCACCAGATCCCAACAGGAGATGTGCCACCTGTTCGAGAGAGACATCAGCAGATTCCCCCATACATCTATCAAGAGGTATGTGCTCTGTTGCAGGAAATGCTGGAGGCAAGGGTCATTAACCAGAGTTGCAGTCCTTGGACATCCCCAATCATGTTGGTGAGGAAGAGGGATGGCACCCTGAGATTCTGCGTTGACTATCGCAAGGTAAACACCATTACACGAAAAGATGCTTTTCCATTACCAAGGATTGAAGAGTCCCTAATTATCATGTCACAGGCTAAGTACTTTTCAACCCTCGACTTGGCTAGTGGATATTGGCAGGTGCCTGTCCAACCAGAGGATTGTCAAAAGACTGCATTCACCACTCCTGTATGAGTTCAACTGAATGCCATTTGGAGTATGCAATGCCCCGGCCACTTTTTTGCGGCTGATGGAGTGTTGCCTAGGTAATATGAACTTTGAGTCACTCCTGATTTACCTGGATGATGTAATTGTTTTTGCTCCTGACTTCACCACTGTTCTCAAACATTTGGAGCAAGTTTTTTCTTGTTTGCCCCAACATGGTCTGAAACTGAGGCCCAATAAATGCCACCTGTTCCAGTCCTCTGTCCAGTATTTGGGTCATGTGGTGTCAGAGACGGACATCACCCTGTTGAAGAAAAGGTGGAAGCAGTGACCGCCTGGCCACAACCAAAACAGTGACAGAACTGAGGGCCTTCTTAGGGCTGATTGGCTATTACCGCCGTTTTATACCAAACTTTGCAAGGGTAGCGGCCCCTCTGCATGCACTGCTGGTTGTGTCCCCCCCCCAAAAAAAAGCGCAGAGCCAGCATCCCACTGACACAGTAGACAACAGAGTGTGAAATCGCATTTCATGGCCTGAAAGAAGCTCTGGTTAAAGCTCCTGTACTTCTCATTGCCTTTTATCTTGTACACAGATGCCAGCAAGGAAGGGTTGGGAGCAGTCCTCAGCCTGGTACAGAATGACAGAGAATGAGTCATTGCCTATGGCAGCAGGAGCCTGCACCCAACTGAGAAGAATGATGCCAACTATAGCTCTTTCAAGTTAGACTTTCTGGCATTGAAGTGGGCAGTAACAGAGAAATTCCACTCGTACTTGTTGGGCTCTCATTTCACGGTGTACACTAACAATAACACCCTTGCTCACTTGCAGACAGCAAACCGGGGAAGTGTGGAGCAGAGATGGGCTGCCCGACTTACAAACTACAACTTTGACATAAAATTCCGGCCTGGAAAAACCAACATGAATGCAGATGCTCTTTCACGGAGGCCCCTGGAATTCAACGGTGCAGTACGTACAGATGAGGAACCTCCTGTTTTTGCTCCCTGTGGCCAAGTGGATGCTGATGTTGTCAGAGCTTGCTGTACTGGAAGAGACATGAGCAAGGCAGCCCCTGAGGTTCTGGTCCAACTGAGTGATGTGCAAGTGTGGATAACAATTGACCAGTGAAAGGAAGCTCAGAGACGGGACCCAGTCATTCAAGAAGTACTTAAGGTATTAGCATCCAAGAGACCACCTGATCATCTTCAAAGAAAACGCCTCCATCCAATGACTCATCACGGAAGGGGACCGCCTTTCAGTGAAAGATGGCACCCTATGTTGAAGGATTCAAGATCCAAGGACTATAGACTACATTCAACAGATACAAGCCCAGAAAAGACTCTGACTTTGGTAAGGAGCTGGTTCTACTGGTCTAAACAAGCAGAAGAGATCAAAGCCTTGTACACCTCCTGTCCCAGGTGTATTCTGCATAAAGCACCCAATGTCATGGCACGGGCTCCCTTGGTGCCCATAAGGACATCCGTTCCATTGGAGCTCCTGGCTATGGACCTCTTGAAGCTACCACTGTCAACTGATGGGCACCAATATGTGTTAGTGGTGACAGACCACTTCACAAAGTATGCCTGGGCCATACCTACCCGTGATCAGTCTGCCACTACCACAGCCAAGGTCTTGTGGAAGAATGTAATCCGTATGGTGGGTAGCCCCCAGAGATTCCATTCAGATCAAGGAGCCAATTTAGAGTAAGCCGTTTTGGAAGAATTGTGTAGTCTTTACAGGGCAACAAAAAGCAGAACTACTCCCTACCACCCTGAGGGCAATGGGGCCTGCGAACGTTGTAACCGTACTTTGCTCTCTCTCCTAGGCACTCTGGAGAGTAACCAAAAGTAACGATTGCCCGAGTATATACAGGAACTGGTGTTTATGTATAACAACACTGTCCATGGCTCCACAGGACATACCCCTTCCTACCTACTGTTTGGCTGGCACCCATGTCTTCCCTTGGATATAATACTTGGTACCATGGGTAATATATCTGAGCCTCAAGCGAACTGGGTTATGCTACACCATCAGAAACTCAGGCTGGCCCACCAAGAAGCAGCAGCAAAGCTGCAAACCTCTCACCAACAACAGAAGCAGAAGTATGACTGGCACCCAATGAGCACACCACTGCTTCCTGGGGAAAGGGTTCTGCTACGGCACAGGGGAGGGGAGGGGAGGTAAGCTCTCAGATATTTGGGAAAAGTGAGACAACCAGGGCTGGTGTGGGGCCTTCTTCCTGCTTTAGGTATAGCACAATCCAGACGACCATCGCCAAGTAGGGAGGAGGCTGAACCATGACCATCTGGAACAGAACCTGAACAAGAGGACCATATTTCCCACAATGTCCCACAATGTTTTTACCAGTCTAGGATTAATGCTCAAAATCACTTCAGGTAGTAGCTGGGAACTACATTTTGTAATGCACAGGAGACAATAAACCTTTTAATCTGTCTGTCAATCCTGTCTTGCTTGGTCTGCTGAAGTGCTCTGACCAAGGGTGTCTTTATAGGGGAAGCTTACACAGCCCCTCTTCCCCCTTTCTACACGTTACACCGCACCCCC
Source organism: Telmatherina bonti (assembly GCF_933228915.1). NCBI lineage: Eukaryota > Metazoa > Chordata > Actinopteri > Atheriniformes > Telmatherinidae > Telmatherina > Telmatherina bonti. The sequence goes on along the minus strand of NC_136625.1, from coordinate 41,926,201 downwards.
TTGTACGAGCTGTCTGGTCCCTGTACGGCAGCTGTCAAAAGCTTGGTCCGCATTGCCGGAAGAGCGGACAGCTACACACTCACAGATCCACAAATCTTCAACAGGCCCAGGATTTACCAGGCCTAGGATCCACAAACTTCTACCAGGGAAAAGACCAAGACCTATGGTAGTGAAGCTACTTCGGCACAAAGATAAACAGTTAATTCTTTCTAAAGCTAAAAGCTTGAAGGGTACAAATATTTACATTAATGAGGACTACCCTGATGCTGTGCACCAAAGGCGTAAAGAATTGGTGCCAAAGTTGAGAGCGGCAAGAGAAAGTGGAAACATAGCTTACCTAAAATATGAGAAGCTTGTTGTGCGTCCTCGAGGAAATCAACCTAATGCTTCTGAGGTGGCCTTGTAAATATTTTGGCCCTGTATTTCAATTAAGTTCTTGCCTTTGGTCTTTACTAGATCATGATCATTGACCAATGTGCTACATGCAAAAAAAGAGTAAGCACTTTTATTCGCTCTAGTATTTGTAAAAGTACTTTTCACTATTGATGTACAATTGTTTCAACTAAGAACATTGATCTATGGTCAAACTGGTTTTGTCAGAATTGTACTGAGTTGTTTCCCTTTTGTTGGAAACTGTTGATTCTCTTGTTACCACCACCTGTAAGTCATCTGCTTTTATTAAATGAAAATTATGTTTTCAATCCTTTTGTCTTGGAAAGGGGTAAAAGTTATGAATATAATTTACAGTGGGATCCAGATGTGAATATTTTATCAGAAACTTGTACTTTTAATACCATTCAGCCTGCTTTGTTATGTGAGAAGCTCCATAAATTCCAGGTGGATACCTCCACAACCACCTGGATCTATGACTACCTCACAAACAGACCCCAGTTTGTGAGACTGAAAGGTTGTGTGTCTGAGATGGAGGTCAGCAGCACTGGTGCACCACAAGGAACTGTACTCTGGCCATTCCTCTTCACTCTGTACACCTCAGACTTCCAGTACAACTCTGAGTCCTGTCATCTGCAGAAATACTCTGATGACTCTGCAGTTGTGGGGTGTATCAGGGATGGACAAGAAGCAGAGTACAGAGAACTGGTCAGTCAGTTTGTTAAATGGTGCGGTGACAATCATCTCATATTAAATAGCAGCAAAACAAAAGAGATGATTGTTGACTTCAGGAGGAAGAAGAATAAACAAAGCACTGTTTCCATCCTGGGAGAGGAGGTGGAGGTGGTGGAGGAATACAAGTATCTTGGAGTTCAGCTGGACAACAAACTGGACTGGAAATGCAACACTGACTACATCTACAAGAAAGGTCAGAGCAGACTGGACTTCTTAAGGAAGCTGAGATGGTTTAACGTCTGCACCAAGATGTTGCATATCTTCTAGAAGTCTGTTGTGGAGAGTGCAGTCAGCTTTGCAGCATCTGCTGGGGTAGTAGCATCAGAACCAGAGACTTGAAGAGAATCAACAAACTGATCCAGAAAGCTGCTTCTGTGCTTGGAGTAACTCTGGAGCCGCTGGAGCTGATTGTCCAAAGAAGAATGCTGCACAAGCTGATGAAGATGATGGAGGATTCTTCACACCCTCTCCACAACACAGTGATGAAACAACAAAGTGTGTTCAGTGAGAGGCTTCTTCAGGTCCCATGTAAGACTGAAAGATACAAAAGATCATTCCTGCCAGCAGCCATCAGCCTCCGGAACAAGACCTCCTCTAGTTATTATTATTATATACCACAATATTTTCTTTTGGGGATTAATAAAGTATTTTTCATTCATTTTCACTTCATTTCATTTCATAACATTTTTACTACTTCCTTAAATGCGGTAATTTGTTCTGGAATACTAATTAGTGATATTTCTGGCCATTTTCCCATCTTTCAATTTACGAAGCTTAATGGAAAACTTACCAAGCAAATAGGTCATTAATCAACTCATCGTAATTTTAATGAACATAACATTTTGAAGTTTAAGAAACTTGTTGAGGAAACTTCTTGGAGTGAAGTATATAAACGTTTAGATGCAAAAGCAGCTTCCCAGTGTTTTTCCCACTCTCTGAACGCAGTGTTCAACAAATGTTTTCCACACCGTTATCTGCTAGACCGAAAAGTGATGGAGATAATTGCAAACCTTGGTTTACCTTAGGACTATATAAATCTTTAAAGAAAAAAAAATTATACAAGAAATATCTGTCATCCCCTACACCTTTAAATCTAGCTTTATATAAAATTTACAAAAATAGAATCACCTTTTAAAATTGGTAAAAAAAAAAATAAATAAATAAAATAAATAAATAAATTAAAAAAAATTTAAAAAAAAGAACTATTACTCACAACAGCTTAAAAAATCATCAACTAACATCAAACAAACATGGAAACTTATTTGTCAGCTGTGGCAAAAAGACAGAAAAAGCAGTTTCCTCCAACTTTTTCTGATGATGATAAATCATATTCCAATCCATATGATTCATTCATTTTCCGAACCGCTTATTCCAATTCAGGGTCGTGGGGAAGCTGGAGCCTATCCCAGCCGGCTTTGGGCGACAGGCAGGGTACACCCTGGACAGCTTGCCAGTCCATCGCAGGGCCACACAGAGAGATGAACAACCACGCTCACACTCACTCCTAGGGGCAATTTAGAGTAACCAATTAACCTAACATCATGTCTTTGGATGGTGGGAGGAAGCTGGAGTACCTGGAGAGAACCCACGCATACACGGGGAGAACATGCAAACTCCACACAGAAAGGCCACTGACCAAACCAGCCAAGGATTGAACCAGCAACCTTCTTGCTGTGAGGCCACAGTGCTAACCACTGCGCCACCGTGCAGCCCCAATCCATATGATATAGCACGTAAATTTAATGACTATTTTGTGAATATTGGTTCTTCACTTGCAAAAATGGTTCCCAATGTAGAGTGTAATCCCGCTGACTATATTCTTGGCAAGTTTCCAATTATGTCTAAATTTACTAACTCCGAACCAGAGGAAATAAAAGAAGTAATTGCAGGATGAAAGAATACTGCACCATGACATGATGAAATAGGTGTTTTTCTAATCAAAGAAGTTAAAGAGTGTCTCATAGGTCCTTTAACATATATCTTTTCTGTTTCTATGCATACAGGTAAAATTCCTGATGATTTAAAGTTGGCTAAAGTAGTTCCTTTACATAAGGGTGACAACACAAATCTTTTTACAAATTATAGACCCATATAAATTTTACCTTGTTTCTCAAACATTTTAGAAAAACTAGTTTACAGAAGGCTCTTGCAGCATCTTGAATTTAATAATGTATGTGTCATGATGTGGTTTGTGTTTTTCCTTAGTTCAGGTTTCCTGTTTTATTTTGTAGTTTTTCCTGTTTGGTTCTCTTGTTTGTTGTTTGGCTTTATTGATTTCCTGTTCATTGAGTTCACCTGGTCTTTTTTCAGTTCATTCCGTACACCTGTTTCTTGTTTGGTTCCCCAGTGTATTTATACCCCTCAGTTTTAGTTCTTCATTGCTGGATCATTTTGTTGCGCTAGTTTGTTTGTTGTTGTCCCCGGAGATCCTTAGTTAAAATAAATCTACTAAAATCTGCATCCCTGTTCCCTCATCTTTGCGTTTGGGTCCACACCTTCACCTTCCTCGCCGCCACCCCTTGACAGTATTATACACACAACAGTATGGCTTCAGAAAAAATCATTCTACCTATATGGCCCTTATCCAGCTGGTAAATTATTTTAGCACAAGAAAACAATGAATATGCATTAAGTATCTTTTGGACCTGTCAAAAGCATTTGATACTGTAAATCATCATATTTTGCTGTAAAAAAAATTAGATAAATATGGTTTTAAAGGCCATCTTCTTAGCTAGCTAGCGGATTATCTAACTAATAGACAGCAATATGTCCATTTCAAAAATTGTGTTTCTTGTAAAGCTACCATCCTATGTGGGGTCCCTCAAGGTTCGATTCTCGGACCATTATTATTTCTTAATCATGTTAATAATTTGGCGAAAGTATCTCAAAATGTTCTACCCATTCCTTTTGCAGATGACACAAATTTAGTGATGTCAAATAGAACCTTTGATTGCCTTATAAATGAGGCCTGAAGTGGTCTTAAGGATTTCTCTGACTGGTTTAAAATAAACAAACTTTCCTTGAATGTAAAGTGTATAAACAAGTACATAACCCTGTTATGTACCTGTTATGTACCTGTTCAGCTCTCCCTTCATAGAAGATTTGTGTCTACTTGCAGTTAATATGTTCCGCCACAAGGTGGCCACCCGACAGCACTAAGGTGTGATTTGCTGCACATGACGTGGCTCTGAGTATCGTCATGACACGGACGTATCAGTCATATTAATAGTGTGCGTAAATGAAATGAAACCACACCCATACTGATACATTCATGATGCCCATTTACAATAAATGACAAGTTCAGTGTCAAATCCTGGACCTGGACATTCTCTTATTCATCTGGACATAAATTGCTGTCCTGACCCGACACCCTGGAGTGATTACAAATCCATATATGAACTAGTTACAGTCCTCATTACAAAAAGAAATCAAATTTTATGATCTTCAGTGGCAAGAGAAAATTTGATCTAGGATGTGCTTCCCTATTTGTTGATTAAAATGTGGTTAAGCAGGTAAAAGTTGTGAAATTTCTTGGAGTGTTAGTTGATTATCAAGTTTGTTGGAAATCACATATTAACCATGTTTATACAAAGATCATGAAATCCTTTTGTATAATTAAGAAAATTTGTAACTTTTTAAGTACGTCTTGTCTTATTACTTTATATTATAGTCTTATTTTTCCATATATTAGCTACTGCAATATTGTATGGAGTTCTACCTACCATTCTAACCTTAAGAAAATTTATATGTTACAAAAAAAGAGTTGTTGCATTACACTCTCAAATGCATGGGTTCATTCTTCGCCTCTATTTCATAGACTTAACTTGTTAAAAATTTGTGATATAAACACAATTCAAATTTGTGTTTTTGTTTATAAATCTAGATTCAGGACAGATATTTTGTCCAGCTGTTTTGATCATTTTTTTCATTTTGAATTCTAATATTCACCAACACTGTACCAGGCAAGCAAATAATTTCCATCTGCCAAAGAATTTATCAACAAGGGGTCAATTTTTATTGAAGTATTGTGGTGCAGAGCTGTGGAATTGTCATCAACACGTGGCAAATATCTCTCCATCCTTATCAGCATTTAAATATAATTTAAAAGAATATGTGGCTTCCCTATATTATTAATATTGGAAAGTCTAGATGCAAATGAAACATACATTAGACTGGTGGTGTTTTAATAATCTCTGAATGTATTATTTTATTTACTGTGGATTTACTTTTGATTTACACAATCACTACTCACACACACACACATACACTCACACCCACATGCAAACTTTTTCTCTTTTTCTTTCATGTGCACACATTTACAAGGAAGCTAATTCATTATGGTATTTTTATCTTTATAGTTTCTTTATGTTTTGATTTTATTGCATGTCTGATTCTATTTTCTGTTTTTCTATTACATGTGTAATGTGTTGTATTTTTTTTTTAATGTTATGGTGAGATATCTAATAACCCTATAAGGTGTTTTTATCTCTCCCGCACAATCGATTTTCTTGTTGTCGTTTTTCTTTTTCTTAGATCTATAGTTTTATATTGTACAAATAAATCAATTAAAAAAAAAAAAAAAAAGTCGGATTCGTTTCCGGTGAGGGTTGGACTCCACCAAGGCTGCCCTTTATCACAGATTCTGTTCATAACTTATATGGACAGAATTTCTAGGCGCAGCCGAGGTGTTGAGGGGATCCGACTTGGTGGCCTCAGGATTGGGTCCCTGCTTTTTGCGGATGACATGGTCCTGTTGGCTTCATCTGGTCGTGATCTCCAGCTCTCACTTGAGCGATTCGCGGCCGAGTGTGAAGCGGCTGGGATGAGAATCAGCACCTCCAAATCTGAGACCATGGTCCTCAGCCGGAATAGGGTGGATTGCCCTCTCCGGGTCGGGAGTCAGGTCCTGCCTCAAGTGGAGGAGTTTAAATATCTCGGGGTCTTGTTCACGAGTGAGGGAAGGATGGAGCGTGGGATGGACAGACGGATCGGTGCGGCGTCTGCAGTAATGCGGACTCTGCGCCGGTCTGTCGTGATGAAGAAGGAGCTGAGCCAGAAGGTGAAGCTCTCGATTTATCAGTCGATCTACGTTCCTACCCTCACCTATGGTCATGAGCTGTGGGTCATGACCGAAAGAAGGAGATCTCGTATACAGGCGGCTGAAATGAGTTTCCTCCGCACGGTGGCCGGGCTCTCTATGCTGTTGTCTGCTGGGGAGTGAGCTGCACTGACTGGTATAGGAGGAGACTGAAGAAGCTGGTCAGAAAGGCCAGCTCTGTCCTGAGCTGACTTCTGGACTCTGTGGAAGAGGTGGTGGATTTAGATCCATCATGGACGCCACCTCCCACCCGCTGCGCCAGACTGTGGAGGGTCTAGCCAAAAGTGTGATGAAGGCAATAGAATCAGATTCTGTTTTTGATAATCCTAAATTGAGATGTTCCAAATACGCCCAATTGCCCTTTGATTATGAGAGAGGGACAAGAGCAGCGCGTCTGTCTGTATGCAGACGACCTCCTCTTGTTCATTTCAGATCCTGATACCAGCCTACCTGAGGTCTTCAGTATTCTAAATAGATTCCAAATACTCTCCGGATACAAACTGAATCTTGAAAAAAGTGAGGTATTCCCTATAAACAGAGCAGCTCATAATAATTCACTAGAAGCACTTCCCTTCAAAATCACAGACCAGTTTATCTACCTGGGAATCACTGTCACCAGAAAGCATTCAGATCTTTTCTCTGCCAACTTTCAACCTCTGCTTGAACAGACAAAGTCCAACCTGAAGTCTTGGTCATCCCTTCCTTTATCAGTTGCTGGCCGTATTAATTCTGTTCAAATGAATATTTTACCAAAATTTACATATCTTTTTCAGTGTTTGCCAATTTTCATTCCTAAATCCTTTTTTACTAAATTAAATGGCATTATAACAACTTTCATTTGGAACGGCAAGCCACCTCGGATAGCATGGGCCACTTTGCAGCAACCAAAAAAAATGGGAGGTATGGCCGCTCCAAACTTCCAACATTATTATTGGGCAGCAAACATTAGACCAATTGTCCACTGGCTGTATGAACATCCAGGAGCTGATGCTCCATCATGGCTACAATTAGAAGCATTATCTCGTCGCCCCTCATCCCTGCCAGCCCTAATTTTTTCCAATATGTCTCCACCTACTGAATGTACTAAAAATATTATTATGAAAAATACTGGATTCAGTGTAAACACAATTTTAATTGGACATCTTTTTCTCTAAGAGCTCCAGTTCGCTCAAACCACCTCTTCAAACCATCTTTAACGGACAAAACCTTCACTGACTGGGATGATATGGGCATTAAAACCCTCGCTGACTTTTATGATAATGGGACATTTATTTCATTTGCCAACTTTCAATCTAAATTTAACATACCAAACAGTGATTTTTTCCGCTATTTACAACCACGGGATTTTATGTTTAAAAGTGTCTCTCAGTTTTCCAATGCACCACCAAAAAATCCAATTGACTCAATTTTAGATCAGCCTCAAGCATTTAAGGGCATTATTTCAATTTTGTATAATAAATTATTATGCAATGAAAAAACAGCTTTTTTTGTACTGAAGCATGAATGGGAAACTGAGTTAAATATAACACTTTGTGATGACCTCTGGCTGTCCATCCTTAAAAGGGTCCACACTTCTTCAGTTTGTGCAAAACAATCATTTATGCAATGTAAGATTTTGCACCGCTGTTTCTGGACCAACCAAAAGATGGCAAAGATTTTTCCAGATGTGAACCCAAATTGCAGTTGGTGTGGTGCTACTCCTGCCAACCACGTCCATATGTTCAGGTCCTGAACAAAACTAAAACCATTCTGGCAAAACATTTTCACTTTAATAAGCTTGGTTATTGGTAAATCAATACAACCATACTGTGATTTATTTGGCATTATTGCAGCTGTGTACTTGACCATTTATGCCACAATGACAAAGTAATGACTGGTATGTCCTACTGTATTTAGGCGCTAAATGCAGTCGCCTCCAGGTATCAATTGCATGGCCGCATGTCGGTCATGGTGATGGTGAAGCCCGCGAAGTCTACCATAGGTGAGACGAAGATGAATTTGTCAGGGTTGAAGATGATGCTGTTCCTGCCGTAGATGTCCAGCCATTCAACCGGCCCCCTCTATAGTGTCGGCCCTCAGCAAGGGGTCGAGCATGAGGCGAAGGGGTGGACCGGACATCCTGGGCAGAGGCTGGTGGGGGCATGTATTGAACGTGCTCTGGGCATACAGCCCCAGGAGGTGTCTCCGTAAGGCCTCCCTGTTGGCCTCCGTGGCCGGCATGGGGAGTTAGCTTAAATGGGGGCTCTGCCCGCCGAGGGCAGTCACACGCTTCAGAAGTTCAGAAGTCGCCAAGTTGACCTCACCGAGTGTCGGGAACTTGTCTGATATCATGCCTAGGTCGACACAGTCCATACAAGAGAGAAATACACGGTCTGATGTGTCTGTATGTCCCTGCCGCATGTTAGATAGAGCCACTCGGGCCACCATCGTGTTTTCTGCACGGACAGCGAGTGCCTACATAGCTGAGAGGACATCTTTTTCATCAATGTCCACGAGACTCTTGCCTGCCGCATGAGTGAGGTCTTTTCTCAGGTCCTCCTCGCAGCACTCCAGCAGCTGCGTGACGACGTCAGAGCCGGCCAATTTAGTGCCCCTCTTGTATTCATCCCAGCGGGTAAGGAAATATGACCACGTCTCGGCCGTTGGATGGTCGCTTGAGTTTTTCTATCTTACGTTTGTGCGTGGCTCCCTGAGGGCTGCAGTGTGGGTGGTCGCGTGGATGTTAAGCATGGCTGCTACCACCGCTGCCTCTGCGTGTCTAGCAACATAGTCACAATCTTCGATGGGGCAACGTACGCTCATTCTTGGTCAAGTTCAGATGTTTGGTTATAGGAATGATATTCCATTTGTTCACCTGCTTTATTTAAGCATGCCAGTGAAAGGACAATAACCAAACATGTCCTGAACGCAGTCAGGCTTTCCTGTGTGTACATGTGTCACCCTGAAAGGGGACCAGAGTGCAACATTCTCTAATGTCCAGCTTCTTCACCTTCTTTCAGTCCAACCAACCTCACATTATTACACCTGCTTCGGTTCTCATAATCATCCATTTTCTGCCAAAGTTTCTTTACTCGTTCCGTTATCATTAGCCATGTTAGCAGCGTTGTCCTCCACACTAGAAATGTGGGTTTCAGCTTCATCCATTCGTGTTTGAAGTGCACTTACAGAGTTTTTGAGCTCCGTGGTGTCTGGCCGAATTATGGTCACATCGGTCGCCACTTGATTTAAAGTTGCTCCAAGTTTTGCAATCTCAGAGAAAAGCTCTTCCATGTTGTTTTTTGGGTTAGCTCCGGGGCTAGTGCTAGCCAGTCTAGCATCTGCAAGGTTTGTAGCTTTCAGACGGGTCTGCACACTTCGCTTAGGCTGACTCATTTCAAATTTCAGATTTTCTGCATGGTAAAGAGGAGTTAGAAATAGTTGCGGAGCATTTTCATAATTTAATTGCCTTTAATTATCATCAGGGATCGGGAGCGCGTCTAGAGTGCTACCATTTCGCAGGTATCCCCACGAGACTCCTCAAATTTAACATATTTTACAACATCACAGAGTTTTGTTTACCTGCAGCTTTCAGTGTCAATGTGTGAGGCTTTTATATTTGTGGATTTGCAGGCATTTTTAGCAGGCATGGTAGACAGTGAAGCAGTTCCTGTCCAGCTACGACAAAGCCCAATCTTACACTCCACACACATCCTGTCATGGGCCATCTTTTTGGTTTTCTGTGCACTGTGTTAGTTCCTACCATCTGGTCAGAGGTGTCCACTCCCCCCATGTACTTATATATAGTACATATATACTAGTCTTCTGCCACCACAGGACAGTCTCCCCCATGTAGACAGGATGGAGATGATGGAGACCTCCATGGTATCCATCCATTTTATGAAGAGAAGGTCACCATCCCTGATGGAGCCTCTCTCAGATTTTTTGTTCTCCTCAGTTGTTGGCACTCCAACTCTGCCCTGCATGTAGGTTCCACATGCCCCAAACCCTTGGAACAGGACAGGGCTTGTATAAAAATTGTCACAGTAAACAATGTAGCCACTCCCCAGGTTCTCCTTGTTCACCAGCTCTGTCACCACACCAAAAGAAGGCCCGTTACCTGAAGCATCCTGATTTTTCCCTGGGTACAGCTTGAAGTCAACTGTGAACCCACTGTGAACCCCTCAGCTAACACAAAAACTTGAATTTCCTATTTTGTTGGTATGTTTTTCATGTATTGCTTCAGTTTGAGCCTTGCTTTTGTGGCTTTCATCAACCGAGATGTGCTGCTTTGGATGGTACGCACCCTTGCATTGATTTCTGATCATTTCCATGAGAGGCCTGACCTTTAGCAGGGTGTCATATTCCTTTGTACCCTTCTTCAGTTCATTGATGGCGTCCTTTTCTGGATCACTTATGTGCAAGTTAGAGGTGATTGTCGAAACCTGTCTCTTCCACAAGATAAATAGTTTTTCTCCTCTAATAGTCAGACATTTTTGGAATGTTGCAGACAGACATAAACAGCATCATGGCCAGGTATTTGAGAGCTCCCGTTGGGTTAGGTCAGTCCACACAAATTTCTTCCCTCTCGCCAAATTTTTCTGGACTTTGTTGTGTTTGCACACAATAGCCTGAGCACCTCAGAGTCAAAAAAGAGGGAAAAATATCATCTGGTGCATGTATGCCAGTGGTCAGAGGGGGTTGGACACCAGGGATACGTGTAGGGCTAAATCTGGGTGGGTGAGGGTTGGCAGTGTCATCGTCTGCCTCAGTTTTCCAGTTCTGATGATGGTGTGGTGACCTGCTACGATGGGCATCACCAGCAGCATCATCACCTCTGCTCCTTCAGCCTTAGCCATGGATCTGACTTCATCCCTGCCTTTTGTCACCATTACTGAATGGACGTTCATCAGAGTAATATCTAAAAAATATGAACATACCGTGACATTAGAAAAGACTATGGTGAAAATACTATGGAGAAAAATGAAGGCCCTCATGAACACACAGAATAGGAAAAAACTTATCAAATAAAGATAAAGAAAATTCAGACAAAACAAATAGAAACATGGACTAGAAAATGAAGACACATTGCTGTAATGAACCTGGGAATATTCAGTGCATACTAACTGTATTACTTCCTGTGGTTGTGATCCATCCTCCAGAAATCTCACCAGGACTTTCCCCTCTTTCAGATCCTCTCAGATTATCTCCATTATTTACAAAATGTCACTGTGATTACTAATGATTGGGTCTATATAAATACAGGAACTATGGCAAAAAAGATGAACGTTGGCAAGAAACATGGAAAGATGAAGAAAAAAGATGAATTAAAACAAAAACAGAAAAAACACCCTAAAAACTATCAAAATTTACACTAATCCTATTATTCATGATTACAAATTATTATTTACAGGAGTTATCTGGAGAAAAACACCGCAAAGAACCCGCTAAATCACTGCTATGATCCTACAGATGTTCGCTCAGTCTTCGCTGCTGTAACCCACAGCTGCTCACTATACCTTGGCCTCTTGTGCGTAACCCTGCAAAAACCATAACATGTCATATATCAACAGCTACGTTTCTCATCTTTCAGAATCTGTTGGAACTACGCTGATAGCGTAAATGGTTGTGGAGTTACGCTAGTTTGAATTGCACGTGTCACTTTCTTTCGCCGCCAATAGAATCTTCATTAAAGGATTATGTTTTACTTGGGGGGGTATTGGCTGGATGTAAATTATGCCATTGATTGGCACCATTACAGGTAATAAGTTCACTATGGTCAACCGAATGCTCCAAATGAAGATTGTCCAAAATTTTTAAAGAAGATTGCATCTAAAGAACTATTTGAACAGGAGGAGACTTTAACTGCATTCTAAAGCAGTCTATAGAAAGACTCCCACCAGAAAAAGACCCAATGTCTAAAAAAATCTGCCACTAAACATGCAATGATGGACAAGTTGGGGCTGGTAGATGTCTGGCACCATTTATATCCTAAAGAAAAAGATTCTACTTTCATGTTGTAGGTGCACAGCTGACATGTTTGTGGTAGATTTCTACAGAAGCAGAGAATGCGACATAGTGATGGGCTGAGCAGTGAAGAACAGGCAGGCACAGGTTTACAGTAACAAAAATATATAGTAACATGTTTAACATGACAGACTAAATCGGACCCACAAAAGAGGTCAACATAACCTGTTGACACACACACACAGACATAATGTGTGTGTGTGTGTGTCACACACACACACACATTATATATGTATAAAGTGTGTGTGTGTGTGTGACACACACACATCTTTATATATGTATGCACACACACACACACACACATAATGTGTGTGTGTGTGTGTGTGTGTGTGTGTGTGTGTGTGTGTGTGTGTGTGTGTGTGTGTGCATACATGTGTGTATGGGGTATGTATGGAGGAGAGTTGTGGTGCGTGAGAGTAGGGGAGTGTGGTCGTAGTGTAGGGTAGGAGGGTAGGGGTGTGTGTATGAGGGAGTGTGTTGGTGCATGTGGATGAGGGGGAAGGGGGGATGTATGGGGGAGTGTAGTGATACACGGTGATGGGGTTAGGCATGTGTGTTGGGGTGCAAGTGTGTATATAAATGTGTGTGAGGGTGCAGGTGTTTGGGTGCATAGTGGTACATGTGTATGGGGGATGTGAGGGTAGGGGTGTGTTTAGAGGAGGGTGGGGGTGCATGTAGGCGGGGGTATAGTGGTATGTGTGTGTAGCCCTGTGGTAATAAGGGGCTAAAGTAAAATCTCTTTGAGGTTATTTTGTCACTACAGCACCATAAAGCGAATGTTTATTTACTTTATACTGTTTTATTTGTAAAAGGATACAAATTACCAGGTTGAGTCAGTTACCAGGTTGAGTCAGTTACCAGGTTGAGTCAGTTACCAGGTTGAGTCAGTTACCAGGTTGAGTCAGTTACCAGGTTGCAGACCTGGTAACTGACTCTTCAAAAGCCCAAGAAGTATCTGTCCAAAATATGGATCCTTCCTTGTTCGATTTCAGTGGTTCCCCTATAACTCAGGAATGGAAAGAGAGACTAAGCCAAAAGCTGGCCCAGCATGCTAACGTATTTTCCACCGAAGAATGGGATGTCGGCTTGGCCAAAGGAGTACAGCATCATATTAGCCTCAGTGATCACACTCCATTCAGGGAAAGGTCCCGACGAGTTGCCCCTGCAGATTTGGATGATCTGTGACGCCATCTTCAAGGACTGCTAGCAGCAGGGATTATAAAAGAGTCTAGGAGTCCCTATGCGTCGCCAATAGTCATTGCACGCAAAAAGAATGGTCAGCTTCGCATGTGTATCGACTACCGGACCTTGAACCGCAGAACCATCCCTGACCAATACACTGTGCCACGCATCGATGATGCTCTCGACTCCCTGTCCGGCAGCAGATGGTTTTCTGTGCTGGACCTGCGCAGCGGTTATTATCAAATACCAATGGCTGAAGAGGACAAAGAGAAAACCGCCTTCATATGTCCTCTGGGATTCTTCCAGTTTGAAAGAATGCCGCAGGGGATCACTGGAGCCCCAGCGACATTTCAAAGACTCATGGAGAAGGTAGTCGGCAACATGAATATGCTGGAAGTAATAGTCTACCTGGATGACCTAATAGTCTTTGGCAAGACCCTGGAAGAATATGAAGACAGACTTCTTAAGGTGATAACTCGTCTTGAGGAAGCAAGACTTAAGTTGTCTTTAAATAAGTGCCAGTTCTGCCGCCCACAAGTCACCTATGTGGGTCATATTATCTCTGAGCATGGCATCGCCACCGACCCGGCAAAGGTGGAGGCAGTAACTCGGTGGAAACAGCCTACTGACCTCCCATCCCTACAGTCATTCTTGGGAGTTTGTGGCTACTACCGACGTTTCATATAAGACTTCTCCATCATTGTGCGACCACTCACTGAACTGTGTAAGGGTTATCCCCCAACGCAAAAGAAAAGAAAGTCCACTCCGTCACCAGATAAAACTAACTACAAAGTGCATGATCCTTTTGGAGACTGGTGGGATCAGTCCTGTTCTGAGGCTTTCAGGAAAATTATCAGCTGCCTTACAAACGCCCCTGTGTTGGCATTTGCTGACCCAACAAAGCCCTATACACTCCACATTGATGCCAGCTTCTGTGGGCTTGGTGCTGTCCTTAACCAGGAACATCCAGAAGGGTTGAGGTCAGTAGCCTTTGCCAGTTGAAAGTTGAGTGCTTCAGAGAAAAACTACCCAGTGCACCAATTAGAGTTCCTGGCGTTGAAGTGGGCTGTAGTGAATAAGTTCCACGATTATCTGTATGGAGCCCAGTTCACTGTGAGGACCAACAACAACCCCCTCACTTATATTCTTACGACAGCTAAACTCAATGCAACTGGTCACCGCTGGCTCTCAGCGCTTTCAATCTACAACTTCTTGTTCCTATGGTTCTGAAGTCCCTCCATGATGAATCTGGGCATCTGGGAGTGGAAAAGACATTGGAACTCATTCGAGATCGATTCTACTGGCCTAAAATGGGGACTGAAGTGGAGCAATATATACAGAACTGTGGGAGGTGCATCCTTCGCAAAGCTCTCCCTCAAAAACCTGCTCCTCTGAACCAGATCACAAGCCAAGGACCACTAGATCTGGTCTGTATCGATTTCCTATCATTTAAGCCCGATTCACAAGGTCATGGCAACATCTTAGTAGTGACAGATCACTTTACTCGATACGCTCAAGCCTTTCCAGCGAAAGACCAGAAAGCGACCACAGTGGCTAAAATACTGTGTGAACATTACTTCGTGCATTCTGGACTCCCCGCCCGCATACATTCAGATCAGGGGCGAGATTTTGAAAGCAAGTTGATTGAAGACCTACTGAAGATGCTCGGCATTCATAAGTCTAGAACCACTCCATATCACCCCCAGGGAGATCCCCAACCAGAGAGATTTAATCGAACATTGTTGTCAATGCTGGGAACCCTGGACCCAAAGCAAAAGCAAAGATGGAGTCAAAAGATAAGTCAGTTGGTACATGCTTATAACTGCTCACAAAGCGAGGCTACAGGGTACTCACCTTATCTCCTCATGTTTGGTAGAGAAGCTCACCTACCAGTAGACCTTTGTTTTAGGGTTTCGGTTGAAAGCCAAAAGACTACATCTTACCACCGCTATGTAGCACAGCTAAGGAAAGATCTTCAGGAAGCTTACATGTTAACCACTCAGTCTGCCGACAAGAGCCACCAAAGAAACAAAAACAAAATGCTCATGATAAGCATGTCAAAGAGCAAGTACTGGATAAAGGCGATTGTGTACTGCTTAGAAACTTTGGAGTGACTGGCAAGCACAAGCTGAAATTGATTGAAGTAGAGATTTCAGTTGAACGTCCCAGACGAGTGACCCGACCAGTAGTTCGGTTGAGCTATGATGAGCTTGGCGAACCCTCTGAGCACCCAGTGACAGTTCTCAGCCATAGAGTGTTGGTGGCAAGTGGGACTTACCGAGATCACAGACGTACTGCTTGTCAGACGTTTTGGTGTCATCCTTTGGCCTTATGCGCCACTTGTTTGAACTTAAACCCTTCCTTTACTCACCAAGCTAGTAAGGTGTCAAAGTGTTATTTTGATTTTGACATCAAAACCCTTTTAGAAGGGGGAGGGTGTAGCCCTGTGGTAATAAGGGGCTAAAGTAAAATCTCTTTGAGGTTATTTTGTCACTACAGCACCATAAAGCGAATGTTTATTTACTTTATACTGTTTTATTTGTAAAAGGATAAAAATGCATTTGTTATAAGTGTGTTTCACTGTTATTTTATTCAGACATGAAGATTTAAGAATATTATTTCGTTAAAATAATAGTTTTTATTTCGTATTGAATCTGGTGTCACTTCCGGGTTGTTTTCCTCATCCGTAATTCTATCAGAATATCAGAATATGTAGTCACTCACCTTTGTGCCTTTTGATTGATGAACAAAGTGAGGGGGAAGGACTAACAATGAGAGCGAAGGGTGAGGGTGGAGGAGAGACCGGACTGGGGAAAGAGACATGAAGGAGGAAAAAAGTTTGCCGCGTGGAGTATCACGCGGTACAAAGAGCCTTCTCGCTTAAAGTGTGCGAGAGGGAGAGAAAAGGACTGAAGCTCGTACGTTTTACGAGTGGGAAGACGTGAATTCAGACTCGAAGCAGCGCGAGGAGGTTCGGGAAAGGAGTCTCAAGGAGGAAAAAGGTGCGCGGGAAGGCAGTTAATGGCGGACAACGCAACCAGCCTGACGTCGCACGGATTCGCCATTCCGTGGTCGGACGTTTCAACGCTCTCAATGTTTTGCAAGACTTACAGGCCTGCAACGTGTTTTTTCCTGAGACTTCGGATCCGTGAGTTCAGTACCAGCACGAGTAACCGTACGAGCGCGCGCATGTGTAGGCCCATGACCGTTACATAAGAGACGGTTAAATAGGTTTAATGTGGTTTAACGTTGGTTTATATTTGCATGTGTAAGACTGAATACTGATGGTATTGATGTGGGTACACAGAAATAAGAAACCAGTGAGTTAAAGACACTTTATTGTGCAGATTGTAGGCTTTGAACCAGCTCAAATCTTTGGTTTATTTGTTTTATTTTCTGTTTAAATTTTTATGTTTACTAGCTTGGCCCACTGTTCCTGTCGACAAAACTGGGTGGTTGTTCAATAAAGGCCAGGCAGTTTGTTCAACTTTAAATCATCTCCGGGTCATATCTGTGTGAGAAACATTTTTGCACAACATTAGTTTACTTTTAAGTTTGGAATAATCCACTTTCAGGTGCACCTTCGTGGTATCCACCTTTAGTTAAAACGAACCCAAGCACCCGCTACTCACATAGGCAAGACAGACTGAACGGGTGCTACATGTGTATGGGGGGGTGGAGGGGTAGTGATATGTGTGTATGGGGGGGTGGAGGGGTAGTGGTTATCAAGAGGGTAGGACAGAGGTGAGAAAGGTGTTTGTGTAACAGGTGTGTGTGTGTAACTTATTGGGGCGTAGGCAAGGAGGGACTCCAGCATGTCTCCGGGTGGGGAGTGTTCTGGGTGGGTGTGGACGGTGGACCGTTGGTCTGGGGTCCCCTTCTGCCGCCCCTCCCCCTCCTTGCCCTCCTGCCGCCCTTTGCATGTGGCTGATTGGTGCCTCCTGGGGCCGGTGGTCGCTCCTTGGTTGGCGTTGGTGAGGGCTCTGGCCGTTGGGGCGGCTGCTCCTGCTTGTCCTGGTCTTCGGGGGCCCTGGGAATGGGGGCGTGCCTAGTGCCGAAGGCAGCTCACCTTCTAGAGGGAGTTACTTCCCTCTGGTCCTAAATCCCCTTCCCCTTCCCCGCTCACCACCACACACAGGCAGGGTGTTGGGAGCTGGGCATGGTGTCCTGGGTGGTGAGAAAGGCCATGAAGGTGGTCTTGATCACTGCACCCAGTACTGGCCCACCTCCCAATTTTAATTACACTTAGTCACTATATCACAAACAACACACTGACAACTCATGGACGTCTTTTCGGGGGCGGGCCATGCAGTGTATGGTGGGCGGGGCCGCTTAGGCAGTCCCTCTTCCAACATGGTGGGGTTACTGCCCCTCAATTTAAATTACAAACATCACACACTTCACTATCATTAGAGGGGAGGGGGGAGGGGAGAAGGGGTTCTCTCATGCCCCTATTTCCGGGGCTTCGCTGGGGGGTGCGGGTGAGGCGGGGTGGGTTGGCTGCCCAGTAGATCTGGGTCTGGGCTGGCCTGACTGGGGGGAGAACTCTGCTGGCTCTGGGAGTTGCTGGGCTGGCTGGGTCTGGGGGGTGGGGGGGTGGGGGCACTGGGGATGGTGGGCGGTAGCTGTGGGGGCCCTGATCGGGGCCTTACTGGTTTCTGCTCCCCCAGGGGCGTCCCACACGGGACATGTTGGGAAGGAAAGATGAGGGCGTGCGGGAAAGAATGGATTGTGGATGGAATGTAAGAGAGTAGAGGTGGGGGGGGGGGGGGGGGGGGTGTATGGGTAGAGCGGAAGTGGGGTGGGAGAGTGTGCAATGGGGGGGGTGAAAAAAGGGGGAGTATTTAAGTGGGGTGTAGAGGGGGAGGGATGGGATTGGAGGTGTGGGCACGTACAGGAGGTAAGGTATGAATGGAGACGGAAAGGTGAGTTGGGGGGCGTGTGTGTAGGGAGGAGGGGGTTGATTGGAGGTGTGGTGGGGGTGTGTGTGCTGATAAATAAGGGACTGAGTGAACTGGGGGTGAGAAGGGGGGGGGGGGGGGTCGAGGTGTGTAGAGAGGGAGCTCGTGAGGGGTGTTGTGTTATGTGGTGTATGTGTGCATCAGGGAGTATGTAAGTGGGGGAAGGGGTAGGGGTTGTGACATGGAGCATGTTTAATGGATTTTGCCTGGCCTCCACTCGGCGGCTGTCTGGGGATCCTGGCTCTCCATTGGTGTGGGCTGGACCCTCTGCCCGTGGGGGGTTGGGGGTTGTCTTCGCGCTCTGTCTACCCTGGGCGGCCGGTGCCCGGCGGGGCTGGTTCCTGCCGGTCTGGGCCCACTGGGGCCTGTTCCCCCTGACTGTGGGGGACTCTGGCTGGGGCTCCCCTCCGCTGCCTCCTGGGTGGGTCCATAGCTGGCTCTGGAGTGGGGTGGTTGGATCCTGTGCCTGGGGGTGGCTGCCGGCCACATGGGTCTCTGGTCCTCCTGGCCTGCTTCTTGCCTTTTATGTGGGCGGGGTCACATTGTGTGGGCGGAGTCACATTGGCATGATCACTCTTCTCTGTTTTTTTTTTTTGTTTTGTTTTTTTAAAACCTGTCCTGTCCAGCATCTCAGCATACAGAACAACAATCTGCGCGCCGTATTTTTGCCAGACAGATTTGCTCTGTCAAGGGAGACATCTCATGTAAATAGCTGCCCTTGATAATCGGAATATTTTTATTATTATGATAATTATTTTATTTTATTTATTTATTTAATTTTTTTTTTCCTTTTTTCATTTTGCAATCATCGTTAGTCTTGATATGGCCGAGCTGGACCTGGCAGGGGAAGAGGAAAAAAGAGGAAATGATAGGACAAAAAGAGAGAGAGAAAAGAAAGGCGTGTCTATGCTGCTAAAGTTACAGTATTTGCAAAACAATATAAAGTAAATACAACAAGCCGCAAAGAGAGCCGGCAGCCCGCAGAGCCCCGGCCAAGACCCAGCGGGCCCCGCCCACCCAGAGCAAAACCATCGCGGGCCGGCGCCACCACGATACCAGGGGCGGGATCCCCAAGGACAAGGACACGTCCGTAGACCCTCCCCCCAACAACCCCTCCCCACAACCCTCCCGCTGCTTCCTGAATTTCGTAAGTATAATGGATTTGAGTTGCTGATATTCTAGAAATCTGCTACTATTAATTGCATATTGTGATGATAGAGTGTCAAAAGATAAAATTCTTCTGTTATGGATAATATGCTCTAAATAATTAATTCCTTTATTAATCCATTGTTTAAAGTTGATCATATTTTTGTGTAGAAGAATGTCAGGGTTGTTCCAGATAGGTGTGAGTTTACATGGGATAATTGATGAATTGTTTTTTTTAAGAAATTCCCACCAAGCTGTCAGAGAGGTGCTAATGTTGACGCTTTTGAAGCACTTTAACTTTTTTACACTGAAGCTGAAGAATGGAAGATTAGAGATTTCCACATTGTCACAGAATGTTTGTTCTAAGTCTATCCATGGTTCATCTAATGGACTCGGTTTAAGCCATTTTAAGATATATTGCAGCCTATTTGCTAAGAAATAATGTTGAAAGTTAGGTAAGTCTAAGCCTCACTCTTCTCTGAACACGTTTCACTCTGTATGTTCTGTATGTGACACAGTCACTGGGTTGTGTGCAGGATTATTCACTAACAGCAGCTTGTTTTCTTTGTCTCTCAATAATATTTAACCCGACAGTTTATGGTGCTCCTGACAGTTGATAGTCTAGTCCTCTGCAGGGGGAATGAGAATCTAAGACTGGCCCGTTTGTGTCTGTGTGTGTGAATATGTAGGCAAATGTGTATGGGTGTATATGCGTACGTTTATGCAGATGTCTGTTATTTCCTTCTCTCTCTTTCTATCTCTTTCTTTTACTCTCTCTCTACGAGGGGTTTTCTTTCTCTTTCCATTTTTCTTTCTGTTGCTCCTATCCTCTCTGGTCTGGTCCAGCAGTAGAAACTCTGTTTTACAATCATACAAAATAAATAAAGAAATAAATCTTTCCCGTTACAAAGGTAAGTGCACTGAAATTTGTTGCCATGATTAAGAAAAACCTGCTCAGTTAAACCGAGAGGTTACGCGGATTTTCACTGCATATTCATACTTTTGTCCAAATAAATTAACGTCTCGGTTAGCGTTTCTTCTGTTTGAAGCCAAACGTCGAATCAAACAAAAATGATTATCTCATATGTATCGTGAATTACAGGGATGAGGTGGCCCTAGCTAGCTGGTGAGCTAACTGTACAGAGCTTTCATTCATGTCACTTAATGTTGAAAAAGGTTTTGTGAAAAAGAGAATATGGGCTTTAAAGAACTTCATTCAAGTCATATTATGTGTCAGTGTTAATAAATGTGTAATAACATGAATCACTTCACTGAGCACTGAAAATGTACTTTGCTATTTTATTCAAACAGAATGTGTTTGTGTTTAAAAGAAGTGTTACACCCAAAAGTAATGCTGCTTTTATTATGACTTACATTCACCATTTTCTTATTATACATCCCATTCATCCAACCATCCAGATGACAACCCATTCTATACCAGTGGTGAACCCCAATGCCCCTCCAAATCGCCAGCAGGCCATACTGTTGGCAAGCAAACAGGCACGACTGTATTGTGACCGAAAGTTGGTCTTCCCCCAAACCCCTCGGAACTTCTGAAACACTCCACTGCCTTGGCCCATGCAGAGAAGCTCCTCAAAGCAGAGGGTATTCAATCACCATCGCGCCAGCAGTGTCTGGGGAAGCTTGTGTTACCTTTTGAGCAGTACAAGAATGCACCATTCCACTGGCTTGTGAGTAATAATGTGGGCTACATGAAGTAGTAGTAGTACAAATCTTCTTAATTCTTGCTAAGTAACATGGCATTTGTTATGTAACAGTTCATTAACTAAGTAAGCGTATGTGATTACAGCATCATTGACAAGCACGGAGCTGAAGTGGCAAACACACTCAAAAAAGTGAAGACTACAAAACAATGGGTGAAGAACTACCTGACTGAGTGTAGCGTATTATCATTAACGTTAACCTGGGATCCAATGTCGGAGCGATAGTGGGTGTTTTAATTATTAATTCACTGTGTCCTTAGACAAGCGGACGATCTCGGGGCACCACCCAGCTCTAAATTTGTTATACGGTCAGGCAGGGAATACCGTAATATGACAATGATATTTGTCTAATAACAGATAACCATCAGTCTCAAAATACGCTTACTGTAAGTTCTCGTCAGAGGGAACAAATCACTTCTCAAAGATCGATCACGTGACCACGACTTCTTAAAATATAACACACTTCATTAAAACCACACCGGTTAAAATCATCAGGCACAAATGAAATTAATAATGTAAAATAGCGTCAGCAAGCATCAAATACTGAATTAGCCAAGATGAGAGAGAGAGAGTTAAAGCGAGTATGGAAGCTCGAGCCGAGCCAACAGCATAAATGTAAAATAAGATTATTAAAGGTAAAGTTATGTAAGCAGCTTACATAACTTACACAACTAGGAAGGTTGGAAAGATGGCAAGTCTAATGCAGTTAACTAAATATGTCAGGGTAGACTATCAGGCGGATACCGGGGAAATAGATTTAAAAAGGGCAGCTTATGCTAAGACACCAGCTGGATCGGAGACAGTGGAATAATGGGTCGGCCTTCCTTCAGCGTCTTGGTGGTCGAGAACCCGAACCTTGGGTCCAGTGGGCAAGGATTCAGTGGTCGTCCTGATACTTGTCCAAAGGGGACCTCCGCAGGAGTCAGGAGCTCGCCTCGAACTGGTTTGACGTCTGAAGCTGGACCCAACTCCGATTAGAATCCACGGGTGCCGGCAAAGTCCTGGGATCAGCTGGAGCAGTAACGTTCAGGTTGTCCATACGTTACTGGTCACAGTCTTTGTGGGCTGGGAGAGCACCTTCGATGGTGTGTCAGAAGCAAATAATTGTTCAGCCAGAATTGGATGAGTTTTCTGGTGTTAAGCAGTCGAGCGAGCTTACTGTAATAAAAACGAGCACGGCGCCAGATGGACAAAAACACGACTAAAGCAAACATCAAATGAAAACGAAGAGAAAAAAAACAAGAGAGAAACAAAAGAAACGAGAGAGAAAAAAACGAGAGGAAAAAAAACAACAGCAGAAAAAAAAAAAAAGAGAGCGAGTTCCCGGAAGACCCGCAGTTAAATTTGCCGTCGCTCTGGGGCGGACTTTAGATTCTCCAATCAGAGCGCAGGGGTCAGGACATGGAGTCTGAAGGTTTGGTCAAAATACTGAGTTGTTGGGGAATTAAACTAAACATTTTTCCAACCTCAAAACATGTCGATAAAATCCATTTAAAGATGAGAAGAAGTAGGAATGATCCCTATAAACATGAACCTTAAAACAGTTTTGCTGCTGTCAAAAGGGGAAAAGGTTTGTAAACAGGTACAAGACATTTCAAGACACTTCATCGATGATTTTCACTTTCCACGGATCTGGTGGGTCAAGAAATCATTTCCACACAACAAGTTCTTACTTTGAGTCAGAGTCGTTAATAACAACAGCATATAATGTTAATCACAGTGTATTTAATCAGCCTGAAATGCATATCTCAACCTGTTCGAAGGTGTCTGCTAGATGGTGCCATTGCTCCATCCAAGGACTCACAGAAATTAACTAACTTGCTAACTTCTGAGGATTTCACATCTGAAAAACGGTTAAAGTCTTGGATTAATTGAGAAAGGAAGGAGAGTCCATTTATCCAGGTGTGCTGAGGATACATCCAGTATTTTATACAGTTTTAGAGTTCAGAGCTTAAAGGTTCTGCTCTGGAATCTGGTCTCTGTGTGCTGTGGATACAGAGGGACCTCCTGGGGTGATGGACAACAGGCTCTTACCAGGGTCCAACTTCAAAAGGGTGCCACAGTCTGTCTGTGTAGACATTTCCTACCAGGAACAAGATAAAACCAGCAGGGTTCCTGGTTTAAAGTGGAGGTCTGTCTGCCCGGATTAAGATGGATCTGATTTTTAGGGCTTTCATAGAGCTCGGTTTTGGAGATGTGTGGATGGACCTCCTCAGATAAGAACTTCCTGAGTTCTTATCTGATTCTGCACAGTGTACTGATGGTACACTGCGCAGAAACACAAGCATGAGCAGTTGGCTGACAAGCAGAGGGAAAATATACAGAAGGCCTATAGCTCAGTCAAGAGGTGGCTGAACACACCGATGACCCACATCACAAGTGTGCAGATGAAGCGGTTTCAGACGTACATCTATGAGAAGGAGAAAGTAAGTGCTGACATTCTAAAAATTTGCATCTGCACAATAAATAATAAGTACCATGCTGGCTGAATGCATGATGTTGACTGAAAGATGATGTATCATCTGCATGACTTTATTGTTCAGCAACCACAGGCAACCTCTTCCACGTCTGATCCTCTGTCATGGCCAGGTGACGAAGCTGAAATGGTGACTGCATCCCAGTCTGTGGAAGGTAAGAGACAAATCTAGTAAATAGATTAAAAGCCATTTAAAGAACATCAGCAGCAATGGAAAAAAAAACAACTCTGTTCCATTTTTAGAATATCTTCAGTCCCAGACTTCTCAATCGCACGAATCTGGATCCACTGACAACATCAAGCTTTCACAGCCCATAAACTTCCAAAAGCTTTTTGAGCCGTCTTCCCTGCCCATACTCCAGGAGACCACCTCAGCACCCACACCGCCAGAGACCACCTCACCATCACCTCAGAAGCACATACAACCAAAAGCACAAAACAAGAGAAAAGAACATAAAAAAACAGTCCACTGTCCTTCACAATGCACTTCTGTGTGCCCCATCCCCATTCGCAGGAATGCTCCCCTTGGAAAGGTAAATTTGCTCAGCAGAACACAGCATCCAGACCATCATTCTGCTCGCTTAAATGCTGGACAAGACAAAAAGAAAAAAAAAAAAAAAAGAGGTCAACATAACAAAACTAAGTAACTAACTCAAGTAAAACAAATGAAACAAACTGACCTAACAAATGTCACGCAAGGGAAACTTAAGGTCAGCCCACACAAAAACAGTCAGAGGGGATGACACTAAAAAACCTAACAAAATGAACAAAAGAAAACCCTAAATTCCTCCTGTGGAAGTTAGATGTGATCCAAGGTCAAATTCTGCACCTGGCCTCTTCTGAAGAGAGGTCTCCCTTGTCCCACACTGAAGCTGTTAGTCTTCAATAAATGTAGTCCCTTTTGCCATCGACTGCTGTGTCCTCTTTATAACATCAAGTAGTATAAAATATTCCACAACAACCCTCCTATTTCTGCAACTGGTCTGGTCCAATCAGCTGACTTCACCCAGTGGCCACCTGCTGTTTCACAGCCAAGGGACTGGAAGTCAACGGGAAAGAAAAAAATTAATCAATTATACTACCTTAACATCAACTAAAATGTGCGCTATTTCAAAATGGTTGTGATGCTAAATGAAAGTAATGTCTAACGAAATAATATTGGTCTGTAATTTAAATCCTTGTCAAACAAAATGAATCTAAGTGTATGTTTGATGCAAATTGATACTGTCTGTGTGGCTGTAGGCACAGCCATCACAAACAGAACCAATTACTATATCTGACCATGCACCAATTTCGATAATGATTCAAATAGAATCATTATTGTTTCACTACTAAGTGATGAAGCAATGCAAAAACAAATAAAGAATATGACTAATTTCTTTGAGCTCAATGATAATGATAGTATACAGTGCCTTGCAAACATATTCACCCCCCTTGACATTTTTCGTGTTTCGTTACCCCACAGCCTGGAATCAAAATGGATTGTTCAAGGGTTTGCATCATTTAATTTACAGAAGATGCCCACAACTTTGAAGACGTGATATGATTTTTATTGTGAAGCAAATATCAAATGAGACTTAAGAACATAAAACATAATTGTGCATAAGTATTCACCCCCCCAATGTCAATACTTTGTAGAGCCACCTTTTGTGGCCATCACAGCTGCAAGTCGTTTTTGATAAGTTTTTTGACGAGTTTACCACATCTTGCCACTGGGATTTTTGCCCATTCTTCAAGGGAAAACTGCTCCAGCTCCTTTTACATTTTTCTCCTTAAGCCACTAAAGTGTTGCTTTAGCAGTATGCTTGGGGTCATTGTCCTGCTGGAAGGTGAACCTCCGTCCTAGTCTCAGATCTCTGACAGATTCAGAGGTTTTGCTCGAGAATATTTCTGTATTCAGCACCATCCATCTTTCCCTCGACTCGGACCAGTTTCCCAGTGCCTGCAGCTGAAAAACATCCCCACAACATGATGCTGCCACCACCATGTTTCACTGTGGGGATGGTGTTGTTCACATCCCATCACAGTGGGTGATGGGATGTGTTAGATGTGCGCCAGACATCCTGTTTTCCTTGCTGGCCAAAAAGCTCAATTTTAGTCTCATCTGACCGGAGAACCTTTCTCCATACATTTTGACAATCTCCCACATGCCTTTTCGCAAAGTCAAAACATGCTTCTTATTTTTACCAGAAAGTAATGTCTTTCTTCTGGCCACCCTTCCATAAAGCCCAGCTCTGTGGAGTATACGGCTGATTGTGGTCCAATGGACAGATACTCCAGCCTCTGCTGTGGAACTCTGCAGCTCCTCCAGGGTTACCTTCGGTCTCTGGGTTGCCTCTCTGATTAATGTCCTCCTTGCCCGGTCTGTCAGTTTTGGTGGGCGGCCCTCTCTTGGCAGGTTTGTTGTGGTGCCATGTTCTTTCCATTTGATGATGATGGATTTTATGGTGCTCTTGGGGATCATCAAAGATTTAGATATTTTTTATAACCTAACCCAGACTGGTACTTCTCAACAACTTTGTCTCTGACTTCTTTGGAGAGTTCTTTGGTCTTCATAGTGGTGTTTGGTTAGCAGCGCCTCTTCATTAGATGTTGCAGCCTCTGAGACCTTTCAGAAGAGGTGTAGATATACTTATTGATCATGTGACACTTAGACTGGACACAGGTGA
Source organism: Telmatherina bonti (assembly GCF_933228915.1). NCBI lineage: Eukaryota > Metazoa > Chordata > Actinopteri > Atheriniformes > Telmatherinidae > Telmatherina > Telmatherina bonti. The sequence continues at coordinate 41,899,817 of NC_136625.1, read as the reverse complement.
ACTTTGTTTCACTTATAGTGTGACTTCTGAAGGTAATTGGTTGAACCAGAGCATTTTAGGGCCTTCATAAAAAAGGGGGTGAATACATATGCACATGGCAATTTTCAGTTTTTTATTTTTAATTTTTTTAATTTTTTTTTTAAATTATTATTTATATTTCTCATTTCACTTCAAAACTTGGACTGTTTTGTGCAGATCCATCAAATATAATTCTCATTTGAAAAAAATAGTCAAATTAGAGGTTGCAATGTAACAAATTAGGTAAAAGGCCAAGGGGGGTGAATACTTTTGCAAGGCACTGTATGAAGCTGATACAAGGAGAGACTGGACAGTGATAAAGCTTGAAGGACCGTATGATATTGACATTTATACTTGACACAGAAGACAGATACACCGACGGATAGACAGTTGCATCAGTTAGTAGTGGAATTAAAATAGAATTAAAAACTTAATTACTCTACGCTGATTGAATCCAAACAACCGAGTAGTGCTCTCTGTTGCCTCACTATTTCATCGCTATATTTCCACTACAGAAAATCACCAATGTGAAAACATCAACATCTTGCGCAAGTAGGAGTGTCCTGTCAGGTGATGAGGTACAGAAGGATGCATAAATCTGATGCTGATAAGTTCCCAGCATGTCCTCCATGTTTAGACTGAATGAACTTATCTGTCCAGCAGGAAGCTGCACCTGAAGTCCTCATCAACCGTCTCCATCTGCTGAATGCTACACCATCTACAACCTCCTTTTCTCATAGACTGTATATAAAAGATGGGCGGAGCCTCCGTGACGTCACCCGTAGGTTTCTGAAGAGCTGAATTGAAGCTCGGTGGGCGGTTCCTACCATCACCATCTTGGCAGGGGCATGTGTGTCGTCTCGTCTGGAAAATACAAATATGGGCAAAGAGGTGGAGCTGAGAGGGGGGCTGTGGGCGTCATGGTGGATGATTGATATCGAGCGAACTCTGAGATTTCTGTTGCTAAGAGCTAACCGAGCTAACCCAGAGATAACAGGAGCTAACCAGCTAACGGAGGTAAGCGGGCTAAAGCTAAGTCACGTTGTTAACCGGCTAAAAACCGCGGTTGTTCTACGTTCTTCTGACTTGAAGCGGGAGATCTGGTACCTGTCAATCAAAAGGACACACCCCTAAAAATGCCGAACTTCGAGATTAAATTACTTTTCAACGGGCGAGTTAGAAAAAAATTCCCTCCCCCCACAGTTGTCATGAAGGTAAACCTGACCTATAAACCTAAAATGGATTTTTGTACCAGGCTGTAAACGTGTTTATTTCTGCTGTAAACATGTTTATTTCTACTGTAAGCATGTTTATTTCTACTGTAAGCATGTTTATTTCTGCTGTAAGCATGTTTATTTCTGCTGTAAACATGTTTATTTCTACTGTAAGCATGTTTATTTCTACTGTAAACATGTTTATTTCTGCTGGAAACATGTTTATTCCTGCTATAAACATGTTTATTTCTGCTGTAAGCATGTTTATTTCTACTGTAAACATGTTTATTTCTGCTGTAAACATGTTTATTTCTGCTGTAAACATGTTTATTTCTACTGGAAACATGTTTATTTCTGCTGGAAACATGTTTATTTCTGCTGTGAAGTTGGTCTTTTTACCTTGGGAGTCTATAAGGATTTGCTGTTTAGAAGCCCCTAGTGGATGAGGGGAGAATTGCAATTTTATGCACTTCTGCATGCATAACAAGGTTGCCGCTTGCCTTTTCACCACATTCTTTTTTTTCTTTTTTCCCTTCTTGGCCACCTATGTATTTATAGATAATTTATTCTAAACTATGAGATGCTTAATTGTGGATGTGATTATGATTAGGCTTCATTAAAATACGTATTTATGAAAATGACACTTGGTATTTGCTAATAAGCCAAATTATTTCCATGCTGTAGCTTGTATAACTTAGTGAAATAAATCAGAGGCAGACTAACATCACAAAACATTGAATATTTTAGTTGATTGTAGCACATTTATTCTGATAATAAAGGGGAAGATATTAACTCTCATCTTCCACTTTTTAAAGATTTTAGGGTTTACTGAATTAGTTAATGTGTGTCAGCAGGAATATTAGCAGTTGTGAAACCTGTACATGCAGCTTTAATCTTGTATTTGTGAGGCAGCCTGCAGATTCCATTAAGGCTGTCTAAAACCTGCATAGAAGAAAAACTGATGTAGGAGAAGTTAAAGGAAGATGGCCTGAGGTCCCACAGGTTGTCATCACCTGTGAAGGAGGTCTGATCTGCGTCCCTTCCAGCATCAGGACAGCTGTCTGGACCCTTTACACTCTGACACTATGTATCAAAATAATCAGGAACTGTCAACCTCCATCACATCAAAGCAGAAACAACAAAGAGGAACACGACAAATAAAAATAGAAATCTTTTTTGTGATTATTTCTCTGTTGTCAGAGAGGCAGCAAAAATAGGCAAATAAAACTTTTCATAAACATATTGGTTATTTGTTGCGACGCATGCAACTAGTACTTTTCTTGTAAAGATGCTTCGCGAGAACCTGATTTAGCAAGAACCCTTACAACTTTTTACATGATAACCATCAGCAGGTGTTTCCTGGTCGACCTTAGACTTCAAGCCGGACTGTAGGGCTTCACTAAGTCCTCAGTGTAACTAGGGCCCTGTCCATGTAGCGCTGGAAAAGGAAGTACCAGGATTTTAAAACGAATACGATGTTCAACAGGAAGTCAGTGAAGAAACTTTAACACGGGGGTGATGTGGGTTCTCCTGCTGGTTCCAGTCAGAAGCCTCGCTGCCGAGTTTTCCAGTGTCTGAAGACGAGCCAGTGCTTTTATGTTTAGGCGTGTAAATAAGCTGTTGCAGAAGTCTAACCATGGGGACACAAACACGTGTATAATCATTTCGGTCTCTCGCTTAGACATTTTTGGTCTCAGCTTTGCAATATTACGTAGTTGAATAAAGCTATTTTTAACCAACTATCTTGAATGATGATCTAATGACATGGTTTCATCGAATATTACCCCCAGGTTTCTCAGCTTAAGAGTGGCTGAAGAGGTCAGGTTGCCTAGATGTTGCTTCATCTTGGGGATTTCACTGTCTGGAGCAATAATAAGTGTCTTGGTCTTATCGGAGTTAAGCTGGAGACTGTTATCGCTGAAGGAGCTCAATTGGTGAGTTTCAGAAGCTTTGAATGAACTGTACAGTTGGAGGTCATCAGCAAATGAGTGAAAGGAAACTTCCTTACACTGCTGGATAATCTGACCAAGAGGAAGGATGGACAATAACAACAGAAGCTGTCCCAACACAGAGCCCTGAGGCACACCTGAGGCACACAACAATCTACTGGGCTTAGACAGTACGTGGTTGGCAGAGACACTAAAGCTTCTACCCACTAGGAATGAGATAAACCACTGTAAAACTGTGCCAGACATCCCAATCAGGTTCTGCAGTCTTTCAATTAAGATGTGGTCGACGGTGTCCAAGGCCGAAGACAGATCCAGCAGAACCAATACTGTACATCTTCCTGAATCAGCAGACATCATGATGTCACTGGACACTTTCAGTAATGCTGTTTCTGTCGAGTGATATTTACGAAACGCTGACTGAAAGCTGTCATTTATATTGTGTGACTAAAAATGAAGTCAGTTGCTTTGCTACCACCTTTTCCAACATTTTAGCAAGGAGGGGCAGTTCTGAAATCGGCTTGAAGTTCTTAAGATCTGATTTGTCCAAGTTAGCTTTCTTGAGTCTTAGTTCCATAATGGCGTGCTTAAATGATCACGGAAATACACCAGAGGAGAACGATAAGTTACCCCTATGATGAATACAACCATGGAAATAAATGTTTTGCCCGGATGTGGGTTACCGGGACCCCCCTCTGGAGCCAGGCCTGGGGGTGGGGCACGAGAGCGAGCGTCTGGTGGCCGGGCCTTCGCCCATGGGGCCCGGTCGGGCTCAGCCCGAAAGGGTTACATGGGCCCCACCTCCCGTGGGCTCACCATCTGCGGGAGGAGCCGTAGGGGTCGGGTGCAATGTGAGCTGGGCGGCAGCAAGGGGCGGGGACCCTGGTGGTCCGATCCCCGGCTGCAGAAGCTGGCTCTAGGGACGTGGAACGTCACCTCTCTGGTGGGGAAGGAGCGTGAGCTTGTGTGCGAGGTTGAGCGGTTCCGACTAGATATAGTTGGAATCACCTCGACGCATGGCTTGGGCTCTGGAACCAGAACCATCGAGAGGGGCTGGACCTTCTTCCACTCTGGAGTTGCTCATGGTGAGAGGCGCCGAGCAGGTGTGGGCATTCTCATCAGCCCCCAGCTTGGTGCCTGCACGTTGGGGTTTACCCCGGTGGATGAAAGGGTAGTTTCCCTCCGCCTCCGGATGGGGGGACGGGTCCTGACTGTTGTCTGTGCTTATGCACCGAACAGCAGTCCCGAGTGAGGCGGGGGACATTGAATCCGAATGGGCTGTATTCCAGGCCTCTATTGTTGAGGCAGCCAGCCGGAGCTGTGGCCGTAAGGTTGTTGGTGCCTGTCATAGCAGTAATCCCAGAATTCGTTGGTGGACACCGGCAGTGAAGGATGCTGTCAAGCTGAAGAAGGAGTCCTATTGGGCCTTCTTGACCTGTGGGACTCTGGAGGCAGCTGATGGGTACCGACAGGCTAAGCGGCATGCGGCTTCGGCTGTCGCCAAGGCAAAAACTCGGGCATGGGAGGAGTTCGGCGAGGCCATGGAGAAAGACTTCAGGACTTCAGCACCTTCAGGAAAGTGTTTGGAGAGAATGGAGTCAAACTGACAGACCCTTCAACCTGGATTACCTTAACAGCAGCAAATGGCCTCATTATCCCTTATGTTGGGAGTGCAATGGTGGATATAACTGTTGGCACAGTTACAGTGGGGCGCTGTGGAGTTGTAGTTGTACAAGACCACTGCTTATCCCGCGTACCAGGGCTGCTTGGTATGAATGTGATGCGACGATGTTGGCAGGCAGTATTCCAGGAGAATGCAGCACAACCACAGGGTCCACCAGTTGAAGCCAGCCCACTCAGACAGAAGGTTTGGAAAAAGGCTATGAGAATTTGTAGTCAGGAGGCTAAGTTCTCATCTGCTGAAGGCAATGTGGGTTATGCGTGGGTTACCAAGAAGGTCTGTGTTCAGCCCCGACAAGAGGTCCTACTGTTGGCAAGAGCACAGGGGGGGCTAGCTGACCAACCCTATGTTGCTTTGGTAGAACCCTTTCTGGTGGCACAAGCAGTGGTGACTGCCAATGGGGGACTTATTCTACTACAGTTAAAGAACATCACCAATGAGCCCCTCTACCTCCAACGCTTCCAGAAAGTGGGACAGCTGACTTTGATCCAGTCAGAAGACATAGTGAGTGGAAGTGTCAGTCTAACTGTGACAGCTCTGGGTGCTATAGAGGTACACCTACAGCAAGTGGATTCCAGCCCAATTGGCATAGAAACTCCCATCCCTGTTGACCTTTCTGGTGCCTCCCTCACACCCAAAGAACAACATCAAGTGCAGGAATTGCTTGAACGTCACCGCAAGGTATTCTCCCTGACTGACCAGGATTTTGGTTGTACAGATGTTGTATTTCACCAGATCCCAACAGGAGATGTGCCACCTGTTCGAGAGAGACATCAGCAGATTCCCCCATACATCTATCAAGAGGTATGTGCTCTGTTGCAGGAAATGCTGGAGGCAAGGGTCATTAACCAGAGTTGCAGTCCTTGGACATCCCCAATCATGTTGGTGAGGAAGAGGGATGGCACCCTGAGATTCTGCGTTGACTATCGCAAGGTAAACACCATTACACGAAAAGATGCTTTTCCATTACCAAGGATTGAAGAGTCCCTAATTATCGTGTCACAGGCTAAGTACTTTTCAACCCTCGACTTGGCTAGTGGATATTGGCAGGTGCCTGTCCAACCAGAGGATTGTCAAAAGACTGCATTCACCACTCCTGTATGAGTTCAACCGAATGCCGATTGGAGTATGCAATGCCCCGGCCACTTTTTTGTGGCTGATGGAGTGTTGCCTAGGTAATATGAACTTTGAGTCACTCCTGATTTACCTGGATGATGTAATTGTTTTTGCTCCTGACTTCACCACTGTTCTCAAACATTTGGAGCAAGTTTTTTCTTGTTTGCCCCAACATGGTCTGAAACTGAGGCCCAATAAATGCCACCTGTTCCAGTCCTCTGTCCAGTATTTGGGTCATGTGGTGTCAGAGACGGACATCACCCTGTTGAAGAAAAGGTGGAAGCAGTGACCGCCTGGCCACAACCAAAAACAGTGACAGAACTGAGGGCCTTCTTGGGGCTGATTGGCTATTACCGCCGTTTTATACCAAACTTTGCAAGGGTAGCGGCCCCTCTGCATGCACTGCTGGTTGGGTGTCCCCCCCAAAAAAAAGCGCAGAGCCAGCATCCCACTGACACAGTGGACAACAGAGTGTGAAATCGCATTTCATGGCCTGAAAGAAGCTCTGGTTAAAGCTCCTGTACTTCTCATTGCCTTTTATCTTGTACACAGATGCCAGCAAGGAAGGGTTGGGAGCAGTCCTCCGTCAGAGCGAGCTTCAACTCCCACCTTCAGCAGAGCTTCAACCATGTCCTGAGTGAGACGGGGGACATTGAGTCTGAATGGGCTGTGTTCCGTGCCTCTATTGTTGAGGTGGCCAGCCGGAGCTGTGGCTGTAAGGTCGTTCGTGCCTGTCATGGCGGCAATCCCAGAACTCGTTGGTGGACACCAGCCGTGAGGGATGCCGTCAAGCTGAAGAAGGAGTCCTATCGGGCCTTCTTGGCCTGTGGGACTCCGGAGGCAGCTGATGGGTACCAGCGGGCTAAGCGGCATGCGGCTTCGGCTGTCGCCAAACCAAAAACTCGGGCGTGAAAAGAGTGCAACGAGGCCATGCAGAAAGACTTCCGGATGGCTTTGAGGAGATTCTGGTCCACCATCCGGCGGCTCAGGAGGGGGAAGCAGTGCTCCATCAACACTGTGTACAGTGGAGATGGGGAGCTGCTGACCTCAACTCGGGACGTTGTGGGTCGGTGGAGAGAATACTTCGAAGACCTCCTCAATCCTACCAACACGTCTTCCGATGAGGAAGCAGAGCTGGTGGACTCAGGGGTGGACTCTCCTATCTCTGGGGCTGAAGTCGTTGAGGTGGTCAAAAAGCTCCTTGGCGGCAAGGCCCCGGGGGTGGATGAGATCCGCCCGGAGTTCCTTAAGGCTCTGGATGCTGTGGGGCTGTCCTGGCTGACACGCCTCTACAGGATCACGTGGACATTGGGGACAGTGCCGCTGGACTGGCAGACTGGGGTGGTGGTCCCCCTTTTTAAGAAGGGGGACCGGAGGGTGTGTTCCAATTACAGGCGAATCACACTCCTCAGCCTCCCTGGTAAGGTCTATTCAAGGGTCCTGGAGAGGAGGGTCCGTTGGATAGTTGAATCTCGGATTGAGGAGGAGCAGAGTGGTTTTCGTCCTGGTTGCGGAACAGTGGACCAGCTCTATGCCCTCTTTGGGGTCCTGGAGGGGGCATGGGAGTTTGTCCAACCAGTCTACATGTGTTTTGTGGACCTGGAGAAGGCGTTCGACCGTGTCACCCGGGGGCTCCTATGGGGGGTACTCCAGGAGTATGGGGTACCGGACCCCCTTGTATGGGCTGTCCGGTCCCTGTACGACAGGTGTCAGAGCTTGGTCCACATTGCCGGTAGTAAGTCGGATTCGTTTCCGGTGAGGGTTGGACTCCGCCAAGGCTGCCCTTTATCACCGATTCTGTTCATAACTTATATGGACAGAATTTCTAGGTGCAGCCGAGGTGTTGAGGGGATCCGGCTTGGTGGCCTCAGGATTGGGTCCCTGCTTTTTGCAGATGACGTGGTCCTGTTGGCTTCATCTGGTCGTGATCTCCAGCTCTCGCTTGAGCGATTCGCGGCCGAGTGTGAAGCGGGCGGGATGAGAATCAGCACCTCCAAATCTGAGACCATGGTCCTCAGCCGGAATAGGGTGGATTGCCCTCTCCGGGTCGGGAGTCAGGTCCTGCCTCAAGTGGAGGAGTTTAAATATCTCGGGGTCTTGTTCATGAGCGAGGGAAGGATGGAGCGTGAGATGGACAGACAGATCGGTGCGGCGTCTGCAGTAATGCGGGCTCTGCACCGGTCTGTCATGGTAAAGAAAGAGCTGAGCCAGAAGGCGAAGCTCTCCATTTACCAGTCGATCGACGTTCCTACCCTCACCTATGGTCATGAGCTGTGGGTCGTGACCGAAAGAAGGAGATCTCGTATACAGGCGGCTGAAATGAGTTTCCTCCGCAGGGTGGCCGGGCTCTCCATTAGAGATAGGGTGAGGAGCTCAGTCATCCGGGAGGTGATCAGAGTAGAGCCGCTGCTCCTCCGCATCGAGAGGAACCAGTTGAGGTGGCTCGGGCATCTGGTCAGGATGCCTCCTGGACCTCCCTGGTGAGGCACGTCTCTCTGGGAGGAGACCCCGGGGAAGACCCAGGACACGCTGGAGGGATTACATCTCTCGGCTGGCCTGGGAACGCCTCGGGATCCCCCCGCTGAGTTGGCAAATGTGGCTAGGGAGAGGGAAGTCTGGGCTTCCCTGCTTAGGCTGCTGCCCCCGCGACCCGACCCCGGATAAGCAGCAGAAGAAGAGAGCGACAAGTTAAACATTTTGGTCACCAAAGGCCCAATTGTGTCGAAGGCATTGAGAAAAAGCTTAACAGGAAGTTCAACCACAGA